>NC_060169.1:21789058-21862915 GCF_021292245.1 Micropterus dolomieu
TAATACACATACTTAGATAGAGAGAAGAGACTGTATCAAACTAGAGCTCACAGCCGTCTCCTGGGGCCGCGCATATCAGAGCAGCCAGGGCTGTGATGGGCCTGGGGACTGCAAAAGCCATTTGACATTGCGGGCTGCCAGTGTGAAATGACAGGTAGGGGTCAAGGGAGGGCATCAGATAGTGACGCGGCAGCTGATGGGACTATGGACTGGAGTTAAGATGAAGGTCTCATCCTGAGTTATGTATTTCCTATGCTTAATTTTGAACATGTAAATATATCAGATGAATGGTTGAATCACAATTGAATGACAAACAGCAGAAAAGGTTCCCTGTGGAGTTTTTGACCTCTAGTAGTGCCATGGAGCTGTTTTTCATTGAGGCAACAGGTGCGTTCGAGATGACTGCGGCTGACTATCGCCAAATTCATAGTCTAACCTGAGCTGCATGTGACTGCACGGGCAGGGAATAAAAACGACGCCGTAAAGTCGGACACATTCTATCTGCATGAGCTTACCAAGAGCTGATATCAATGACTGCTGGCATAGTGTGGTTCCAATTTTGTGCAGCCGGCGCCTGCAGCCACTTCGCCTGTGCGCGGTATTAATGTCATGTGACATGGTGACATTTTGCAGCGTTTTTCCGGCGAAAGTCGGACACAATTTCTAACCACTGTGCCTTATTTTAGTCCGGTACACATCACATTTAGTCAGAGCTGCGCAGCGCTGCATAAAATCAAAGGCACCTAATGGTTTCACACTATTGCATTTGCCTGCAGGTGGCAGTAAGATATGTTGCAATGAACTGGCAAAGGCGGGGAAAAAGAAGAAGACTGCTAGCTAGTAAACATGGATGTAAACAAAGGCAGGACTTCTAAAACTTACAAAATCGGCTTTGCAAATGTTTACTGAGGATGGAAATGGCGTCATCATATTTCTAAGATCTCAAGGATACAAACTATGCATTTTGGTGAGTACACTAATCCATGTAACCCCATTAAGATGTCTCCAGATTTCACTCCATTGTAAGCCTTAATACAAGCAGTACTACAAAATACCAATCACTAAAACTGATGATTAAAAGTAATTTGTGCCTGCAGAGTGACCTGTAGTCCGCTATTCGAAAGACCAATACATCATAGTGAAGTGACAGTTTGGTCACCTGTGACAGTCTGAGCTAGAAAAAAATGACTCAACAAGAGCACTCAGGTATCACTATTGGGGAAATCACATGGCTTTGCCTCTGACTTTCTAATTGGGCCCTCAGAGAGACTTCAGAGGAAGTCAATGCTCATCCTGTCAAGTGACATGTAAGGTCTTAGTGCTCCCATAGCAACAGAATCAAAGGTACAACATGCAGCATTTTTACTAGCCGCGACAGCGCTGCTGGTATTGTTTTCACCTTGTGAGTCTGTGTAAGTGTCATCATGGCAAAATACGGCCCTGGAGACACCAACTGTAGCGCCACCAACAGAGGCTATTTTGAGTACTTTGCCAGGTTTGTCTTTCTTTGGATACTGTAAACGCGATAGCATCACAGTCATGCAAGATGCAGTCACAAAACTTTACAGGTGTACGGTTGAGGTCAAAATGAAGGCTGAGTTTGAAGATGCAAGGTGCAGTCCGAGCAAGGCCGGCGCAAGTAGGGAAGGGGACAAAATGGCAAGATCCAGGCAGACAAAAAAACATATGGCTTTAACATACAGTGATCCAGTGCAAATTATAAACACTAACGGCAAGCAACTAGGGCTGTGGGGGGGTGACAAGGCTCTTAAGTGACATAACAAAGACATATTGCAGTAGCTGTCCACCTATTGCCACACTAACCATTAAAATGTAACCTTCATACACCTTGATGATACCTTGATCATACTTTGGTGTGCAGCTCAACCAAATAAAGATTTTACTTTCATGTTGTTTCATGGGATTAATTTATGAATTAACTCAGTATTTCACAGGAAAAGGCTGAATTTCACAAAGCAAAATCTGAAAAATGATATTAATTCTGTATGGCAGATGCCGCCACCTGATTATCTAATAAGCTTGTGAGACTAAAAAAACAGTGATCTAAGATACTGAGCAGATGCACTGGCTCTGACCGTATTTATTGGCTGCAGTGCAGAACAGGTCAGTCAAGGCATGAGAAGGATGGAGGGGAGAGGACAATGAGGGATAAACAAGGTGGGATAACCCCTTTAAGCTTCCAGGATCCCCTCTAAATCCACTCTCGAGTCAAGCACCAGAATGTGTCAAATGTTCTGTAATCTGGGGTTGCTACAAGCAGCAGGCCACAAAATAATTTGCTCATCTTTTACCTTGTGACAGTATTTGGAATTAATTGGATTAAAAGTCAATCTTTGGAAGGACGTTTTTGTGTGTTTGCTGTATCACAAGTAAGTGATGTGATAAGTTTAACACACATTATTCTCTATGGCCATTGAAATGCAAAATTAAACTATTACCCTTCTAGACAGCTCATGCTATAATAACTACGTATTTATAACTGTTGGTAGAACAAAACAAACTATTTAAAATGTCTACTTGGGCTCAGTTTTATGATATTTTATAGACCAAATGACTAGTCAATCGATCGAGAAAAAAAAATGTTAGCATGCATCTGTGGAGCCCATACTGCGAGCCACTATTCAATGATATGACCACTGTTTGTGTTTTGGTGAGTTAGTGAGGAATATTAAAATGGCAATACCTTACACTTGAAATATTTCCTGGACTTCGAATAACAGTTTACATTACACCTCCTTTGTTGCCGGGCACATTAGGAGATACAGAGAACAAGAGCAGAGAAGATCTTACAGATACAGTGAGTAGCAGAGAATGAAAACAACACATGGCTACATTATGCACTTTATCACAGCTGAATACCAGGTCAACGCGTTTGAGCTAAAACACTGACGACACTGTTTATGCTTCACATCACGGCGATCACACATTCAGCCTTGGACGCTCTACACTGTCAAAGCTGTGAAACAATGGCCTTGGTTGCATCCTCATTTCACCACAACACCACAGGGCCAACGGCTCTGTTCTGTCATGGCTACCATATATACTAAACAGAATTATAAACCAACACTTTTGTTTTTGCCCCCATTCATCATGAGCTGAACTAAAAGATCTAAGACTTTCTCTATGTACACTAAAGGCCTATTTCTCTCAAATATTGTTCACAAATCTGTCAAAATCTGTGTTAGTGAGCACTTCTCCTTTGCCGAGATAATCCATCCCCCTCACAGGTGTGGCATATCAAGATGCTGATCAGACAGCATGGGTATTGCACAGGTGTGCCTTAGGCTGGCCACAATAAAAGGCCATTCCAGTATGTAGCCTAGATTACATTACTACTAACCATTTCCAAGATGTTTAGATTTTCCCACAGGTTTCCATTAGTTTTGTCAAATTCTGAAAATCCACTTATGTCTGCTGCTGTCATTTAGGTTACTCTATTTTGCATTATAATGTCGTTTTCAGACTGATGATTTTTATTTACCCTCCATTTTGAAGTACAGAGATATGTAATAAAATTATTTAGAAGTAATTATGTAACGCTCTTTCAGCTGAGTAAAAAACAAACAAACAAACATCTAATTAAGCAAGTTAGTTATAACAGTTGAGAAAACAAAGAGCTCTTGCAGGGCATATTCAAAGTTAACAGATATGTGTTCATTTAAAAGCATGAAACCTGGCTTTTTAAAGGTCGTCTCATCTAAGCGAATTAAGAATTTAGATAAGAGAGATGAGATTTTGAAAGCAGCACCAGAGGTGAGACCTGACAGAGAATAAATAACCAAATGCTCAGTGGAAGGTGGAAACAGATTCTGCTTCTAACATCCAGACAGACAGAATACTTAATACAGTGATGGAAATTGCAAAAAACCTAATGTCAGTTTTGAATTGTGATATTGCTTTTTTAACTAGATGCAAATAGAGCTGGGTCACTGTGTGCTCCATGTAGATCCTGACAATGCCTTTCTGTGATAACTGAGATGTTATTACAGTTAGTGATTCAACATCAGCAGTACTTGTTGCGGCATCATGGACAAAGATCACTTAAATTTAAGGTACCGTGCTTTGAGGCAGACAGCTCATTAAGGTTTTTGACACGTGTTGGGAAATTAAGTGAACTGTTCTCTCTGTTTCAAGACATAAAGTTATATTCTAGAGTGTTAAAGATGGTGTGATGGAGAGAGAAATCATTCTGTAGCGTTACATTTGTTATCAAAACAACGGTATAAAAGGAACATATGATGGATCTACTGCCCTAAAAGTGTATATTTTGAGCGAGGTCCTTAACGACGGCCATTAAGAGATGTTACCCGTGTTCTCTTTAAAGTATAGCACTTCAAGCATTTTGACGTATATTTAGGAGTTAATGGTGAGCAATTAGCTTTTGGAAAATGATGGCGTGAACCTGGTTAGACAAGGTTGTGTGGCAGAAGAGTTAAGGGAAAAATGTACTGTCACCTCTATATGATGCACGTAAAAACACCAGCACCAATTGCTTCATATGTAAGACTGCACACATCTTGATGCATTGACATTTTGTCAAGATGTCAGAATACGCTACTGTCCTACTTCCCAGCTTCAACCTGGTCAACTCTACAGAAAAGCAGGAATTATCTGACATTTGCTCCCCTGATACATCACATTTCATCTTCTGTACCTCGACTACTTCTGTCCACACAGTGTATCCAGTACAAGGCAGCTGGTGTGTGTGTTGCACATTGCTGTTGTCTGTGATGATTTATTTTAAATGTCAATGTAGCTGATCAGTACAGCTTCTGTCATTAACCTGTGTGACTTTGCCGCAGCACACTGTTTGCCTGCTTTTCATGTGAAAAATAAAGTGTTTTCTGATATTGTAGATGTAGTCTAAGTCACTGTTGTGTCTTTATCTCTATACTAAACAGCAAAGTGGGCTCTGCCACCATGGTCTCAAAGGATTTTAAATGAATGAGTACATATCTTTACTATATCAGAAGGATCCCCCAAAAAGTAAAAAAAATAAAATAAAATACAAGCAAGGCTCCACTTCTTTTGAAGTACAGGGCTGAAAAGGGCGTCCTCACTTTTTGTATGAGGATTTATCTGGGCTGAAAACATTATTTGTAAGTGGAAAAGGTAAATCTTCTAAGAGATAACTTTAAGTAATACCTGCAGCTATGACACCTCCTCTTTACTCCTCTTGTGTGTGGGTCAAACAGAGCTCTGCATCAACACTCGAGTCTCAAAGTTCACAAGTTTAATGGATTCAGTTTATTATTCAATAATTTTTTTCCTAACTGAACAGAGGACGTTTTTCAAAATACTAAGAACTTGTCTACTTCAAGGCATTTTACTGATTCCACTGGATGCCATTCAATGTGTGGGTGGACAAATTATGCAAACTGTTGGAAGTGTCAGGGTTCAGATGAGGCCATCTGCTATGAGAATGTCTTCAGATTTTTGGGGGGCAGAAAAATCATAATTTAATACAACACTTACCAGTCCTCATTCAGATTTTTGACCAAGATTATTTATCCACTCACAGTAGCCCACTGTAGATCACTGCAGATTTATTCCGGAGGGCAGACAGATGCTATTTAGAGGATGGACATCCCCACAGGAGCCATCTTTTCAGGAATAGTTTATCCAGCAAGGCAAGGTAGCCTCCTTTGAGTGGGGTTCTTTCAGAGTGAGAAATGGGACAGATGAGTACACATCAAGATGGGGACATTTTTCTGACGTGCATCTGTAGTGTCATATGAAATAAAGTGTAAGCATGAAAAGGTAAGATAGCCAAAATGTATTATCTTCTTTTGCTTTTTCCAGTGTTTCTTTGAGGAAACAATGGAAAAATGGACATAAGAAATGGAAATAATTAGATTTTGTGATGTAGTTTGTCGTTGAACTTGTGCACTTCCCCATCTACTTCTTCTTCCCCCACCACTTTGTCACAACCTTGGATTTCAGTGTTATGTTTTTCTGTTATTTTGTTTATTGTCCCTTCTGTTTTACCCATTGCCTCTATGTTTTGTTAGTGGATCATTGCTTCCTTGTTTTCTGTTGTATTTAGTTACATATATCTGTATTGTGTATTGTCTTCAGCTTTACTTCCTGTTTTATTTTGTCATTGGGGTTTTTGTCCAGCTTTGTTTCCTGTCTGCCTTGATTGCTCATGTGTCTCACCTGTGTTTAATTGCCCTGCCTGCTTGTGTGTGTGTGGTGTGCCCCTGTATGTATTAGCCTCAGTTGTGTTCAGTCCTTGTGGTGTCATCTTCATATGTTGAGTGTTCTGCCTTGTGCTCTGTTTCCATGTTTTCTGGATTATTCCCTGTGTTTTGGATTACCCTGTTTCTCCGTGTCTTCGTTCAGTTATGTGGATTGTTTCTGCCC
Organism: Micropterus dolomieu; assembly: GCF_021292245.1. Classification (NCBI taxonomy): domain Eukaryota; kingdom Metazoa; phylum Chordata; class Actinopteri; order Centrarchiformes; family Centrarchidae; genus Micropterus; species Micropterus dolomieu. The sequence goes on from NC_060169.1 coordinate 21,795,446, forward strand.
TGTTTGGACTACCTAAATTTGAACTGATTACTTGTTTTGGATCATCTGCCTTGTTTGGACTTTGTTTCGTTGATGGTATGTTACTTTTGTTTGGACTTGTTTAGTTTGAATAAACCTTCTGAGCTGCATCTGTCTCACCACTGTCTGCATTTTGGGTCAACACCTCTGCCTCCTGCCACTTCACTCAGCCTGCCTGACACACTTAGTACACACATTTTAATGGGTGCCACCCATGACTCATAATGACGTCCACTGTCAAGGAAAGGCCTGTCTCCTAGGTGACAAAATCATTACTGAGATGTATGTATACCATGAGGTGCCATGATCTAATCGTACAGACACCCTCTTGAACTTCACATGCAACAAAGACACACTCAATCAGAAAACACACAGGGTCACACTCTAAACTGCGTTTCACTGATATTGCACAGTGCAGTAAAAGTGTGTATTTGGTTTGTTTGTTTGGTTGATGGATGGAAAAATGAAGGCATTTATTGTCATTTAATTATTGTGCTCTAGCTCTCCTGCACAAGATATCAGGTCTTGTACTGCACTGTATTTCGGCTTCAAAAATATTGACACAACACACTTGCAATAAAGAAACAAAATGAACAGCCGATACAGTAGCTGCATCACTTAAAAACACCTAATATTAAAAAAAAAAAAAAAAAAAAAAAAGTGGGGCCAGTCTCTGAGGACAGACTAATAAGATATCCGTGAAGGATGGAGGGAAAACAAATTCTGATGCACATAGGCATTCGCTACAGATGGGTATGAGCTGGAGCATGTGTAAAGGCCTCGTTTGTGCGTGTTTGTGCGCATGCAAAGGGTTAGTTCTCCAGAGGCAGTGGAGCTACACACACACATTATCCCAGTAATGAATTAGCCAGTGGGGAACAGCCCGTCTCAATTTAAGACTTAAGGGGTGACTTCAGAGTGCTAAACTAAAGGCATAAATCAAATAAATGCTACATAGTATAGATTGATGAATGTGCATAAAAGTGAATGCATTTCAGTGTGTGTGTGTGTGTGTGTGTGTGTTGGGGGAGGGGTGGAGTGCGCTCACTTAAATAAAAAAAAAAAAAAAAAAAAGAACGAGTACTGTCCTTGGTTTCTAAATGTAGGCTACATTTTAAGGTTTAATCTTTACATGACTGTAGTTCAATGCATTCAACTTTCAGCTACAGTATATGTCTCACAACATCTCCTATTTTACTTTGCAGCAAGGCATTCAAATTATCCTCAAATGTGAAGAGTGAGTATAAGCACTAAAACCGTGTCTATATTCTGCCAGGAAAATATTTTAAAGTCATAAGACACCTGGATTACTGATTAATAAGATAGGATTCTAAAACTGTTGAACAATTCCTGCTCTTTCAGTTCAGCTTAGTCCTCCCCGGTACTCTTGATGCTTCACTGAAGCCGTCATCGTTGCCTCCACTCTCAACCTGCTTCACTAAAGCTAGAAATCGGAGAGCAAAGAGAACCCCTGAGTCTGTGATGTCACTGGGATTTAAAATCAAAAGCTTCTCTATTGACTGTGAGTGGGACGCTGATGTTTCAGAGCCATAACATACCACAAACAACCTTTCCCTGCCTTGGGCTGAAGACGCTACAAGAGGTCACTTCATGTGCTGAATCGGTTGTGAGCAATGTCTAATAAGGATGCACTGATATATCAGTGTTGTGTATGCATTAGGGCTGAACGATTTGGGGGAAAAATCTCATTGCGATATTATATTATATAATATTGAATATTTCTTCAATATTGACAAAGATTTCACTGTATGGCGGGAAACGGAGTATAAAATTGCGTGCAATGGTCAAATGGATGGTCTGTGCAATGGACTGCGTTGTACTGTTGCATATTAAATCAGAAAAAAACTTCATATCAAACAAAAACTGAACAACCAGTTATAATTTTTAAATTTTTAAATTAAATTTAAAAAAAAAAAAATTAATTTTTAATCATCATCATGGTGGGATTCTATTGTAAGTTGATAGATAATGAACTGTCCCAGCCTAGCCCCATTTTCTATAAATCCAATTAAGCACACACAAAAAGGCATACTAACATTGACATGACAATATGAAAGCGCTCTGATGGTTGTGGTCATGAGATTTCTCTGAGCAAAAAAGGGGTCACAGACTAACAATGCACCATTCATTGGTAGTTTTCTGTATGAACATTGTCTCAAATGAATAAATGTAATGTCAAAGAGGTTGCTTGCAGTAGAACCCAGAACAGGCTGTAGTACAAAATAGGATAAACGAGCAACAACAATTCCATAGGAAATTAAGATGATTTTAACGCTGCTGCAGGGGCTCATATAAGTCCACGGTACACCACCTACCTAGCCCCAGCCCCAAATGAGAGACAAAGTTAGCTAGTGAAGGAAGTTGAACAGCTAGCGGACTTCAGACCAAGATAGTTTTTAGCTGGTGCAGCATAAAACCGAGCAAAAAGAAGAGTGAATATTGGACATGCATTCCTCAGATGGATAGAAACACAATTCCAACGAGATAATGATGTTGTTTTGTGTCTGCTAGACTTGTAAGTAGGCAACTGTTTGCTAGCATGTTAGCCATAACATCACTATAAAGCAAAACTGGGTCAGGGCAGTGTGTTTATCAGCTTCTTGTGGGAGTTTTTTTGCCCTATAGGGTCCAAAGACCAATAAATGCAGCTGAACTTTCAGTAAGAGTGCTGCACATTGCTTGTGTTACAAACAAAATTAATAAATCAACAGGGTTGATTAACAGGTTGTTAGCTGCTAAGCATGTAACATTTTGAAGGCTCAGTGTAATGAATGTGTTTGTATGTCTCAGTGATCGCACAAGGGATTAGCTGAAATGCCACAGTCCACAGAAGCATCTGTGTGAGAAAGCAAAGCCTACAGCTACACTTAGCGTTACACTTAGCATTTCCATTTGTAACAATAATAGACAAAAACTAAATATGATACAATGACAGTGACACCATTAAATGTGACTGACGACCTCGTCTGTGAAGAGGCAAATCTCCCTCTCTCTCTCTCTCTGCCCTGCTGTCTCGCTCAGTTATGCACACCACGGATCTGAATCCTGGTCTGTTCCAGCCTCATTCACTTCTGGTAAAAATCTTCTTAAATGTTTAACTTCCATATCTTTCACAATCCCATGAAAAGTTACAGAGAATGACTTCACTTGATCAAACATGACAAACACCCCCAGAGTCTAGGCCCTCTCTGTGGCTCCCAAGAGGTGCATCTCTGGATTAGCTTATGAATGACACTTTAAATACCATGTTCAAGAACTTTTAAAGGCCCGACACACACACCCATGTTTGAGGTCAATAAGACCATTAGGGTGAGATAAATAACACCTTATATCTTCCTTATTACTACGTGAAGTGTGGTGACATTCAATGCAGTACCTGTAAATGCTAAAAAAAAAAATCTGCGTTTGGTTCACTTGTTTTCTAGAGAGGAAAATGTCACTTTCTGACCACAATTACTTCTAAGGTTGATTAAATGATTTGCATTTTGATCTAGTTTAAACATTTTATTCACACAAGTGGATTTGCATTTCCGGTTACTTCGGTCAGCTAGATTTGAGAGATTCATTCAACACAAAACAAGTTGTTACATATTCATTCTAAAAGAGGCAATCTTAAGAACATAATGGGGAGTTACTCTTCAGATTGGGACATTCCTGGAATTTCCTAGAGAATCAGGTCTCTCATGCTGTCTCCTGCTGTGGTCCCATGTGATGCAGCGTGATGTACAGTGGCCTTGCGCGGAGTAGTGGGGTGCATTATACATTATATGTGTCCCAATAAATCAGGCAGCCTGCTGTCCTTTCCTCAAGCAGCAGTCCGCCAACCTGCACCAAACCGCCAAAACACAAGAGAGGCAGACGAAAGAACAGAGAGGCACAAAGGTACAGAGAGATGCTGAAAGGGAAACATGGAGATAGCTCATCACACAAACACGCATACACACCACACAAACACACACACACACCACACAAACAAAATATTCCCTGATTGCGCTGAACGATACAAGGGATAATGCGAGGCAGATGGTCCAAGATACTAATTAGAAGGCTGTTTGCCGTTCTTATCATTACATCTTTGTGTTGTAGAAGTGCTGCCTGCTTCGCTTACAGCGCTGGAGGAGAAAAGACTGCGAACCCTTTTGACTTTCTTTGAGATCTGACAGAGAAAAAGAGTCCTGTGAGTATATTATAGCGGCGATGGATAACTATGAATGTTCTTGTACTCTCAGAATGATTGCCAGCACTAATATATTTTTAATTACTTCATAACACTCGTGTTTCTGCCCTTTTGGCATCTTCATTTCTGGCCCTCCAGTCGTTGCATAATGCTGAACAGAACTCACACAGTCTCCCTGTCAAAACATCGGCATAACTTGCAAAAGAAAAAAGATGGAATAGTGTGAGTAGAACATAAACAACGCTTTTTGTGTGTTTTCTGGTTGTGTAAATTGACATTTGACTTTTCTGTTCACAAAGACAAATGTTTGCATCACCACAGAGTGTGAATCAAATGGAAGACTCACAGAGGCACAGCTGAAGCTCCATCTGAGGAGAAACCATCTATCTTGGCCGTGCACGCACATATATCTTGAGCCCTTCTGACATGCTTCCCCACAACATAATTAACTGTTATACAGTAAATCACTGCAATGAGGTGAAACAAGGGAAATAAGCAGGGACAGCAGGTACTCTGTGCTCCTGAAAGCCCAGAGCTCATGCAGACCAGTCATCAGACCAAGGGGCGTGAGTCACTGCTGTTTTTTAAACACCAATTGCTGGAAGATTTTAACATTAACCATCGTGACAGCCTTGGGGGGAAAAACGGCTAATGTAGACATAGGGAAAGAACACTGCAAAAGATTGAACCACACAAAACAAGAAAAGCCACAAACCATAGAGGATGTTGTGATGTATGGATCCCTAGTCAACTGATGCATGTTAACACTCATTTAATGGGTAAAAGACAGAGACTGTATTGCAAATAGGAAATGGCTTTGAATCGTACTGTCGTGTTTCCTTTCAGTGAATTCCTTAGCAGAAAGTGATGACTGGCAACAGCTCAGGGATAGCATCTCATACGGCAAGAGGCCTACGAGGTTAACCCCTGTCAAAACCAAGCTGTCAGCACTCATAAGCAACGGGCAGGTTGTGGTAGTAGGAGTAAACTGAGCTGACATCAGGGGAAAGTCATTTGATCGTGGCTGGACCAAAGATGCCTTTGCTTAGCTTGCTCTTCTGTGTGTCCTCGAACCGCTGCCGAGCACAATTTCACCAGCTGTGTTAATAAGAAAGCAATAAACCAGACGAGAGATGCTGCCAGTTAATTAAAGCCTAATCTAACTGCAAGAAGAAGCTTCATCTTTGCAGCCACATTACTCAGGATACCCACGCCATATGCTGTGCCCTGCACCGGCCCCTGCTCTGCTGACTGTTGATAGGTTTAAAGGGGGTAATGGTTTTGGTTGGGCAAAGATTGGCGTTTCCATATAAACCACATGTTGTACTGATTCCACGCAGGAAGAAGCGGTGAGTCAGGATATTACCATCTCACAGCAATTGAGGATATATTTCATGAAGTAAATCACACGCACGCATACACTTACGTCACTTCTAGGGACATTACTTAAACTTATGACTTCATTCCCTGGAGACTTACCCTAAAAAACATCTTTCTTTTTTTTTCCAACTGGGGACACAACTTTTGTCCCCCAATTGGATGAGCCATCCCCAATCAACTGGTCTTTAGCCTGAAATGTGTCCCCGAAGGTAGCATAAGTCAGTCCCACACACACACACACACACACACACGCTGCAGTGCAGCCCGACTAATACTGAATTTTTGAGGTAACGATATCGATGTATTAAAAATATGGTAAAGATCTATTGGGCGATAGTCAAGTAAACGTAGGCTACTTCTTAAACGACGCATTGATGAATCTTTCATCGTTAGCTGCAGCCCTAAGCAGGACCTTTTACAGCTGAAAAAATCAGATCGATCGAGAACAATCAACTTGTTCTTGTAGTTCTCTGGTGGACAAAATCTGTAATGGTGACACTAAATTCTCTCAAAACGTACTTATCTGCCAACTTACACACGGATACCAATAAGCTAATATCAGGCGACATATGGCCCTGGCTCATTTATCGGTTTAGCTATAGTGTTAAGTGGTTCAGCCACAGTGCAGGAGCAGCCAGCAAGACATTGACAGGCATTTTAATAGTAATAGTAACAATAGTATTAGTGTTATTGAATTATAGGGATACATGAATCCAACTTTTTCTCTTCCATTACGGATTCCAATATCTGGCAATCATGATTATCAATCCAATACCACTGCTCTGTTTTTTCTCCCCAAATTTAAAATCTGTATAGCTCACTGCCCGCCGTCATTGAATGAATGTATATGATGGAGGAAACACAGAATTTTAAAATGGCATTGACAAAGAAACAGCATTTAATGTTGGTAATCATGGCCGACACCTGATCCACCTAATAAGGTCAGTATCTGCGCCAGTACCGACCACACGCATTGGAACACGGTGCATCCCTCTCCCATTACAGATCTGTAAGGAACAATGGAAGGAGGAGATTTTGAATAAGCCAATGCACAGCAAGAAGAAAGAAGATCTATGAACCATTTATGACATTTAATTCACAGAGAAGGCAGAGGTCCCTGTGTGCTCAGTCAAGAACTGGTACCTTGAATATAAAGGCGTCCATGGAGGTGCTGTGTTTTTTTTGTGTGCGTTCTTTGTGATCTCTGTGTCGCTGAGGATGTATCTCATTTTGTGTTTCACCGCCCCGTGTACATGCAATAAAAGAATCCTGATTTCTTTTGGTTGTTTGAAGGTTATATGTTGAGTTGGCTCTTCAATGAGGAGATTTTGGGGGGGCGAGAATCATAGAAACTTCATGGCAGCAACGAGAGAGACAGGATAGGACATCTCTGTTATGTAAATCCTATGTCTTTTTGAATCTGTGGCACTCTGCAAAATGATCCGTCCTGGATGTTGTTGCTGCCTGACAATCAAAAGATATATTACAAATCTAGAGAATAGTGACAAGAGATGCTCCTCCCCCTGTAATCTACTGAGTTACATGACAATTTTCCAATAAAAGATACACTGTGACTGTAACCATTTTACCACAAAATATCTGATTGTGATCATTTTGACTGATGTTGCAATTGCGAAATATTTCGCAAGAATGGGAGGGAATGATCTTTTTTACATTATTATTCTCATTTTCATTGAAAGACATATTCAAATGATTATGGTATGATTTTTCCAAGTTCTTTACCAAACAAATATGTTTTCTTAAGTCTATAGATATGGCGTGTAGGACAGGACATCTCTGCAGCACAACAATTTTTAATTTTAAAATGGTAGTTTGACACATTTTGCCTTTAACAAATATTACACCTCCTCCATATTGTGATTTCGATTAGATTTCAATTATTCAGCCAAAAAGGAAACCCAGGGAGCAAACCTGTAACACTACTAAAAGGCAGCATGCAGATTATTGTAAACACTCAACCAGTGTAAAAGACCACAGAATCCAAGTCACTCTCAAACCAGGTCTCATTACTCAACACAAAAGACTACAGTCCGAGCACACAGTTTCTTGACATAGGTGAATACTAAAAGTACTGATTAGCCTCTTTCACCAAGTATGCACTGTTTAGCTTAGATGCTGCTGGGCTCCTGTGTTTAAGAATGGATGTGCTGACTGTGAGAAGGTGGAGGTGGGAGGGAGGGAAAGTGGGAGGAGGAGACTCTGCTACTGTAGCAGTGCATCAGCAGAGGCGAGACTACAGCCACCACATCACAGTCCGCAGACTGGAGAGACGTGATGGAGCTGCTGTTAGATGCACACACTCAACGTTTGCAAATAGCAAACATCTTGCTTTCGGTTTCCATTTGTGGTCAAACCAGAGTGCCTTGAAGCCATCGGTACTGAGGATGGAGTAAACAGTCACATGGGAGGAAAATCAGTGCACATGCAGACACTAACTGTCTTTTGCAGTCAAGCCTTCTCTTCAAGCGCAGCTAAGTCAGCCAGCCTTACCCCAAATGCCCCTCATGCCGCCAGAGACCAACAGACCTGAGGTGGGCTACAGTATGTGTGTCATCAGTGCTGACCCAGATGCTCCGAAACAATGACTGTCCTGTGACTGCGCTGCATTGCCAGAGTAAATCCCTTAAGCTCATCACAGACAATGATAACGTTTAATAACCTCTGTCATGGGAATGTAAACAAACATGAAATGCCTTTTTTTTGTAGAACAAAGGGGAAATGAAGTTGGCAATGGGAGACAAAGTTGAGGCTGAGGGAGCTCATAATGAGTCCAGCTGCAGAGGCAAGACAGGAGGTTGAAGGTCTGTGCAGCAGCAATCTGATCAGAGAGACAAAAGAGTGGGCTGGCTCCAGGCTCAGGTGGAAAGATCAGTAGGTGAGAGAGAGAGTTACATCATATAAAGCTATGTCCGGCATCAACACCACCTCTCACACAACATATCATCTCAGAGCGGTCAGTGAGGCAATTAATCCTGAATGGGCATATTCCCTGACTGCGCAAATTCCAATGCAATGCAATGCAATGCAATGCAATGCAATGACCCCCCCCCCCCCCCCCCACCCCCCCCCCCCCCCCCCCCCTCACGTGCCACAGCATTATGCAAATATCACTGATAGCGTTTTTTTACCTTCCATAAAAACGACACAGCTAACTACTCAACCGATCACGGCTCCATCCGTGCAGCCTGAGCATCATCATGAAAGAAATGTGCGGATTACAAACGGCCGCCAGTGTGAAACAAAAGACCCATTTCCCAAGCAACGTGTTCTAACTCTCCACTATGGATGATGAGTCGCAGTGTAGCCTTGATGTGACAGAGGTTAGTGCAACACATCATGCGTCTCGGCGGTGTGTGCTCACCCTCTGCTGCCAAAGCGCACCGGACAAGAAGTAAAAGCGTCCCCGCAGACAGCAGCCGGTTTGCAAACATCCCCGCTGCTCCGGCTCGCCACCTGGTCCTCAAAGACCTCCCCTCTCCTCCGGCGTCCGTCCTTCGCGGCGAGCATCCGCCGGGGTCCGCTCCCACCAATTTGGGGTGACCTGTCCGCCCACTCCTCAAACCGGGAGCCATATCCAGTGGATAAGTTGCAGAAGTTTCGGTCGTAAATAATACATCGGATCAATCCTCGTGTGTGAACGGGAAACACAGCGGTCCCGCGGTCTCGTCGTGTGTCCAGGGCTGGAGAGAGTGGTGGGGGGAGAGTGGTTGGGGGGAGAAGCGGCGTTGAAGGGAAATTAAGGAATGCGCCCTATCGCTCCGCTCCGCTCGGGTCCACCCATCATCGCCGTGTGGCGCAGGGCGGCGCGCACACTTTGCCAAAGGTCTGACATTTAGCTGTTGGCGGCAATCTGCTCGAGATGGATGACAGACATTCGGGGTGTGCTCGGGTGACGTTTAGCAACAAACGTAAGGATACGGAAGCCGATGGGTGGATAATTTAAAAGTCTTACACCCCCCTGGCCAAATTAGCTTCTGTGTTAATTGTCGGGAGAAAGTCAAGGCGAGCAGTCTGTCGGACGACCTCTGCTGGGTGAATGACACCACACAGAACTCCTAATATAAAGCCGAGTCAAATTTAACCTTGTTCACGCATACGGTGGATTAATATTTAAGTGGCTTTTTAAATGTTCTTTACCTCCACTAACAGGTTTGTACATTCTGCCCTGAGGGCTGCAGTAATTGCTACCTGAATATCTGATTGTGTAGAAACAAGGACGGCTGCAGTACCTCCGTACCTCCACAAGATGTCAGCCCAAACCCAGTAAAACACTGAATGACAACTACAGATGAGACGAGACTGAGGCCCCTGGGTTTTGCATTATAAGGGTTACAGTCAGTTATAATTTTGTTGTATTGTTTATGACATTAAAAACAATACGGACAAAATTTTGTTTGTTTGTTTGTTTTTCTATGTAGTCTGGAGGGAACAATGATATTACTTATTTGATGAAACAATATCACCACAATATTAGTAGCTGTTGTGGAGTTTTCCATCATTTCACATGGTCTTTATCAGCACATGGAGTTTGCACAGTTATAATGGAATTGCGCCATGAAATGTTCCAAATGTTTTTCTGTGACCTTTAAGGACTTTGTGTTTATGCTTGCCCAGTCCATTAATCCATTATTTGACTAACAAAATGAATCCTTTAAATATTTTATCAGACAAAAATACCACACATTCTCTGGTTCCAGTTTCTCAAATGTGAGGATTTGCTGCTTTTACTCTGAAGTATTTGAAATGTAACATCTTTTAATCTTTCTAAACACCTGGTCAGACATAAAGTTGTGGCACTCCTCCCTCCCTCCACAGCATTTCCTAATATTTTAAAGACAAAAGAATCAAAAGTTTATCAATAATTTAAAAAAAAATAAAAAAATCAACTGTTGCAGAGCTACTCATGTTCCTTTCAGAGTTTCTAACCAGCGCACATTGTAATATTATCAGTTGGACTTGTTGTCCATGTATGTGTTCAATGCAAGAAAAGCAACTGAATGACCAAAATGATGGTTTAAAAAAAACAGACTGAGACAAACAGCGCTGCATCAATAGAGTTTTTTTTAATTCAAAGTGAATCTTAACAATAATACACCATAAAGTCTTATTTTGACACTCACCAAAAGAGTCACCTGGAAAACCCGCTTAATGTGACAAAGTAGAGAAGGCTTGGTCACACCTAAATCACTGAGAACTAGAGAGGAAACACTATCGCAAACTGTAAATAGACATCACATCCACAGAGTTAGTTTTCCCAGTCCTCATACTGTAAATATTGCACAGTGCAATTGCTACATGGCAAACTAGTGTAGCACAAAATTAAAAAAGCAACTGAAACAAAAAAACAAAACAAAGAAAAACAAAGCCACAAAAAATCTACAGGTATTAAAAACAGTAACAGTTCAGATTTCATAATCAAGTCTATTTGATGAGCAATCTAAACAGATGATTCCATAACTTGCAGTGTGAATTAACTCTGAAATTGATACAGATGACCAGGAAACTGAAAATAAGAGCTTGAGTAAAACAAACTTCATCAAATCAAAAGGATAACACAGTAGCACATTTAGACTAATACAAACCCTGAATTAACATCTCTAAAGGATAATACCGCAGCAGAGGATTTTTTTTCTGATATTAAAGTCATAACTTTAATAGTAGTAATTTTACAAACGACTGTTTTGTCTGTTAAATGTTACATGAATCCTCAAAAAAAAAAAAGTTACCCATAAACCAAGGTGTCGATTGTGTGGAAAATTAATAACAGTTTTAAGATTTCTCTCCTCTTGCATCCATTCTTTTCCTAACAAGTATGGGAGAGTATGCAGGCGCATTGCTGGTGAATACCTTTGGAGGAATCAAAACACAGATTTACATTTCACATGCTTATTACTGGGGGGGAACTATTTCAAGCACTAATCTGCCAAGTGCTTGCCTTGTCGACATAAGCTTTCCAAAGTGATACTCGAGTATGACCAGTAAAGCATACAGGTAAAGAAAAGAAAGCTATCAAAATACATACAGCCTTATCAGTGTTAAAATGTGGAGCATTACACTCATGACTGACCGTGCAGGGAGACCACAACAATCTCCTTGAAGGAGCGGTTTTCCATCCAGAACACAGAATAAACATCCAGATAGACTAGTACTGGATATAAAGCATGGCTCGCTCGGATGTTAAAGGCCAGTGTTGTCAACTGTGTTCTGGTTACTCCCACTCAGCTTTAACATGCACGATGGAAAAGCTGCTCTGAGCTGACAATTTCTAGGCAGACAAAGTGAAGCAACTTAGGTGTACATGCAAGGTAATGCAAAACAGAGATATTCTAAGAACACTTGGTGGTGCAATGACCGCACAATGTTAAGTATTGCATCTGCTGTTCAGCCAGAGTGACTATCCAAAGATTGTTGAGTTTCATACCATTCAAAGTTTAAGTTTCATTGGTGTGTTATCACAGAGAGGTTTTGGTGGTGGCAATTTGAAAACAAGAGAACCTCCACCATTTACAAGTCCTCTTTCATGTCTACAAGCTGATCAGAGGAGTACAGGTCCCTGGTGCGACACTGTGATGAAGTACTATTTTGTGGGGTTTTTTTAAATTCCTGGTCATGTGGCTGTCTACTCTATACGGTAATGGACTGTTCCTGGATTCTATGCCTTCATCCCCATATAAGCGGTGATGAAATCACCACCTTGAACTCTCACTTTCTGAATCTCAAGGCACATACGCAGTGCTGCTCACACTGTCTCAATTTCTGTAAGGAACACGTAACAATGGCCACAGTTTTGCATTGACAAAACATCGTTTTGATATGAGACACTCATAAAGGGGAGAGCGATCTGAACACGAGGCAGTTTAGAATATCAAACTGTGAAACTGATATTCCAGCCTGATAGAACATTGAACAGTTAAAAGGTTGAAATAAATATTTGTTCAAATCAATTTAACAGTAAAACAAGCTGTAAAACATTATTTTGGAACGGAAAAATTGGGCATATAAAGTTTATTTTTGGACACACAGTCTAATCACCCAAACCCTTACAAGCCTGACTACCTGTATGAGTGCTTAGTGCCGAGTGTGTTTGTGTGTGATCGGTGGAAACATTACAGACGCTTTTAAAATGAACACAACAGATTTTTTTTTTTCTTATTCTGGCAGCTCACAGTGCCCCTGTAACACATCAAAGAGTACTGGTAGTATACCGTACAATGAAAAAGTTAAATCATTCCTGCAAGCTACAGCTTTAGATGTGTACAAAACGTCAATATGAAAACATACAAAAATTAAGTTACATCGATACATCATTTATATGCAGTGATGAGCCCGAAAGGTTAATAAGGATAAAATACTGATGCAAAAACACACACACACACACACACACACACACACACACACACCCCGAGAAACAACAAATGCAACTAATGTTCATCATCAGCAATACAGTAGTTACAAAGACACTCCAAATATGAACGCAAAACACAAATCAAAACCACTTCTATTTCAGATAATTAGGGACCTATACAAAAATAGCAACGCTAGGTTTAAACTCAGAGAAATCACCTAATTTCACAGCTATTGAAGTGGCAATCATCATATAGCAGCTTATCTATGATACATTCAAGAAGAAATGATACGACTTATTAATTGCCCAATAAGCTAGACAAAATCTCAGCCATTTTTTTTTTAATACAATTTTTTTTTGTTTGTTTTAATTTAACCCCATTCTACAACTACAGTATAACTGAGGTCTATGCAAACAGAATAGCTACCTTGCTCAGGAAATGAATTACAGTCTTTGGTGCTGCACAAGCAACTTCATTTAAAAATCAAAGACAAAAAAATTAACAGAAAAATGCACACACAGCATATATATATATATATATATATATATATCCTCCCTGACGGAATGTATAAAATAAGCAGTCGACACCGATAAGCCTTAAGCCTTTAACAAATGGTATAATGTAAAGGGAAAAAGTTAACTTTGTCACACATGCATAAATGAGAGAATTGCACACAATTAACTCACACCTTATCAAGCATCTGTACTAAATAGTCTAGCTCTATAATATATGTCCATATATGTGTGTATATCAAATACTGCATGGTTTGCTCAGGCTTAGAAGATTCCATACCGTGAATTAATTTGCATTTTTTCCTTACCTAATCAAAGCCATGCCCACCACACTTCTAAACAGCTAAGAAACAAAGTGAAAACACACTAAATGAAAATACGAAGACGAAAAATAAAAAATAATCAACGACTATTTAGATTGTATTGCAGTTTCATCAAACAGTACAAATACTGTTTGTAGTAAGAGTTTCACTAAATAGAAAGTGATTATCAAATGTTAAGCAATACTCAGTACTTGCACTTTGTACACTAGTTCATTCGGGATAGGGAGAACGAAAAACAAAACAAAAACATTTTTAATGAAACAGTAAGCATTCGCAACAGCAAAGCATGCTGCTCTTCTTGAAAGAACAGAAAAAGTAACTCACTACACAGTGAAATATACACCGACTCCAAATAATAAGCACCGCTATCCGCGATACATCACATCAATGCAGGCTATGCATGGACATATACACATGTGCATATATATATACTCACACATAGGATGCATCGACTGATTGGAATTTCAAGTGCTGCAGTCCAGTACATTAATATTCATGTATATAGTCATATATAAGTAGTAACATTAACAACCTCAAATATGTAAGGCACTATGGCTGGGGACAGTTATACAATGCAGCGAGTCTTGTGACACAAACAATAACAGCAACGTCTATGCGTCTTTCCGTTTACATTTTTGCTCATGCAAGACCACATGCAGCGTGAGGAACAACCCTATATAAATCGGTTAATTGACTTGACATTGCTAACACCAAAAGACACCGAAAAGGTACAAATACTTCAAACGCAGTACAACATACACTGTGGACGACGTGTGCATCTGTTGATCTAGAGCTAGAGACTGGGATGGCTTTACAAATATGGATGTGTCTTGCACACGTAAGAAGGCAATATAGAAAAATAGCTGGGATCAGGGGTGCAAAGTCTAACTATTCAACACCACCCCAATTATTTACCTGTTTTGAGGAGTATTCGTAGAAGATCCAATGCAAAGATATATCAAATGTGCAAAACACATTAAGTGTGAGTTTAACTACGCATTCATTCTTTCATTCAATCATTCATACATTATTTCCTTCTTAATTTTTGCCTAAATCATCTCCACCATTGGAACTTTTTTTTTTTAAAGCTTGAAGTTCAATTACACCCAAGTCTACATGATTCAAAAAATAGCTTGCTTTCTCTGTGGTTGTGCCATGGTTTTGGAGATGAGAACCATGCGGTTTGTGGTTTACGATAAAAGGTCAAATTTGCCCTGCTATTAGCCCTCAGGTGGTAAGAAGGGTACCTGGGCAGCCATGCTCAGATGTAAGGGTATTGGTTTATTTTGGTGGGGCTGAGAGGGAAACTGGCGTAGGCGGGCGAGGCGATGTAAGAGTGCGGGGGAAAGAGGGGCTTGAATTGGCCCTGGGGGTGCAAGGTGGGGGAGGGCAGCAGCCGAGGGTTGATGCCCACTGTGACCTGATGCACGATGCCTGCCGGGTGGGAGATACTGTAGGTGGGCTGGAGGACCGGGCGGGAGGCTACAGGGGAAGCCAGGAGGTGGGCCACGGGCGCAGCGGTGACCAGAGGACCAGATGGGGGGTAGGACAATAAGGTGGGCTGGGAATGCGGGTGACCCCCAAGGTGGGGGTGGGGGCCCGTAGTGTGGTTTGGGCTGCTGTGGGACAAGGTGAATGTGTGCCCATGCATGGTGGGAGGGATATAGGCCTGTGGTCTCCGGTGGGCAAAGTTGCCATTCCATTCTTGATGGCAGGAACTGAAATGCTGCACCTGAAGGAGAGAAGAACAGGATCTGGCTAATCAGATTCTTTATGAGCCACTAGATGCTGCTGTGTGTCCACGTTTTTACACGTCCATGTTGTGTCTCTAATCAGTCTTTAACAATCCTGACATCCTCCTCATCTCAATGTGTCTGTCTAACATTATAATATTCTATTCATTCTCTTTGTCTTACTGGTAATGCAGTAAGTAGGCAGCATTAGAGTAAAATGCCCTCACCTTTAAACACAATTGGAAATGTGCACCAACTGAGTCATTTTGAGCGAAGCTAGTGGATTTGTTAGCAATAAAGGCTGCTGTGGCAGATGAATTAAGTTCCATTTATGATATGAAGTGTACACTTGGCTGCTGCTCTGCTATGAAAAGGAAATATTTGCAATTCAAATGTTGTGCTCTTTATCACCTAAATGCACAGAGCGTCACGACCGCTTTCATCACTTTAGAAATTGGACTTTCTGGTACAGTTTGCCAACTTCTTTACATTCCAGCAAAGGGACAGATGCAGGATGGCATGACTTAACATGACTATGTTATAAAATAGGCCTTCCCACGAGCAAACACAGCCAATTGTGTTCAGCGGGACACCCCGTCCCCACCAGCATTAACTCTGGCAGTGATCAAATGTAGGTTGCACATTAGAGGAATAGTGATTTTATCACTGAAATCTGTTTTCTTGTCAAGTTGAAATATATTTTGCCATCTTCAGTAATCACAAATTCTGCGAATGCTTCTACTGTATATTGCTGCTTGACTACTGCTTGATCGATGTAGCCAAATGTCCCCAGTGACTCTCTTAAGCCATCAACCCTTAACAAATGGAGTATAAAAAGGTGCATATGTTTAAGTGCCTTTATGTATATGTGCTTGTGACTGTGTAATACATGTATTTATCTGCATGTGCTCACCTGCCCAAAGCCTATGGGCTGCTGTTGCTGGGGCTGGAATGCAGGGGTGATCTTCTGCGGCCTGTTGAGGAGGGGAGTGGAGTGGTGGTGATGTCGCCCAGGAAGGCTTCGTCCTTTGGACAGGTAACATGAAGACTCCAAGACTGAAGTAGGAGATGCCGTGTGAAACGGATGGATAGAGAAACACAGAAAGATGGAGATGACACATGTTAATGAACCATTCTGCGTCCCTCTATAAATATCACAATGTAAAGGACAAGCAAAAAAAAGATGCAACCAGAGATCGGATCCAGCTACAACCGCAGAAAAGGCAACGTTTGAAAGCATGTCAGTAATTTCAGCTATTTGATCAGTTCCAAACCTTTAAAACATAGTGGCATCTGTCCTCTGAATATGATCAAGGTGATTATAAATAGATAAGAGTTTTGGGGGATCTGGGAGGAGTTAGTAACTAAGCTTGTTCATAGAGCTTATAGTGGGGTCAGACCATCAGCTATAAATACACCTGGTAGCACTAGAATAGCAAGCTGTGCCCTTTTATGTGGGGCTTTAGTTGCAATAGTTTGAGAGTTGGGGAGGGAGATGCCTTTGACGAGAGAGTTTTCTCTGAGGATTTACAGTTGAACCTTCCACTTTAAAAGACCTATGAAGAGGTAGCTGATAAATGAACTCTGGTGCTGAAAGAGACGGTGATGTCCCACTGACCACAGCTGTTATAGAGCCTACATATAGCATGCGTAACTCCATTTTAACACCAGAAAGAAACATTCATCAAACATTTAACGATTATGACAGCCAGAAATTGGGTTCGTGTTCTCTGGTTGACATCCATGTTTTGAATATTTTATTCAGGTTATTAAATATTTTGAGGACAATTACGCATGTCTTAGCTTTAGGAAGTGCACATCCACACAGATACAGGGGCTCTCAGAGTCAGTCTGGAGCCAGAGTAAGGAGTGTTGACAGCAAACAAATCTCCACTCCAGAGATCAAAGCAAATACATCAGGGCAGGTCACCCATAATCACCTGTGAGAACCTCTGTGGCCTACTGAGACAGCATAATCCCAGGCCATGTGACCTGTGGAGCAAACAGCATCAGTTGTGACTACTCATGCACCTTCTTGTCTTCCGAGTGGATAACACCATCAGAGCGTACTTCAGACACATAGCAATTGAGTGTGCAGAAGAAAAGGTGTCCTTGTCACCTGTTTTATTCATATGATCATTTAGGTTTAGAGGTAATCTGGGTCACTCTCATACCCAGCAGTTAAGTATTTAACAATTTCAGTCTGTAGGCTTGACACCTAATATACATCATTAGATCAACTCAAAGTCAAACTTAAATAACATAACATACTGAATGTGTCTGTTTTGCCAGTGCGTCATATGTCCGATTTTACCTGTGTGGCCAGGTGTTCCGTTGACGGCAGGGTTGTTGTTGTTGTTCTGCATCCTCATTGGAGGGACCACAACAGTACGAACTGTCGGCTTGCTGGGCTCGGTCTCCGGGGCCACGCACGCAATACGGGGCTCACAGTTCTGGTTGCGGTCAGCGATGAAGCGTCGTTCTGTGAAGGGACTGTTGCTACGGCCAGAGGCATCTGAAGCAGGTGAGCTATCCACTGTGTCACAACCACTCTCCTGTTCGTCGTCTGACATACTGCAAGAGAGCAACCCATGAGGAAGGAAGTTACAGATATCTCTTTTGTTGCGGCTACTGTAGAAGCAAATTGAACTTTCGGAAGAGCTTCGTTTGAATCCATTGAGCATACCTGTTTGGGTGTTTGCAGGGTGAGGTGCTGGACTGGGCCGAGGCTGAAGAGCTGGTGCTGAGGGTGCTGTCTGGACTGCTGAGAGAGCAGACTCTCTCCATACTGACTGTACTCTGACACGCCTCACAGTCTGCACTACCCTTACACCTGTGTGCAGAGAGAGAAATAAAATAAGACAATGTTAAAAGGGCCAGAAACACATGGAACCTTCCACCTCCTATCTCCAAGTGGTACTTTTCGCCCCCCTATTAGAGTGGTATGTTGCATCTGCCCAGTGCAGTTAACAAGATCATGGAGAGATCTGAGAGTTACAATTAAGTTACAAAAAGAGCGTTAATGCCTTTGTTTCCGACTGTTGTGTGCGTCCGTTGAACTAACCAACCACACATCTACAACAATTTGGCAATAAAGCAGTCTTAACTGGAATTTATACATATAGTTAGAAGGAACCGGTCTGCACTCACTCCCCCATCGAGTGTCTTTGTGCGCTCTCCTCTTCGTCGCTGCTGATACTGATGACACTAACAGTCGGGCTGGCAAGGTCAGAAATCACCATGGCCTGCCGCTGTTCCTGCGACACTGAAAGCTCCTCACAGTCTGGCTCCACTTTACAGCAATTCTCATCATCCTCCTCCACTTGTTCTGCTCCTTGCTCCACACCAGTAGTATGCCCTGCCTCTGGGCATCTGGCTTCCTCCGCTGCCTCCTCCACATTCTTTGCTGTATCGGCCATCTTTGGGGACTGGCATGCTAAATTTTGGATGTTCGTGTTTTGGGAGAAGTTGCTGCCCCTGTTGAAGGAAAAACAAGTCACTTTCAGAAATGGAGCACACCTTTGAGTGCATGTATGTCTATTGTTTTTGTTGTTGTTGCAAAAAGGCCAAATCTACATGCCATACCTGTTCATACAAGGCTTGGCTCTCTTGTTGGCAGCTGGCTGTGGCCACACCACATGTGCAATGCCTATGTTGATTGGCTGGTGGGTGGACATGGTCATTTGGTTGGTTAAGAATGGCTGAGGGTGTGCAATCATGGAGCTGTAATGGTTACCATGGGGACGCACTTTCCTGCATTAAGAAAAACAGAACATTGCAAATTGAGCCAAAAGCCTTTAGCACCATTACTGACAAAACGCTCTCAGTCGCTGGTCCCAAAGGACACGTATGACTCATGGATCATTAACATTCAGGGGAGCAAGAGCACTGTATCAGAGCAGTGCAGCCATTCCCAAGGGTGTACATAGCAACTAAAAGGTAATAAAACACTAATAAATATGGTTTTATGCAATGTCATACATTGGAACTATAAGGAACACAGAAAGGACACAGATAATGTATCAAAACATATTGTGCTGTCATCCCCTAAAACAAATTGCTTACCCCCAGTCACCCAGTCTCTGTGAGCCCGCCACAGTGTCAGATGCCAAAGTGGTTGGTGGTGGGGGCACTGATGTCACCTGCTGCCAAGTGGGCACCAGGATTTGCTGTGCACGGTTGGACCAGGCCTGTGTAAGTGCAGAGAAGAAAAGCAGTTACACATCTAGTAATTTTCCTCTCGATGCTGTCATCAGCTTGCACATCCATGCATTTTTTCTGAACTCAATTGCCATCAGTCCTATGCTTACTACCCCGTTACCTGTGTGATGACTCCAGGTCTGATTTGTATGGGCTGGATGGGGGGTGCTTGAGTGACCAGAGGCACAGAAGCCTCCATTCTGACAGAGTAGCCTGCTGGTTTAGCCGTGTTGGTGGGAATTCCTGCAGGGACAATGGAAAGGAAAATATCTGACTTTTAGTCTAACCACCAGAACAAATAATAAACAAATGAAACACAAGATTTACACGTCCTACCTTGAATGGTTGGGGGACATAGAATGAGTGCCTGCTGAAATGAATCGTTGCATCCAAACTGACCACTTCCTGTCTGCAGTGGTATCCCAGGGTGCATCACTGAGGTGGCTGATGGGGCCAACCCCTAAAAAAGGAAAAAAAATGGATATGACTGGACTTTTCTCAGGTATGAAAATGATCACCAGTAGCAATAAAGAGCCAGTAGAGGGCAACATCTCTGTCAAGAGCAGTCTGTTTTTCACCCAAACACAGGAACTTGTCATGGACTAAGAGATTAGCGGGTTAGTCCATTAACTTTTCAGTTGAAAGACGGTGGCTCCCTTGGCTGACCTGTGGTAGCTCACCATCGTAACCACAAACATGGCTGATCTACTCCAGAGGAAGTTCAGGGTACTGAATAAAAAGTATTCAGGACATACTTGCATACTTATCAACTCCCAGGAAAAATGGAGTCACCATACATTCATCTCATTGAAAAGCAGCTCTTGGTATTGCTTATGATTAGAAGCTTCTTGCTCATGCATGGTCATCAGTTAATTGCCAAATATTGGGCTGATAACCGCCTCTGTGAGACCATTTTATCCAGGCTCACACTTTTTTTTTTTTAAATGACGGATAAATACGGGAGTGTTGAACTTACTCTTTGAGATGATAAACAAAGAACGGTCGAGCACATGCTTCTCTACTAACGCTGCTCCCGTGCCTGGCTATAATCACATTCATTGAATGATGAGAACTAGGCTTATATTGTTCTGCTGCAGCTCTTGCTTGTAGCGCAGCCCCCACACACACGATAGTAAACACAAAGCAGCCTTTCAGAGGTTAACACTAAAAAAAGTCACCGCATTTTCCTGTGAAATTCTCCTGAACAAGAAAGATTTACCATTTATCATACTGCTCAATGAAAGCAGAAGTTATAGCCTAGAAAGACTGTGACCGGGTATTCTTTCATCAGGTTTCGATTCAGATTAGAAATTAAAGAGGCATCTAGTATTATCCTTATATCTGTACTGATGAAACAGATATACTGTCACCATTGTATCACAAGTAACTGGTCACATGCTTTTCAACAGACTTTTAGATGTTTTGCATTATACCCAATGCCAAAAAAAGCGTCAGCTCCTTTTTTCTCCTCAGCAACAAGATTCATTTGCACTGTTGCCATGACCTCGGAAACATGACGTGAATCTGTTGCCATGACAGCAGTGCCGAGACGCAATAAGACGCAAGTCAGCATACATGAAAGCAATAAAAGCGAGGAAATTGTCTACATGATCAGTCTTCGCAGGAGCAGATGAGCAGAACAACACATTGCATGTCAATAATGGACACCATCTGTGATTATTCCATCAGTCAAGATATTGTGACAAGGTTTTTTTCAATACCCAGTTCAGGAAACAAGAAAATTAGTAATTTTATTTAAAACTTATTAGTTGGTTGGTTCCTTTGTTTCTAAAATGTTTTCATAATAACCCCCACTGCTTGTTGATAGAAATGGCAACAAACACATCCTTGAATAACTTACTTGCGTGTGGACACCAGCCAGCTTGTTGAACGGGTGGTTGACAGAGGCAGCAGCGGTTGTGGTCACAGGTCTGGCGAAAGGGCCTTTATTTCTGTTGGCCACCTCATATGCACTGGGACGAGTCCAGCAAACATCCATGATGTGGAAACATGACTTCACACTACGATGCAGAGGAGTGACATGGAGAGATCAAGTCATGTAGAGAGGTCAAAATGACAACATGTCTGAAAATCTGTGGCAAAAGGGACTCACTGGTTGCTATGGGGAAAGTCGAGCAGGTGTTGCATTGTCACAAAGGGGTGGACGAGAGCCTCTGCAGGAGCAATCCTCTCTTCTGCATCAATTAACAACATCTTCTTCAGCAGGCCCACAAACTCCCGACGGTCTGCCTTCTCAGCTACAGAGTCACTACCTTCCAGATTCATCACCAAGTTCACCTGAATTACAGACATTTTACCATCAAAACTATTGGTCAAAATAATTATTCATCAACAGAATAACATACTAAAAGAAACAAGTAAAGTAAAATGAGAAATGTTACATTAGAGTACACTCTGTGTATGATGAATCAAGGGATTTTTTGTATGATACCAATTTCCTGAATGATAAACACTTAGTTATGACTATAAATGACCAAGAATCTCATCTGACATACAAAGGTACAGACCTAAACACCTGGGGAATTTCCACCTGTGATCTGTTTCTAAAGAGAGAAGTGAGTGAAACCTGAACCTTCTTTTTTTTGGTTTAGCATCTAACTGAAGAGATGCTGAGCTTAGAAGCACTCCTTTATTTAATAACATGTGCGTGCTCTTTTCTGTTCATACAGCTGTAGGTGTACTTCCTCTGGTAAAGACCTCGTAGCATACATCATCTGAACTTCCTCTGAAGTCCTGTGGTAAGTGCAATGGGGTCCGAGCTGAACGTACGTGCGCTATGTCATCCAAACAGCTGAAGATGTACTTCCTGGCTTCCTTTGATTTCATTCCCGTCTCTGCCTCGTGCTCATCTGTTGACTACAGAAAAAACAAACTGTTTAGTAGGGATGTTATAACTGAATTTAATAAAGCAGCTGCCCTTCTCAGCTATGTCCCTGTACACTAGTTCATTCATACTATACTAAGAAATTTTAAAAATCTGCATATTCACAGCTTCAGATTCCAAAAGGAGGAAAGCAGGGTGGGCTTTCATGACCGATGCTCCCAAAATGCATTGTCTTTGCTAATAAATTTGCTCATTAGAAAAATGTCACTGTAGAACCCTAAGCTGATTTACATTATGTGAAGCAATGTGACTAGCAGAGTCTAATATTTTCTGACTTGATCTTAACAGTTAGTCCTTCTGTGCATGTTTCAGGAAAGCGGTCATTGCTTCTTTATTTGGAACTCTAGTCTTTGTTTGCCCAGAAGGAGGAAGGAAGAAAATATTTGTTGATTGCATTAGAGCTGACCTATAATTTTCACCATAAGCTTTTAGTGAAGTACAACAAGGGGCAGAGGGTTAGTTGTCTGAACATGGCATGGCATGCTCACCTTTAATCTCCAAGCTGCATAAGGCGAGTCGGACTCTCTGCAAAAGAACCGTGCCGTCTTTGTCCCTGCATTCAATAAATGTTCTCCTGGCAAACCTTGCGTCTGAGAAATGTAGCGGATCTGTTGGACATAATGAGGGTAGGGAGGTAGGAAATAAAACAGGAACAGAGGGAGAAATAAATCTTGTAGCTAAAGAAAAAGGCAATTTTCATTGGTTCGAGGAGAAATAAAAAAAGATCTGTAATACCATTTTTTAGTAAATGATCAACATTTATCTTCATTCTAATTCATGTCACTTGAACAATGCTGTTTATAAAAATAAATAAAAACAACCTTGTCATTTCACTGTTATTGTTAAATCATCATCCACACTCTTAGGTACTGATGATTTACAAGGTCATTCACAGTGACATCATCAAGTCCCTCAGAATCATAGTTACTGTTTGTGGACACAGAGACCTTGGAGGAGTGGCATAAATAAGCCCCCTGTACTGAGTGTAATTTGTGTTTATGATCTCTGAAAGGTGTTGGGGTCTTTTCATGTAAACTCTGATAAGAAGGTCTCAATGCCAAATGCTTTGCTGGGTAATGATGTTTGTCAGTCTGATGCTGCGGGGCAAGAGTGTCACACACAGGTTTATGAGAGGAGACCAGTGAGAAGCCTGGCTGACGTCAATCACACTTAAGTGTAAAGGACAACCAGCATTAGAAATTCAGCGCCGCCAAGGAGCAAAGAGAGCAAAGAGCCACGCATTAGGAGAACGGTGAGTATCATGAAGCCATGCCATGAGAAGTCACTGGACAGTAGATAATAAGGTCAATCTATCATATTCTAATTGAAATACAAAAATCCAGATGTAAGGCAGACAAACATGCATGTCCTCACCCTTTTGAGTTTCTACCCTGCAGCTGTAAAAAAATAGCTTCTTAAATTTTCCAAGACAGAAAATAAGAGAGTTCCATTACAGGAAAGGCAGAGGCTTAAAGTGCCAAATTCCTCAAAGACAAACACGTGAATAAGTGGAACAAGAACACACAGTATCCAAAACCAAACCCAGCTGATGGCATCCAATTGTAGAACTACCGGTGCTGTGGCTCTACAATTGCATAGTAGTATAGTATAGCAAAGGCGGCATTTTAGAACTGCTGATGTCAAGATATCGATGTGACCCATTTACATCCGACACTCGTGCCACCTAAATTTACATGTTGTGTAATTGTAGAGTTGTTTGCTCTCAGCTGTTGACCATTTCTGCAATTAACACATATCAGACGGTCAAATGCCTGACAAAACTTGATATTCAACCCAATGGTTAATTTTTCCTAATTTAACAGTTGGCACAAGCGTTCAATTTAAACCCTTGAAACTTCCCTGCAGGTGGCACACATGTTAAAGTTGCAGCAGCGAATAATTTCTATGCCTGTAGAAGGCAACATGAGCATGATTACATTTGCAGGTCTAAACCAGTACTGCTACTGGTTTCCTTTTCTTATAGGTACAGTTGACATTTGCAGACAATGACTAGACAGCTGCCCTTTGTGAGGAATCTGCAGCCTGCTAAACGCGAATGTGAGTGAGTTTGCAAGTGAGTTCCATGAGGCACCTAACATAGGAAAAAGTGAAATACAGAGACTGAAAATATTTTTTGTTGGAGGCGCCTTATATGTTGATCTTCATGTTGCCCTCCATAGCCAATGTGATACTTGAGCAGAAGCTTCCATCTGTCTATGGCTGAATGCAAATACTGCCATGTGTCTGTCTGTGGGTGGGACAGAGCTGGTGATAGATGAGGTTACAATAAAGCAATGTATTCATAAGGATTCTGACGGCATGCATGATGAATGTAATCTCATCTGCTAAGAGATACAGATAGGGTGGTGGAGCTCCCATTGCTTATGTCAAGGCAAACTAACATCCAAGCATCATAAAACGCATTGTGTCACTGTCAGTTTCTCTCTTTTGGAATTCCTTCAGTCAATTGCCGAGTATATGCGGATTTACATCAACCAAAATCTCTCCCCCTTTCTCCCATTTCCTTTCTTTCATACTATTTACAACTATCCACAACAGTCAAGGATTACTGAAACTGTCAATTCCAACAAACTTTACCCTGAAAGTACACTGATTAAATGCCCCTCCTTTCATGTCCATAATATAGCTGTGCTATTCAGCATCATTGTGTTAACAGCAACAGACAAAAAATAACACAGCCAGTCTGTGTGGGTGGAGAAATTCTTGTTACGGGAAAACCCTCATTTTTCCTGGAAGGCGTGTCTCACAAACCAGTGAGATCACTGGTGCAAAGCTACTGTTTCACAAAACAACTATCTAGCTAGCCTGGGCCTGCTACAGAATAGACAGGAAGCACAGGCAAGTGTTTATTTCGTGGCAGTCCAGAAAGCATTAATACTATAAAAAAGATACATTTCAATGACCTCATGCAAGAAGTCGTACATCTCAGCTTAAAATAATGTAGCCGCACCCTCCTACCTACCCAGTACATAAGAATCTCTTGCACATTTGTGGGGTAGAGTGTGTACCAGCTCACATGAAAGCAAGAGACAAAGAGTGTGAAGAGGGCATAAAGAAATATCAACAAGACGACACTACAGCACCTGGGCTAATCATAGCCACTCATATTTAGACATTGGCTGAATCGTGAAGTTCGTCACATCAAAGAAGTGAGCAGCCGCGTGCCTGGGGGATGAGGTAAGGAGAGGGGAGGAAGGGAGTAGGAGGAGCCAGGGTTATAAATACAATATGCTGTGTGGCATGGAACAAGACCCCTCGCAGAAAGATAAGAAGAAAAGGGGGAAGAAGAGGGTTGCAGCAGCTCAGTCAGTTCCAGCCAAATCACCCTGTGGCCTCTGGACGACACCTCACACCAGGGGTCAGCTATATATTTATCTCTGACTGATAGCATGGAGAGTGCCAATTTATGATTGATGATGTCTTCCACCTTTTAAACTCTTTGTTTCATTTGCAGAAGCCAATAAATGATGCTAGATGCATTCTAAAATGGTGTAATGCAAGAAAGTAATATCTAAAAACTGCAGGTTTGGATACTAGAAAACCAAGGTTGTCCATTTATATCAAGTCAAGTTGGAGCAGCTTTTGAATCATGGACAATTTTTTCATCAAACATGTTTGAATAGGAGGAATGGTGGTTTGCTTCTGTAAATCATTTGACTTCTAAAAGCAATTCTACGTAATTTTACATCACATTTTTCTGTCACTGATAAAGCTGTGGGTGACTGTTTAAAGACAAAAGGAGATGGGCAGACAAGTGTTAATTTTGTGTAATGACATGATATTTTCTTTGAAATAACTGAAATTGACTGGCGACCTGTCCAGGGTGTACCCCGCCTTTTGCCAGATGTCAGCTGGGATTGGCTCCAGACCCCCGCGACCCTGTACGCAGGATAAGCGGTTGACGATGGATGGATAACTGAAAATGTTTGCTTCATTGTGAGATTAAAGCCTCCAGAAAGCCCCCAAAATCAAAGTCATGTAAACTTGTTTTTTCATTAGTCCTACGCTCCTGCACAGTGCATTTAAATGCCCCAAAGCATTTAATCAGAATATAAGTTTTTTGACATGCACAAAGTGGTTCCACCGGCTGTGAAGGGTCGAATCTATCACAGAAGAAGAAGAGAGAATATTTGCATTTCTGCAGGTTGCATTCACATGGATTCAGGCAGACAGTAGACGGGAAAACGGAGAGCAGGACGGTATAAAATTATGTGAGGCCAGCAGAGAATACCGGCAATTGTAACTGTAGATGGCACTGCCGTCCGAAGATAAAATACTTTAGCTTTTTGCCTTCCTCCGCAATTTCTGATTGTCCTAATATTGTGATTATTAGTGTAAGATTTTTCAGTCTATTTCTTAAAAGGCACAGGGGCTAGAAAATGGATCCTCCAGGAACAGTTTGTTTCAAAATTACTACACAACCATTTTGCAATAACGGGCCAAGATGGCAAGTTCGGTCATCCCAGAGAACATCCAGAGCTTAAAATTCACTGCAAGCATTTTAATGAGCAGACAATAACAGACAGTAACATGAGAGTGCAAGATCCAACAAGCTGAAATCTTACCGTTTTCTCTCTATGAATTACTCACACCCTCTGCCATAATCTATCACCAATGTTTACTCTGCATACTACATTCCACATGTTCCTTCTCATCTGTTATGTTGCATTTTATTTCATTGTCTCTCACACTCCCTATCTATCTATCTATCTAACTTTATCCTATCCACCCTCCTCACCCCTTCAGCTCCTAGCAGGTCCTTACTAAATTGGGGTGGCTCTCCCCTAGATATCTCTAAAGCAGCTTTGCGACATGCTGACTGACTCCTGCAAAAACAGATTCATCATATTTAGACTGGTGGTGCAGCACTCGAGTCAAATCTCTTTCGGAGGTGTTGAGTTATCTCTCCTGTCTCGGTCCTGGGGAGAGTGGAAAAATGATGCCAGGCCATAAAAATACTTTGGCACGAGTGCAACGCACAGTAGGGTACAGTGCTGTAATGTAGGGTACTGCATGGGATAGAGCAGGATCTCATGGAGGCTCTGTTAGCAGCCTTTGAATAGACAGGGCTCCAGGGCAAGGGGAGAGCAGCTCAGCACAAGCCCAGTTCAGACCTGGGAAGAGACTGTCAGGGCTCCACTGGGAGAGGCAGACATCCAACAGCTCCTAATAGACATACCATCAATCACAAGAATATGCCTTTCTGTAGACTGTCACAGATGCCAGCTGATACAATCCTCGTGGTATGTCACCAAGGAACCAGTAAATGCCGCGCTAATTTGTTACTGTAAGTCACTGGAGCCCTCAGTCTCTTTCTTCTTTCAAACAATCCATCACTGTCTTTCTTTCTGTGTGTAATTACACACAAAGCAAAAAGTTTTTCTTTCCCTAAACCTCCAAAGTTTCCTATCAGTGCCGTCCTCATACAAAATCCCTTCAATATCCTTAAAATGGCACTAGGCCTGATCTCACACAGATTAAAATAATGATATTTCCAACTATGCACACGGTGACAATGTTGCATTCTTGTCCCATCTTCAAGCCATCTGTTCTAAACTCTGCTGAATGTTTCTGTCTGCCTTTTTTAAGGCTTCATCAGCTCCTCTTCCCAACTAAATCTTTGAAACTCTTCATTTGGGAGATTTGGATGACATCTCCTGCAAACTTCAACAGTGGGAGCCATGTCTGAGTCAATAACCTCAAGACAAGCCTGTAATAGAAAGCTGAAATTGAATGCAAACTAAAAAAAAACAAAAGCCCTGAACCCACTCCACTGTGAGCAGCCTTGATTGGAAAGAGTAGCGGACAATGGAAAACCGAAGCGAAAAGAAAGAATAAAAGAGGGACAGACAAGGAAAATAACTGGCTTGATGGAAAGAGAGGGTGTACCACGTACCAGGATGAGTGGGGGAACGGGAGTAGTGGGCTGAACTATGAGGAGATGGTACAGAGAGAAAGTAGCAGATGTTGGGATAAGTTGCATATAGAGCAGAAAGGAAAGGATAGTAGCAGGCTTATATGAGTGTAAGTGCAAACTTCCCCCCAAAAATAAAAATATAAAGATCTAAGAGCCAACTGCATCTGAAAAGTGAGTGGCGAGTAGGTGGTTTACCTGGTCGTACTCCAGGGCCCCAGGGTAAAGGGGCCAGCCTAGAAAAAGTTCAGCTATCACACAGCCTAGGGACCACATGTCTATGGCTTCACAAAACGGCAATCCCAAAATAATCTCTGGAGCCCTGTGGAACAGACAAAACACACAACTGTTAGTCTAAGCTCACACAATAACAACATGTAATATGAAAACATTAAACACTCATAGCACAGCAGAATTTCACATATGAAGATGGTCAAATAAAATGTTTTTGTGCGATCATTACAACCATTTATAGATCTCTGAACCAAACAATTTAAATTCATAAACCATCCACTAAACGCTGAAAATGTTTAAACCAAAATATAAATGTCTTGTGTAGCGCTGATATTTTTTATGGTTATTACATTTAATTGTTTACATAGAAGTTATACAGTCAATTCATGCAACAACATCTTAAAAAAATGTTTTCTCATTTCACAGCTGATGCATGTATTGCTTTTTGGCTCTGTAGGCTGATGCTGATCTCTTGATCAAATAAATATCCATTATTAGAAATGTCATGGACTGTTGATGGCTACTCAGATGGGAATGTGTGGTACATGTGTAACGGTGCCAAGTGACTTGTAAGCCTGTGTGGAGTCGTCAAGCATCAGCAGGCTGAGTCAGTGGGTTAGCAGGTCAGCTAGGCCGGGATCAGACCTTCGACAGGCTGTTATAGCTGTACTAGGCTTATAGGAAATGAAAAGCATAGTCACTACTTCTTCGCCTACGTGCTGGCTCAGTTTTACTTCAAGTAACTCCACAATAGCACTGTAATACCATGTCATGGGGATGGCTAGTGGTGACACAAGCCTGTCAGCACAAATAAAGGTAAGACATGCTGACAACTGTCAAGAACTCTGTTTAGGACACACTGTGAAGCCTATAAACTGTGACTGTGCACGGACAGCATGATGTAGCCTGAGATCTTATCTCTGATACGTGTCTCTCTGCGCAGAAGTGGCCTAGAAGCTCATTAAAAGTCAATCAGACACAATGACTACCTCACACACAGACTGACAGTACATACCTATTCGACAAGTCAGGATGCTGCCTTTTCAGAAGATAATGATGCTTAGAACTGGCTAAAATGAGTTGAATATGTTTAGAAAACCTTCTGTTATGCAGCAACAGGGTTGGAGGATAATTCAACATTTTTGTTTATAGTCATAATAGCTGTATCAATATAAATATATTGAGACTGTGCTGTGATAATTTTTCCATAGTAATTATGTCCTTACTGCCTACTGTGCGTAGATGATAACACAGCTCAGAATAACTCAGCCCTAAAATTACATTAGAGACACTTGAGTGACTGAGAGATATTGTTTCACTTCCGTTCAGCATATATTTAAGATATACCCGTACCAAACTATTTACCAACATGAAAGAATCCAGAGGATTGAAAATAATCTGAAGAACGACTAGGATAGGATTTCAAGACATTTAGGTAGAGTGACATCCTAAAATATACCAACCAAGGCAACCCTGCCCTTTCATACGGAGTGTCTCTAAAGTGATCCAGCAGACAATTACTCTCTGACGTCTTTCGAGCCATATGGGACTCAATGGTGTAGGACATATGGCTAGCAACAGCAAGCTTAAGACCTGCTAAAATAAGTTTTGGACAAATTTCTCACATGGTCAAAACAAATGCCAGCAACAGCTGGTGCAGTAGACAACATAGCAGTAGAAAACCAACCAGGCAGCTATGCCAGATATTTCAGCCTCACAGGCATGTCCTATTTATAAGGAACAGGTTTTCCCTGGTGGAGTGCACAGAGCGGAGAGAGAGAAGCTACACATAAACACACCGTGGCATTCATCAGGACACAGGGCTAATATAGGGATATACAGTAAGGCTGATCAGTGAAACTTGAGTAGCACTACAGGGCATCATCTATATGGTCTAGTAGTTAAGAGACTACTCTATATAGGCCTCAATCTGCTTTTATTAATATCGTTCCCTATTTCCTAAAGTCATATTAAGACTACTAATTGGTCCTATGCAAACAGTTACTATGACAAAACAATTCAGTATTAAGGCCTCATCAGGGATCCAGTTTTCTTATCAACATGCTGCGTCAGCATGAAGGGCTGCACATTTCATTTCTTGCAGCATATGAAACATTTTTTAGATTTCCCTGGGCTGTTCAAAATCTAACAAAATGAAAGAAAAGATATCAACTGAAATCATGATGCCAGTATCAGCTTAGGTAGTCACAGAAATCAAAATCTGTTTTATTTCAACAAAATACTAAAGACAGATCAGGAGAAGGAAGAGATGGAACATCCAGGAGTCACATTACGTTTAGCTCTTCCTCATTTGTTCATTCCACCAAAGATAAAGCAAGTGCCTATGGGTAAACGGAAGATAGGTACATTGTGTTAATTTTCTTTATATGCTTACCTTTCCCTGTTGGATGCACAATAGCAGTGCAACATTTAAAACACAAGAGAGAAAGAAAGAGACAAACGGAAAAAAGGTCTCTCTCATTTGGTTTTGGGGGTGGGGGGGTTACCATGGTTGCACAGCTCTGTCCTAATCAGCACAACCCAAGCCTCACCGACCTCCCATGAAACCAAATCTATTTTCTATCCTGAGGATATGATGTACAAGCTGAGGGGCCATTGAATGCTAGAGGATCATAAGCCTCTAGCATTCAAACCTGTTCACTGCCATGTGTGAAACCTCCAGATTAAACAGACAGGTACTACTAAACCATGAGCAAGGTGATGGACTTAAGCTGATGATACACGGGGCAACTTTGTGAGCAGTGTTGCTGGTGGCAAGCCCGACAATGTTTTGAACGGATAGCGGCGGGGCGGGTGGCAGAGTGGTGGGTGAAGGGGATTACAGTAGTAATCTTTTCTCATTATCATTCACGGCAACATTGCCCAGCACCACTGCTCTAAAAGTTGGTCCGTGTATCATCAGCTTAACATTCTGCTTTTTGTTGCCACATACCAAATACCAATTTTGGAATAAAGTTATGGTGGACAAGTTTAATGCACAGACAAAACTACAATTATTATGCAATGACCTGATGCTTCATATAGCTGCTCCCAAACAGGTAGTGATTCATCTAAAAAACACCTCAAGTTTTATGACCATGCAAAAAATAAGCTGTTAAAAATACAGAATACCACAATATGTAGCAAAAGTAATGGAAACTGGTACAGACAGTACAGGACAGTTGGATCCAAAATAATAAAATAATTAATGGATATTTGCCTGTGTATGCTACATATCAGGATTATTATGGACTTTTCTCAAATGTATTATATTTAAGAAATATCTCATGCAACAACTACGGATGCATCAACGCATAATCGCTATATTTCTTTTTAACCATCCTTCAAATGCAAATCAGTCTGCTTCTAATGCTTTAATGAAATGAGCTGTGGAAATATCTCCAAACATGTTTTTCCTCAGTCACAAGACAAGAAAGTGCACATCAGGCCTGTTCACTGACACAACTGCACTGTTCAAAGGTTGGAAATTAACGACTGAGTGAGAGATGAGTTGTCTACAATATCACTGTGTTCACAGGTGTACACAGAACCTCATGTGTTATTGGTGAAAAACACTTCCAGAGGCAGTAGAGAGGAAAAAGACATCTTCAAAGAACTTGTCAGACGCTCTTTTCAAAACTTTCCTCAGTTCACAGCTCAATTCTACAGTTACAACCATCTTGTGAATACGCTTTTCAACAACATTTAGGCTGACATGATGCAGCAAGTAACATTTGGTTTTGGTGAGGTCACTACAGAACAAGGCCTGACCGAGAATAACAAACTCTGCATTGGCTGCTGGCTTGTCTTTAATCGAAACCACCACTAACAAACCCATATGCACAATGCTGAGCACAGCAGTAACAGTACAGGCCCACACCACTGTGCCAAGTATAACCCGCCCACACTGCAGGTATGATATTCAGCAACAATAACAAAAAAAAAAAAAAAAACAGGCAGGAGCGATGCTAAGAATTGGTTGCCATTTTGTCTCCTCACTGCCTGAAGCATCCACTATATTTTACTGCTCCTTTGTGGATATGCTCTGACCAATGAAAACAAGTCTTTCCCTGGTCAACAAGTTCAGCAGTTTGCTCCTTCACCTCAAACAGCTGCTTCCCTTCCTCCACCCATCTCTTCTGTTCCTCTCTCTCTGTTTGTCTGTCTGTAAAACACAAAGAGGCTGAGGCACAAGGCAATGTTATTTCGGTAGAACCAACACAAACATGTTGCATGGTGAGATTATAAAGACACTTATGGTACATGTGGACTAAAATTGTTCACCCACAGGTTCAGAAGAACTCCTCAAACACTGGACCCAAAAATCCTGATATCCTAAATCAGGCCATGGAACATTACAACACGCTTCTTTAACCTAGGCTGCATTTTTCTTCACTATTTATAAATTCAATTGAACACTTGCTATATTTTAGTTAATTATGTTCTGCTAGCCCTATTGTTTCTCCAGTTGCTTTGGAACAACAGAAACAGTCTTTCATAAGAATTGAAATAAAAAAGCTAAAAGTTAAGCTAAAATAATATAGCACCAAGTGTGTCAAAAGTCCTCTCATAGTAAGGCTGCCAAGCTTTGCAAACTGTCCAAACTCTGAACAAATCCAATTTTACTTAAGACCGTACTTAATTTAACATGTAAATATGACAATTTTGGAATTGCTGGAAAGTGGGTTCCCTCTGCTTCCAGTATTTGTGTCAAGTTAGGCTAAATATATCCCAGACACATCTCCATACTGTACTCTGTACTGCACAGACACAAAATTGATAATCTTCTGAACAAGAATATTTGCCAAAATGTCAGTGTTCCTTTGATATGCAGGTGTTGTTTTCCAGTTCTTATTTTTATCTCACCTGAAAAAAGAAAAGTGCAGACATCTTATTCTTTGCAAGAGGGGCCATGGCGGGACAGAGAAATTATCCATCTCTATTTCTTATTCATGGCCATTATCTCACACTCCAGAAATAGTCCTCTGATCCTCCCTGCTCTGTCCTCAAAAGAGCGTACCAAGAGTAAAGTGGCATCCTACCAGCTCACACAGAGATCAGCAAATAAGGGTGGCCACACATTGGTGGGGGGGGGGGGGTCGAGTCATTGTCACTGCATGCTTACACAGGTCTTTTAGCAAGCTTGTTCTGAAACTCATTTGGGCTACACTGCAGTTGGCATGAGCTCAGCCACAAAGACAAACTGACTAACATGGTGACTTCATGTTAGAAGAACGGAGCTTTACCGCACGTCTCTTCCAGGAACTGTAATTCCACACAATCTCAGAGCACTCTGCATTATTCAGTGGAACACAGAGGCAGCGTGGCAAAGGCGGAGGGAGCACTTGCAAGGATAAATGGTTTTACAAACATTTTACAGATGTTAAACATTCAATTTGCTGACATTGAGCCTGCGTGGAAAAAAAACAAAAGAAAAAAGAAAGTTCAGGTGGACTGAGCATCTTCTCTACAGTTTTACTGTTTGAATCAATCTATTTGATATATTACAGCTGCAACCACTGCATCGACGCTCTGGACAAGTTAACAACAACCACTGCATGGGGGTAAAACATACATGGGTGATGTTAGGGGGGTTTTAGAAAAAATAAATAAATAGGCAAAACAGATATCGTTTAAGATTTTACAATACCATTACCAAAACCAGTACCCCCTTTGCTTAAAGTGATACCGATACCAACAGAGTACGCGTACAGGGTCGCGGGGGGCTGGAGCCAATCCCAGCTGGCATCTGGTGAAAGGCGGGGTACACCCTGGACAGGTCGCCAGTGCATCGCAGGGCCACACATAGACAAACAAACACTCACATTCACACCTAAGGACAATTTTAGAGACACCAATTAACCTAACCTGCATGTCTTCGGATGGCAGGAGGAAGCCGGAGCACCCGGAGTGAAGTTGAATTTTTCAACTGTTACATAAAGATATTGGGAAATTGTATCAGATTACTCCTCATCCATATTAAGTCATCTGACTGGTGTGTTCACTGTCACTTTACCTGGTCCGCTCTAGTAAAATATCGACAGTGTCGCGACTTTTAACTGTAATCACCGCGTTTCTCTGACAAATGCTACAATGACGAAGTAAAGTGTATGTGTGGGAAACACTGAATGAACCTGTTTTTTCTTTTTACAAGCCAGGTCTTTAACAGTGTTGACCACTGTCTCCCCCTCCATCTTGTTAGAGACTTTGTGAGTAGACGGCTGCGTGTAGACGCAGAGAGAGGGGCGGGGCTGCGCGGTATTGTCCAATTTCAAATCTCTTTTGAAATTATATCGGGATACCTCATATCCTACTGATAAACTAAGATGAAGTGTTCTTTTATAGAGATTCCTTAACTGCTCTAGTAAATGTAGCAGTAATGACATAAAGTGCATCTAAATAAGTTGTGGAAAAGTTCTTTGTTCTTTTCTCAGGAAACATTTGCAGGTGTTTTGAGTTAATTAGCTGATTAAAGCTCTCCTCATGCTGATATTTCTGTATACTGACATGTAGCTCTAAAATACATTTTGATACTGAAGTTTTGATTTCCATGAGCTATAAGCCATAATCATATAAATATTTTACTTTATGTACTGTATACCTAATCTAGAATATATGAAAGTTTCTTGTCCATGATATTCAAATTTTTTAGACACACATGCATCAAAACAATATGATGGTGTAACACAGAAATGTCATTTATATCTGGAAATATGAAACAGTGTATGTCACAAGGCCCTGGTGATGGGTATGTGACACCAATCGGCACAACAAAGATTTGTCATCAGCCATTAGCCTTCAGCATGTGAGTACACACCTGAAAACCTTAAAGTTGCTTCTGTCTCAGATCCAACATCAAGTCAAAAAAACTTCAATAATAATCAATAAGGATACCGATTTGGCACTGCATCAAAGTGGATAGAAAACAATCATATCTTGTTAAAAAAAAATACAAGATGTTGCAAAAAAAATCATCATCATGAGAACTAACCTTGATACACAATTTAGGTGCTCTCTAATGGATGCTACTTTGGCCATATAAATACCTTAAAACACTCATTACTAAGCCAAAGCAGTACATAGTTCATAAAATGGGAGATGCCCGTGTGCCCACAAGTTCCTACTCACACAAAACGTTTCTTAGACTGTCTGGGGGATTATGTGCTCCTCCTGTAAAAATGCCAGACCTACTTTTCAGTGCAAAGTTAATCCAGTAGCCCCAGTCCAAATATTCCACGTGTGAAGAGGAGAATGAACTATAAGCTTGTGGATTACAAAGAGGTCCTGGTCCAGTACTGTTCAGTGTGGAATTGTTGCATAGGAACACAAACAGAAGTATTTACTGTAATAGTGCTATTGAATGACTAATGACTTAATATGTGGTAACATTAAAAAGAGAAATGACAGGAGGACTCTCCATTTGCACATCCAAATAATTCACTATAAGGTTAGACTTAGGAACAGCCAGAAGGGCCCTGATCTGAGGCGGTGCTCTGGCTCATAGGGGAACAGCAATTCAGCAATATAACTGGGAGCTAAACCATGAAGTTCTTTAAAAGGTACTCAGTTAAATCAATTCTAAAACTTGATGGGATACCAGTGAAAAGAAGCTAAAACAGGACCAATATGATCTCATCTTCTAACATTTGTCTAAAGCCGAGCAACTGTGTTTTGTACTAAAGGCATGCATTTTTTGTCTTAACTCTGAATACAATGAATTACAATAAACCTAACAGATGATAAAAAAAAAAGCATGTATGACTCCAGTTAAAGTTGAAAGAGAAAAGAGCTGATTTTTAGATGATCCTCAGTTGATAACATGAGTTAACGACTTTTGTAACAAATGTAAGATCACTATTGAATATATCACACCTAGGATTCTGGCAGCAGGTTTGACAAAATAATACTTACTCGAAACATAAACAAATACTAGACCAGAAACTTAATAAAAGGAAATTAAGGTTTTGATTTCAAGTTGGAAACTGTATCCAAAAAAACGGTACAAATATGGTAATTTTTACAAAAGTGAGCTCCAAGGGCTGAGAGCTGACAGTGCAAACCAGGGTGGCAAAAAACAAGCAGCCTCTGGCCAAATGCTTGTAAATTGTGGAAGCGGCTGGCGCATCTGTCAAACTTATTGGTTTGAGTGGCTGATAGATTTGAGCTATCCACCAGCCACTTTAGATTACCTGCCAACAAATATTTAGTGCAGCACACATAACCAAACACACAGACACAAATGGACATATGGAAATCAAAACGGCTGACGTTAGAGCTGATTGACCTTGAAAGAGTAAGTGAGACCTCTCTAGTATTTCAATCTGTCCTTATTTCATTCTGGCTGCCTATGTGCTTCACCATCTATAGAAGTCAAAGCCCACTGGCCAGCATCCCATGAGCTATTTTAAGCAACCCTTCACTGTTAGCCTCAGCAACGTTGTTCCCTCACAGTATGCTTTGCATACTCCAGTCTGCAAGGGGGTACAAACTACAGAGGAACAACATTTTGTCAAAGCATTTTTCAGTTATCAGTGTTTTGTAATCAAAACAACTTTGCCCTGACAGTAGAATCAAAATCAGAAATAAATCAAAATAAGTCCATAATGAATCTACATAAACTTTCCCTCTGTTCACCGTCTATGAAAAGTATTATTGTACAATTTAACTGGCAAAACAGAAGCATTTTACATATGTATGTGCACTGGCATAAATAACTTTGACTTTCAACTTATCAATTGTTTGTTTACTTCAGGATGAAATGGTTTGCCACATAAGTCACTCATTTATGGAACAATCTTCCATCTGTGAGCAGTTAAACATGCAAGGAAAAGTGAACCTGAGCCTTCTTCTCTGACACAATAAATAATGGTGCAAATGATTTGTGACCAGAGAGACTTTATCACCATTCTGCCCTCTCAAGTCAGCAATGGTACTGATGTAAATTGTACGAAAATACAATTCCATGCAAGATCTGGGAGAAACTGCTGGTCACCAAAGCTTGTGCTTGACAGAACTGAAACAGAGTTGAAGCAGCTGCACCGTTCACTTCTTCCAACAGCAAAGTACAACAGTTCTATTTTGAGCAACATCCTGAAACAAGCACATTTACTACAAAGTGACAATATTCACAAGAATGATGAATCAATTAATGTGTGGAATGAACAGAAAATGCAATAATTGTCTAATTGTCAAGTATTTTTCCATAAATTTCCATAAAACTACGTACAAGGAAAGGGTCAAAGCAAGTATTGTCTTCTCACTTTAGTCAGTGAGAAGTATCTACAGTAAATGCAAATACAGACAGACATCCAATCATCAACAGTATTTTAAATGTCATGTAAATTTCTTTCACTAGAATAGCCAGCACTGACCTGAATGTGGCTCATAAATCCTGCGCCCTTCTTCCCAGCCTTAGAGTCCAAGGTTTAAGACAAAAAGCACTAACAATATGTGCCACAAATTCACGTGTCTTAACCTTTCCATTTAAGTAGATTCTCCACTTGGTCAGATATTCTTGGCATACTGTGCCATGCTGTAGGAAACGGTGGTCAGAAAACCGTAATATGCAGCCATTTCTATTAATAAAGGCACATCATCTCATCTTATCTATTAGCATTTGCTTAGGACAAGGACAGCACATGTCGCTACATCTGACATGCTCTTTCAGAGCCATTCCTCCATTGCATAGGTTCATTGAATGTCCAAGTATAGACCTAAATTTACTTTTTCAATGTATGCTGGGCAAATACTCAAATAGTCACAGTTCATTCCTTTTGCCTTGGGAAAGGTCCAAGGAAGGTATGATGATGTAGCTAGTGAGTCAGCTATGATATGACTTGGTTGAATCTCTGAGTGGCAAGAAGTTCTTCACTCAAAGTTGACCATGTAAACTCTGTGGGACCATGGAAATGTCACATCATGGTTTTATTTGGTTAAACTGGAAAGACATGGCAACGTAACTTATCTACAATGTAAACAGAAAACAGAGGAGCTCTACAGCTTCCTCAAGTTTGTACCATTTGTGTGCATTTTCACACTTTTTCTTTTTTTTTTTTTTTTACAGTGCCAAAACAATCGACTCTTTATGACACATACCCAAACATACATTCATGCACATGTTCAAAAGCTTGTGTAAATTACTGTCAGCTCCCTTCTCTTCTTATCATCTCAGACTTTATGCAAACCAGCAAAAGGTACAAACCAAACAGTGAACTGGGTCACTCCTGCCTCTTATGCAACCTGGTTTTTTTGGGGGTTTTTTTTTAAATCAAACAAACACACTCATAACACAATGCCAGAAGTAATTTGTCCTGCCGGTTTTCCTAGAGCACATCCAAGACCATCAGAAACACAGGCGTCCTTCTAAGATAAACATTAGGTAATGTACCTACTGCCATGTCATGCCCTTGAAGCTGTAACAGCATACTTATGTTTGGAATGGCATTCAGGAATTTTTCTCCAAGCCTTTCTTAACTTAATCTAACTGTTCATTCAATGTATTAGTGTCTTCAAATATCTATTTTTTTCATTTTAACACAATCTCTGTACATCTTTTTAACTGCCAAGGCCTGAGCAGCTTCAACCTGAATGCAAATAAAACCAGACAGTCAATTAAACATGTATTTTTTGGTTTTTTTCAAGTCTTGCAGAAAACAATTTTCCCAAGGCAGTAGGGACATGAACAGTCAGTCTGCAGTCTGGTAGTAAACACAGCAGGGTCAAATCTGAAGAAAAAAAAGTCTGTGGTATGTGGCTCCTAAATAGGCAGGATGTTGTGCAGTATGGGAGACATTTCCTTGTTTTGCTAGAGGAAGGACATTTTTGTACACCAACTTTGGCGGTCAGGACACCAACGGTGTAGTCTGAAATGCACTGAACTCAAAGCTGCTTTTCTTTTCATAAATCTCTCTCCTTTTTTGTACTTACCTATAGTACCGAGACTGGAGGTACGTGGAGCACACTGCTTTCGACACATGACTTGCTGAGCCAAAGTCTATCACCTTCACCCTATAGGGCTGCCTCACTGGGTCCACCAGCATTATGTTCTCCGGCTTGAGATCTGCATGAATCAGACCCATGCTCTTCAGCTTTTTCAGAGCTGTAGCTACCTGCTGTAGCACAGGCCTGATCACTTTCAGGGGCAGCGGGCTGAACTTATTCTGCTTCAGGAAATCATACAGATTCTGCTCAAGCATCTCAAACACCAGGCAGGTGTGGCTGCGGTGCTGGAAGCATTCAAAGGCTCGCACCAGGTTGTGCTCATCTGCATTCTCCCCACTCAGGCGAGCAAGGATGCCGACTTCGATTTGACCCTGCCGTGCATATGAAGGGTGGTTCTTCAGGATCTTCACAGCAACTACCTCACCCGTGCCCCTCTTCCAGCACTTTACAACCTGGCCGAATGTGCCACGCCCCAAAAAATCCAGCACTTCATAAGTATTCTTCATAGAGCACAGGACTTCATGCTGTACTACCTGATAGTCCCCATCCCCACCTCCTGTCCCTCCTGCTGCACCTACACCCTGTTTGGAGGGCCCCCCTCCGGCCCCCACTGCCACAGGCACAGTCATTGTTGCATTCCCCACATTTGTCGTTTGCAACATGGCAGGCAACATTGAGAGTTCCTCCACAATCTGCATGGTGCTCCCTCGGTTATCCAGCTCCTCACTTTTACGTTTCAGCCCACATCGCTGAGAGCTGTCAGCTGAGTTCAAACCTCCACAGTTCTCTTCTCTGTCACCGTCCTCCTCACCACCTCCCTCACCTCCTCCACTGCAGCCCTCTCCCCTTCCCCCTCCTCCTGCCCCTGTTGCTCCACTGCTGCCCCCACTTGCTGTGTCTGTCTGCTCCTGCTTCTTGCCCTGCGAGTGGACAACCCCTGCGTCCTTTCGCTGCTGGGCCGCAGCTGGGCCTGGTCCTCCTCCCTTTTTACCGGGCTGCTGTCTCTGTACGCCGCGCACCACCACCGTCTGCACCGGATACTCTTGTCTTCCACGCACTTTCACGCCCACCGCCAAGTCTCGGCTCGCGAATGAGTGGGCTTGTTTTGTTGGGTGCACAATGCCAAGGGTTCTGCTGTTCAGATAAGTCCGCGGGTGTGACCTCTCATGGTACACACAGCTGCTGGGCTCAACTTTGAGTTTCTTCACACTGCTAAAGGCACTTGTCTGGGTTTGATAGATGTGTGGTGGGTAGACCAAGACTTGTGAGGCCATACCTGCAGAGAAAGAGAATAAAGCAATAGGTCATTAGTTTGGATCCTCAACAAACAACTGGTTTAGCATGTTATATAAAACAGTGCCATTTAAAAAAAAAACAATACTGAAGAACTGTGGAAAGTGTTATGTAGCACACTCATACTTAACTCAGTTCAGAGCTGTTTTCTTGTTTTTGTTTGCTCAAGGCAAAGGGTGAGTTTAAGTTACTAAACAGCTGGCCCCCAATCCCATTTTGTTGTTTTAATTCCTCCTACTTATTGACATCCCAACTAGTAGTGTCCTACAAGCACAAGCCCACCAGTCACCCCAACCACATAGGCAAAATGGATCAGTGAAAGAGAACGTGCTGCTCTGAAGTGCTTCAGAACACCTTCACCGTTCTGTCCAATCCACTGCAATCCCACCAACACCTCCACACTATAGATGACTAACTTCTCAAAGGTTTGCCTGACCTTTTCCTGCCATTTCCATGCATCCTACAGCACGTCTCTAGGCAACCAATAGAGAGGGAAAGACGATAAGAGACAGACAAAGAGATGAAAAAAAGTCACAAAGCATCATCGGGCCCACGTTTCCAATTACCTTAGACATGGTTTATTTCTCCCTCTTCCCCCATCGTGTGTGTGTGTGTGTGTGTGTGTGTGTGTGTGTGTGTGTGTGTGTGTTTGAGGGAGGACAAAGCACTTCATGCTCATGGAGGCCTTCACATCATGCTGAAATATTCTAAAACTAATTATGTGTAACAGAAAAAGAGCAATGAAGTTAAATAACATGTTTCATGATGCTGGCCATCTTGAAAATCCATATTCAAAACTGGCACAGTGACCTTATCAGATACTGTGTGCCATTCTGGACCTACTTTCATTCAGGCGCACATTCACTGCGACACAAGCAGCTCATCCCCCAAAAGGTTTTAATACTTTAATCAACAGTGCATTTACAGAACCATGTTATACATAGGTATAAACCAAATCAGACAAATCTTAATCAATGTATTAAGTGCTATGTATAAACAAGCTATTTTAATGCCTTTTCTCAAACTGATTCAAAAATGGTAAAATCGACTGTACTTATATAATGCCTTTCTAGT
This sequence comes from Micropterus dolomieu, assembly GCF_021292245.1. Lineage (NCBI taxonomy): Eukaryota > Metazoa > Chordata > Actinopteri > Centrarchiformes > Centrarchidae > Micropterus > Micropterus dolomieu. Next base: position 21,837,559 of record NC_060169.1, read on the forward strand.
CGTCCGACCACTCAGATGTCTAATACACCCCATTCATACACTAATGGCAGAGGCTACCATGCAAGGTACCAACTGCTTATCAGAAGGAAACTAATCATTCCCAATATTTGGTTCAATATTTTGCCCATGGACACTTCGGCACACGGGCTGGGGGAAGCCAGGAATTCAACCGCCGAAGCAGCCACAGCTGCCCCAGAAAAAGTGAATTCCTCGAAAAGGACACAAGTGATTCAGGTTTGGGCTGTAGTCTTCCTAAAATAAATATCCCTGATGGAAAACACACTTGTGTTGTGATAACACTAACACTGTGAGCCACCCCTTAGACCCTATTCTGAGCAGCATGAAAAGGTCAGCCTATTCCCTTGACAGCTCTTTGCACAATTTCTCCTGTGTTACTGTTTGGTGGCACTGTTTACCATCTTCCCTATTGAAGAAACACTTTATCAAATGATCCCAAGCAGGGCTCAAAAGGGCAACCATTTTGGACATGAATGAAAACAAAACTGGAAGTGCTTAATGGGGAAACTGAAATTGGCCACACCTACAAATAAGTGTCCTGGCTGTCCAGTCTGAAATCCTACCTCAGTGTCACAAACATCTTCATCCAATACAGCTAAAAAGATATGCAAAGGTGCTCACTAGACTGTAAGTTAAGAATTAATTGTTACAGTAACTGGCTGTGGCTTTTCTGTGTGGAGGTTGCATGTTCTCCCTTTGCCAGCATGGGTTTCCACAGTGCAAGTATGTGTGCGAGTCTTTATGCATTAGTCCTGAAACAGACAGTACCCCATCACTCGTCCAGTATGTGCTGGGATTTGCTTAAATGTTGTTAAGGCAGTTTCTGACGCACCTACATTTTTGGGATCTAACAAGACTAAAAGCAATTTCATGTGAGTGCAACAGTGCCTGTATTTAATACATTTGAAAGGAAGGTACAAACTGCCAAGTGTTGCGCAGAGATCCCTGCTCGTATCGTTGCGAGGAGACACAGGCATAATGAAAGAAGACATAGAGAAATTAGAAATATTATAATAAAATATATATAATATTCTTCTATATCCAATATGTAAAAATAAAATTATTTTATTTATTATTCTATATCAATTGAATTTTTTTTTAAGCTTTGGCAATACTGTTGTAAAATTCATGCCAATAAAGCAAATTTGAATTGAACTGAGAAAGGGTTGTTTCAACCTGACTTCTTTTCTCCGTGAGATAGAAGATCTCGCGGCGCTGCGGAGAGCACCCAGCTGCAGTAGTGCATGGATCACGTGTACTGTTCACAGCTCGCCAGTCGTAATAGCGACACAACCCATTGTAGGGTACCAGAGAGAGAATGGGTAGTTGGGTCGTACAGGGCTAGGGACAGGAGATCACGGAGCTACCGGGCACGCTGCAGAAGGTCGGTGATCGTTCCCTCTGGCAGGATGATTTTACACATGATCCATGATGTTATAGAAATGAATGACAAAAAGCATACTGTCAATATTTTAGAGACCCTATCGTGATTTGATTTTTTTTTTTTACAACCAATTTCAATTAATTAAACAGTTACTGGAACATTTAGAATCGACACAATGCAAGCTTAAAATATAACTGTCTGGCCAATACCACATACTGGGTTTGTGTTTGATTCTCAAGATAGTTTTGGTGTTTCTCTTCCCGCACAGGTGTTTGCTTATTAACAACGCAATTAACAAAGTAAAAACTTAACTACACGGCACAACTATAGCCACACCATATGGGGGCCCAAGAGCTGTGTTGTATGCATTTTCAAGTATGCGCTTGCTAATAGAGATTGATAACAGAATAAAGCATAAAAGGCAAGTTGAATAAATGTTCATTAACCTTAAATTTTTTAGATATGGCAGAGCCAAAGTATTTTTCATGCCATACACACGAAATACTACACTTAATACGATCAGTTTCGTCTCAGTAGCTGGGGAATGGAGATGTTAATTGGCTGGTCTGGAGATGGAGAGCATGCTGTCTGGTGCCAGAGTCCCTAGATAGACAGAGCATGCACTTGGACCACTCTCACTAACTCAGCAATCAAGATGTCTAGATTTGAATACCATCTTAGTGTAATACAACACAGAACATTCAATTTAAAACAAAACTTAACTTTGGCATCAGTTAATTTCCCTGGCTACACAAAAAGAATCACTTAATGGTCGGGAGAAGCCTGACACAAGGATGTGAAGTAGACTGCCTTTGTTGATATAAAAAGGCAAAAGAATAGCAGCTGCTGCTATGATTGCCATCTGAAGCCAGATACTCCCCTGGTCGGCCGTGAGGCTCCTTCTGTGGCATCGCATTACCTTCAAAGCTTTAGAACCTTTCCAGCAACCTTGAGCTGGGAAGTAATTGGTCACAGTTGAACTTTTGACCCTGGTCTACTCAAAATTAAATTGTGAAGAAAATAAACACTAAACACCTGTCCACAATGAACAAAAGATACTGACTGACAAAACAAAAGTGCACAAAGACACAGCAATAACATAAATAGGAGAGAGGACAAACAAGTATATCTTCAAGTTATAATTTAACTATGAAGATATACAGTACGTGTACAGGACAAAGTTGTGCACCAGTTTAGCATAAGTTTGTACCTGACAAGTAGGTAGTAATTATCTAATGAACATTACTTCCTATAAATTCAGCTAATGCTAACAAATGTTTGCAGCCAAAAAAAAAAAACCAAAAAAAAAAAAACAACATACTGTGAGCTTTCCTGCTCAGCTTCTAGACAAGAGTCTAAAGCACAGGGGGCATGTTTGCTAGTGCCAACCCACTTTACTTTTCCAGCAGTTGGGACTTGAGAAGCTACAGCGTGCAGGTGCACCGTATCTGAATGATTATGAGGGAAAAAGTTCTTCCCATCAGTAACAGTTAGAGGCAATAGGACCCAAAACAGGGCCACCGTGCTGTATAAACACACCCTTCTGCTGCATGTCAGTCAGGTGCTGTAGAAACTACTCATGGCCATGTGGTTAGACTTCACAGCTAAACATGAAATAGTGTTGCTGTGACAGATGCATTAAGCACTCACACTTTTGTGTGATATCATCAACTTGCATTATCAAATTGAGATAATGACTATTTCAATTAAATTTGGAGGCTTAAACTTATCCCTGTGATGTTTTTTGTAGTTGGGGCATCTTTTGTTAGAAGTGCCACTTTTATATTTACAATCAATAAAGAAGTTCAATAAATAATCAATGAACCTTGCACATAATGAACAGGAAAATGGTGTGTCTTGCTCTATTGTCATATAATTCAAATTGTGGATGAGGAATATAGTGCTTCAAGTCCATAATACATGCACTTTCCCCTAAATGTATGAGAGGCCATGTTAGAAACAAAGATTTCTAACAGGTGACCATGTGGTGACATATGAACCTAATTCAGTATCAGTTCATATCAATGGCATTTTGGTTCTCAGCCCTTAGGCTGACATTATGTATGGTAGATAATGTAGAAGATAGCAAGGCTGAACAATATGCAAAAAAAAATATTTTCAAAAGATATGAATCAATATGAATCAGAATTTTCACTGAAAAATGTATAGAAATGATTATGATCTGATTTTTGCTGTGATCTGTACCAAACATGCACAATTCCTCACGTCTAGAGAATATGATTTATAGTTGGGGGCATCCCTGTACCACCACAATGCTTCCATTTATAAAGCATGTTGTGATACATTTTACCTTTGAAATTGCAGCTCCTGTGATGTGGATATTTCACTTGGCAATATTGCGATTTCAATAACATTTAAATTTATTCAGCCTAGAAGATGGTTGGCTAATGTTAACATTAGGTCATTCATTTGGCTGAGCAATACCAGCAAAATGACGAATTTAGTATGCCTGCTGAGAATTGCATGAAAACGCATTAAAGTTCTGCTTTTAGACGCTATACTATTCTTTGTGGGGTTCATCAATAGTGATAAATGATCAGCATATATTTAATGAACGGTAAGATTCGTTAATATATTATTACACTTAGTAAAAAGTAGGCTACCATTTCATGAGATTCAGCAAAAACATGCGGCGTTAAACAACGTTCAAACAACATAAACAGCAAAGTGTCTTAAAAAGGACCTTAATAAGTGAATGCATAATTCCGCAAAACGGATGTTGTAGGCTACCTGTCGAGATTTGCATCCACCTCTTTTCTCAGTATAGAGAGCCTAAGTCCCTCCCCTTCTGGTGGACCACCATGGGTCCATATTTCGGAAAAATATTGTACGGTAGTCAATGGCAGGAGAGAACAAATATTTTAATCCCGTTTGAATTATGCCCTGAATTACACATATGCTCTTTGTCGATTTAAAAGATACATTTTAAATTAAAGAAGTTCGTAGTTTGATGTAAAACTGTTGAGATATAAGACTGTGAAAATACGTAATTACAAAGACCACAAACCCAAAAGTCACATATGTGACGTCGTAACTTTCTCTGTCAATGACGTGAAGCTAACGTTACTGAAGCGAACATCAAAACACTTACATGAGAGGATGATGTGATAAAAGTGCCAGGAGTCATTGGATTAAACACATCAGGTGAGATATATTTCTGAGTGGAACATAGCTACATTATCTAGCTAGTAGCAAGAAAGCAATGAACATTAGCTAGCTTTACCGCGCTAACATGTTGGTGACGTATATTGTGCGAGACGAGAGATGTAGTTCAGTGAGCGGTTTCACACAAAACGACATGTAACTTTACTGTTTTACAACAAAATGCGACTTTCTTGACTTGTAAAATTCTATTTTAAATTGACCAACATCATATGTGTAATTCAGAGTTCAATTCTAACGGATTGTTTCTCGCAACTGACTACCGCACATAATTTTTCCAAAATAAGGTCCCATGAGCCGGAAGCGGAAGTGAGTGACTTAGGCTCTCTATAAAAGAGCGTTACCTCCCGCGAGGTGTATGCAATTCACGGCAGGCATGCAACATTTGCCACAACACCTGCACTGCAAAACATCAGTAGACCTTGTGGGAGCAAGGCCTGATCATTGTTCTAAGCTCACGCAGTCTACCGGAGGTAGATTGTGTCTGACTTGACGGCGCAGTTTTTATTTCCCTATCTATCAAGTCGGCGAAAGTCAGCCAGTTATCTCAAACGCACCTGTTGACTATCAGTTATACAACTTCGACGGCTGTTTTCCAAAGTTAACATAGCTATCCTTATTAGCTAGGCTACTTATATGCTTGCTAATAACTGTTTTGAAGATGGATGTTAATCTACCTGGGTGGCCCGCCCAAGTAAAGCCTATGTATGGGAAACACTGCACTCACTACAGTAAACGAGTCCATCTCTGGAGATTGTCATACCATTTCTGATATCCAACTCCAACTTTATTTGTAAAGCACATTTAATAAAAACAACCAACTGGACCAAAGTTATGTCAATACTGATACGCAAGAATGTTTGTTGCTTCGCATCTATGACACACTGTTCTTGTTTTGATTCATATTCTTTATTGTTTATAAAGATTAAATATGACAGTTAACTTTATTATCCTTTTATGATTTGATAACTGCTAATAAATAAAACAATTTGTATTGGGGAATGTAAACCGTTACTTCGTGCAAGATTTTTTTCTTTGTATTGGGCAAGTGAAAAAAATGCATTAATACTGAAACCTGCATCTTCGCTAGTGCTCGATTCAGATGATGATACCAAGTGCAGACTGTTACAGTGGAAATGAAAGCACCTACTTTAGTTCCTCTCCGCTTCCTGCTATTGCTATCCCTTGAGCGTTAAACATGGGTTGCTGTCTTAACTCACAGTGCCCTGCCTGTGTCTCGTGAAAATGATTTTCTATGCTCATGAGATAAAAAGCCCCTCTATTTTCTAAAGAATGTGATCACATGGTAATTTAACTGAACTTATGACTATAAATAAATAAATATTTTCCTTGTAGGATTTGCTCCTGTGTGCAGGCGATATACTGTACAGTTGACTGTTATGCAGGTGAATGCATTTGTGGTCATCAAGTGAATGCATTTTACATTACATTAATTCATTTAGCTGATGCTTTTATCCAAAGCGACTTACAATTGCTATTTATGTCAGAGGTCACACGCCTCTGGAGCAACTTAAGTGTCTTGCTCAGGGACACATTGGTGGACATGTTACACTGGGGAGTTGAACCCTCACACCAAAGGCATGCGTCTTATCCACTGCCCCATCACCACACCATTTTGCATTCAAAGCCACCAGTCTATTACCTCTATGACACATAACAATTGTCACCAAGTTGCATACACTGAAATACTACACGCTCCAACAAGCGAATCGATCAGCAAAGCATTGCTCATAAGAGTCACACCAACTGTCACACTTCTCATTAAAACAGCCACGACACCGTAGCAGAGTAAACTGTTTTACCTTTAATCAGATTTTTTTCTCACCAGTTTCTGGACACAAGCATCTACTATTAAAACCCAGGGCACTGACCAGATCGCTGAATGCATATAGATATTTATGTACGGTTTTTGGGATCAGATGTTTACTTCTTGGGAAATTAGACGTTTTCAACCCACCAATTTTGTGATTCATGCAACACAGATTTTCTTGTCATCATGCTCTCTCAATAAAATCTCAATCTCAATTTGTTTTACTGCCTCATGTCTGTACGCACACCTCAAGATGACGTTATTCGGAAACCAGTCTTTCAGTTGGCCACAGTGCAATTCAGATAGCCAGCCGCCCCAAGTATATCAGATCAATGCAGCATGACATCACATTCCCAAGTCTCGTTGTTTGGGAAAACACTGTTTACAAATGTATTTACTAGCCACACAGTGCTGACTTTCTTCTAGCATTATCGCCCACAACCTTGCTTTTGCGGCCTTGCTACTGATATGCTGAGGAATGTGACACATGTACAGTAGACATGAGTGTCTCTGTAAAGGGGAAATCACACAAACATAGCACTATAGTTCTGTACTGTATGCACGGTGTTGTCTCAAAAGATTCACAGTATTCACAGATAGTTACCGGTGGCAGCTTCACTACATAAATGTTTTTAGACACTAGGTTGTAATACTTGAATACAAACTCATCTCTACTGACATGAATGGATATTTGAGGTATTAAAAAACTCGGAAAAATAGGGATGGGTCACAATTTTCAAAGTCCTTAAATTATTTTAAAAACTCAAATAGTTTATCATCTTGTCTTCACAAATATATTTTTTTACTGGCGTTAAAACGTGTGTGTGGCACATTCAGTTCGGCTACAGCGCTGTGAGATGCGCCAGAGGCTCAGGTCATAGAATAGGAAATAAAGACTGTTTACAATATGAACGCCACCACACTGCTACTATTCTTTATCAGCAGAGTACTTGAAGAATAGTCGAATGGTTCCCAGTGACTATGGAATAATATTTTTGCTTAAATGGCCAATCATTAGTCCCAATGAGAGTAAACATTAGCCGATAGCCTCTTTGGTATTACTTGTATTAGGGCAGTGTTCGACACAATCAAAACAAACTCAAGTAAAAACTGCAGTGATCTGGGATGGCATGTCATCCTCTCTCTCCAATATCTCTCCGCTATCCCCATCATGAAATATAGGCAACAAAGCCAAAAAAAAAAATCTTTAAAAGATTTTTTTTCTAACTGCAGTGATCTTTGGTCCAGTAAGGAAAACTGTAATTACAAAAAGGGCAGCCACGATACATGATACTTTCTAGATCAAACTAAGCACCCATTCTGCCACATAAGCCAAAACTTCCCTCAGTGTCTGCTGTACCACTAGATTTTTTTCAGCTTAGCATAGGAAAGCAAAAAAACACCCACAGTATGTTATTCATTAATTCCAGGGCAACAAAAGAAGAAGTAGAACTATCAATCAGGGCAGGGAAAGTACAATAACTAGGTCTACATGCCACAGTGCACAGTCTTGAATTTCTCTTTCTACTTTCACCATGTCACAAAAAAAAACACAAGTTTCAGTGAGACCACAGGAACTCCAACTGATCGTTCACTGCCACGTGAAAAACTGGTAGCGCAAACTATCTTGCCTACAATCAGATAGGATACTTTTGTTTTGCTGGTGGTTATGTCAAAACTCTCATTTAGCAGCTCAACTTTTATTATTAACCCCATAACAATTCTATAACCCAAAACCACCACCTTCATTGTGGTAGGCCACAAGACAACACAGACCAAGTTGATTAACGTTATTACAGCCACGTTAAGTAAGATTAACTTGACATTCAATACATGCTAAACTGGCTAAGGTGAGATGGCAGGTCAGGGATGGGAAAGGGACTTTTTTTAAGCTGCTGTCTAAAATTTAAAGTTGTGGTGCAGTTTTCCACCCTGAAGGAGGCTTGTAAGATATTAACTAGCTTAGCTAACATAACAAAATTCAGCACGCAGTTTAGATACATAACGTTTCTGTATTGTACCAGATAAGGACTTTGATATACGATACCCATGACAATCACATGTAAAAGGGGTCCCTTAAATGACGCTTGTCAATTGCACACATTCAGACCAAGTAAAATCCAGCGTGTATAATTCCTTAAATTAAAAGATAAGATTTAACGATAGTAAATTGAAAGTTTGTGTTAACCTAGCCTTCATCATGGTTAAGCGTTAACGTTATCTTGAAATGTTTTGCTGAGTGAAGTGAGTCACTTACGAAGCCAGGTGTTATTAGCTGACATGTATAAAGTAATACAACACTCACAAGTTAAGTCACTCGGTCCATATTGTCCATTTAGCGAGGTTACTGGTAGAAACATCTACTAAAGCTATCATAGTTCGCATAGTTAAAGATCTACAGTTAAGCAACATGTTAAAAAGAAATCAACGGGTAGCCGTGACAACACTGAAGTGATAAACGTTAACAGGTTATTGTCCAATGCACTCGCGTTCATAATTACCACCAACGTCATCGCTACCGCTGTTTGGTAGAATAATAAAACGAATTCACCACCCATAAATTCATTACCGCAATGTGCTGACAGAGCTATCGTTAGCTACGTACGAGGCTTATGTTGAAACTGTTGAAACCTTATACCGCCATAGACAGCCAAAAGCTCGCTAGCTTGTAAGTTTCTAGCTAAGTTATGACTTTGTATTACGTCACATTTAAAGTATCGTTTCAAATGTTTCGCTAAACTAATATCACAAATGACAGCCTTAACTCAACCACTTACCTTCACATAGAGTCACTATAAGTATAATCCAGGGCTTCTCTGAACATGTTATGGACTTATAAATCCATACCATGCACAGTTCGCCTGCATTGCTGCCATCTTGTCCTAGACGACAGGAAGGGAGAGCTTGCTCTCGGTAACGACACCATCTCCCACATTTTAAACATTAAATAACTCCTGCTTATGAGCGTCCAGAAACACCCCACCGAGTCCAGGTTGTAGCTACACAGTTCAAATTCGTCTCCTTCCTCTTTGGGCAAAGTAGCCCATCTCTGAAAGGGTGTCTGTTACCCCTACTAGACGTGCGGTCCAGCGGCCCTGGCTGCCTCTAACATGTCCTTTTTCTCTAGCAACTGCAAGCAAATGTTTGTGAATTGACGGCATTGGCCAGACCAGAGTAATCGATCACCGATCAGATAATTCCCAAAAAATCAGGATTCAGTGGTACATTCATGTCGAATACACTAAAATAGATAAAAAATGGAGACAATATCTTCATAAGAAACGTCATAGTAAACATTTGGTGAGAAGATGCATACTGTATATACATATAGACTAAAGATGGAAATGTTATATTGTGTGTATTTAAAAGGATTAGAGGAACAAAGGAATTAACTGCTGTGATCAGAGACGGTTACCATGTACATTTGGTTGTTAAGCATTCGCTATTTAGGCTACTCCCTTGCAAGTTAATTGAAAAAACAGTGTTAAGAAGGCAGTCACATCCATAGGGTTGAGAAGGCTTTATCGGTGATGGCAATAAGTGGTCATAAATGAGTGGTAATCAACTGAATGAGGAAAATAGCTTCTAGTGATAAGTGTTGATATGTAAAATTCTTAGGTGATGTACAACATCAGTAGGTTGGTTCCATTGATCAGTTTCTGAAATTTGCTTCATATTTGAAAATGCAATGGCAGAACGTAATGATAACAATTGATGTTCTTACTTCTTTAGCAAAATGTCAACAGCAGAGTTAGCAAATTAGTGGGGGAGGACAAGCTGAAGTCTACTGCTCAGACAGTCAGGAGGCACCCAGCTGACAGAGTAAGCTGCTCATAAACCCCTCGGTGTCTGGGAAGGCCAGCTCTAATCTAATCCTCCAAAATACATACAATGTCTCTCCCAGTCCCCACCCCAATTACAGACAACAAACCACCAGATGGAAAGCAGGTGTGGACACCGTTTGTATAACTTGGTGGTTCATGAGTAAACACAGCTGGGGTGGATTAGTCCACACCTCTACAAGCCCTTTAAAGGTTTGTACATTCTTTCCTTGTGGAAGACACAGGGGTGAGCCGAGGGATGTTGCATGCATTCACCATCAAATCTAGAAAACCATATTCTTTAATACTCTTACAAGAAAGTATTATTAACAGTGTCCTACAAAGATATGCTAACAACCTCAAATCAACCAATAATCATGTCAGGGTTTCCAGATTTTACTCAACTGTTTTTTTCTTCTCCACAAATGTTGGGTTCAACAAGACTCAATCACAATCACACTCAGAACAGTGTAAAAACATCTGCAGTTTAATTAATAGCAGAAAAACATTACTATTGTAAGATCACATTAGTTCACTTCATGACGGGTGTTATGTCTGCAGGTGAGGAAAAATAATTACACTTGTTAACTTGTGATCAGGTAACTGCTCTATGGTCTTTTGCTCTGGTCTGTTTCAGGTTGTTGGCCAGATGACACACACAAGCGCGCGCAATTGCTATATTGATAGCGGTGGTTACTATTTGTCTCCCCCTACTGGTCAGCAAGATGACCTGCATTGTACAGTACTGAACGAGCTGTTAGATGTTTTTATGATTTGAGTCACCAGAACAATTGTGTATAGTCCTACATAGTGGGTGGAGGGATTGGAGTTATAGGGTAGAACAAATATGACGGTTTGTATATGTCTAATGATCACAGTGAGAGATTTGCGGTTGCATTTGAACCACCCAAATGTACGTGCATAAACATAGGCTCTACACGCTATAGTAAAACATTATTTGCTAGTGTTTTAACTCAGGGGTGCTGCACACACGATAGACTAACATTTAAAATTATGCATCATCTGTTTATTAGTAATAGGCGACTAAAGTCTATTGCAGGCAAATGCTACAATATATGCCTCGCATTCAACCATAGGCCTCCACACATACCACTTATCCATTCCTTTCTGACTGCAAGAAATAGCGTGATTACATATTGCAACATTTAATTTGCGCAGTCACACATACGTTTTTACACGTTGGATCCATATCAGGTTAGGTCACGTTTTATTTTGAAGGATTCGCGCCGGAAGTGTTATTGTTGTTGCTGCTGAGGGCGGAGCGGAACACAAGTTTCACGCCATTTTGAGACAGTGGCCAACCGTTGAGCAGCTTTATGCTTTAGGCCAGTGTGTTCGACCCATTTGAAGCTATGCCGATTGCTTAGTTGTTTTTAAAAAATTGCCATCACGTTATTATTTGAGCGTTAATGCAACTGATATAACATTTAGCACCTAGATCACCCTTTCAGCCATGTCCACCGAGGGAACAGCCGACCAGGTAACGTTAGCTATATGTAGTTCGAAGCTAACCCTTACCGAAACGCTAGCATAACTTAGCTTGTGTATTATTCTTGGATAATGTTAGCAAGTCGATTCTGCGGCAGTATGTGCATTCTATTGTTAGTTTTTATACGTCCACATTAGCTAGAATACACAATTACAGACAGTTTAGCGTTTTGTCGTAAAATTGCAAGTTTCTCCTGTTGTAACGTTACGCCATGTTGCCTAACGTTAGCTAACTAAGTGTAGCATTGTCGCTACTTACCGTTAGTTGTCCAGCGATAACGCGTTAAACGAACTTATCAAGTTAACATGCATGTGATGTTATTAACGTACGATTACGTTAGTCCTCGCCATAGATAGTAGTTTTCTCGGTGCTGGAAACGTCTCTCGTGTCACTTAGAAAGACATAGCTAACGTTAGCTAGCGTACAAACACGGTGTAGAGTGATTGTAACTTGATTTACCTATCAAATATTCGCAATGCTGTTGTTTCTGATGGTTCTATCGCATGCTACAGGCGCCTACCCAAGCATGCAGGGCCCCATTAATCGGTACTTAACTCATCCCAATATTATGAGCCTGTATTTAATCTTATGTCCCCAGCCGTGGGCCCCTAGAGTTGTCACCACAGTGCACTGCAAGTCCATTCAGCAGCATAACCATTTTGTCCTGTGCCTTTTGTGTTGTCTTGCAGGCTGCGGCAGAGTATATTCCAGAGAAGGTGAAGAAGGCAGAAAAGAAGTTGGAAGAAAACCCATATGACCTTGACGCATGGAGCATTCTGATTCGAGAAGCACAGGTTTAGTGACACAGAGTTGCATTCCTCGGGTTAAGCAAACTGGGAATATGGGTGGGGAGGGGGGGTTGGTGGTGATATGGGGTTAGGAGTTATAGACTGTTACAATACAAAACCATTTCATCTTTTTCCCCCCACATGATTGCTTCTTCATATGTCAAATAGTGTGGAATGTAAATGCATTCTCCTTCTTTAGAACCAACCCATAGATAAAGCAAGGAAGACTTATGAGCGACTTGTCACGCAGTTCCCGAGTTCTGGCAGATTCTGGAAACTATTCATTGAAGCAGAGGTTAATACATTTTCTTTTTTTTAGTGTGCATGGCTGAGGATTTTCCTAACATGATCAACAATGTGATTTTCACACAAACAAAATGTCTCTTAGTTCAGTGAAGTTTAAAGTCACAATTCTTGTTTTGAATCACTAGGCCTGACTACGTTGCTACTAGCCTGTTTTCGTTGCAAGTATATTATCAATGGTCAACAGCAACAAATAAAGACATTTTGACAGTTGAAAGCATTTACCTGCATAAGAACATCCTACACAATGGACCTGGATTTAACCTAGCTTTAGGCTGATGAAAGAAGATTTCGATTTCAGGCTCTAGCTAGACTCATTAAGAATTGTGCCTTTAAACACAAACAAAGGGGAATTTAGCTCTAACCATTTCTTTTTCAGAATTATTTTATGTTCCCAGGATTTAAAAAAAAAAAACAACCAGCAAACATATTCTCTGCGTCGTATTTAAATGGGGTAAAGTGCATTTGTTGCATGTTTGGTCTGCAACAGTATTAAAACTATTTTAATGGTATTGGAGTGCATTAGCCTTTTATTCACTTGTCGTGTCAATTTATTGCCTCCTGTGTCATTTCTTTCGGGTAATTTTATAAACAAATATTTTGATTGTGTGGCCCATTTTTTTCCCCTTGAGACTCCCCCACTCCTCCTGAATATATGACCAGTGACCCATTTGCCTTGATGCCATCAACATGCTTTGCTATTAATGCAATCAGCTACTGATTGGATGATTCATTTCCCCTTGCACATAATCATTTGTGCTAACCCGGTGAAGTGCACATTCTGATGCCCTCCACCTGTGCAGATGACTACTGCAGCTGGTGTTAAAAAAAAAACATTGCTTGCACAAAGCTGCACAGCATTATCAAGCATCAGAATTTAGCTTCTTAGTTTAAAGTCCAGTGTGTAGTTCTGGAAAATGATCTCTGTTGCTATATGTTGAGGTTGTTGTGGTTTGTTGTTGTGGAGTTGCTCCCCTGGGTGAAGCTACCCTCTGGCCCTCCCCTATTCCTCTCACCTCCTGTCTTCACTCACTTTGATTACCCAGTACAAGAAAGGCCTGGTGTGATATTTCACATATGTAATGAAATGGGGGGGGGGGACACAATGCTTCCTTTTCCAAATGATCTAAGCCTCTTAGGAACAGTCCTTAATAATTTACCCTAGCCTACAGATGGCACTAACTGCACTTGTGCCAGCAAAGCATAAGGTGCTCCACACTACTAATATATTGCCCGCTCCGGCAAAGATGACAGCCAGCAACAACCTAAAGAAAGCTAGAGCAGAGCTGTTTCTACAAATGGTATATGCAGAACATCAGAAAATAAAATTGAGTAGATTTAGACATCCTAACATCACCAACATTTTTGTGGCAGGCAAGTTCATTTCTCTTATAGGTGACCCAGATTTCATATTTTTATTCCCTTAGAAACAAGCTTAATTACCCTGAGATTTACATATGTATTTGTGCCCAATATGTGTAAATTCCCAGACATAAATGTTAATCTTACACAGGTGCAGCTTTGGACTGTGATTGTTGGAAGGTGGGTAATTACCTAAAGCGTCTGGAGTATGGGGACAATGTTACTGACAAGTTCATTTATAGTAGACACATTAGATATTAGCACCAAGTTAAGTCCCTTTTAGGCTTTCCTTTTTTAGATTCCTGCCAAATAGAAATCACTCACTCAGAATACCCTTTTGAAAATAAAATGTTTTAAGGGGAAGATAAGCAAATTACATTATACTGCAAATAGTCCAGTCCCTTTAAAGTAAAATAAAGAAATGTTTATTTTGAAGATAATTTATTTTCAGCCAATTTCTATTGACCTATTTATTATTATTATTATTACTAAATTTCAAACTGCAATCTTCAGTCCAAAACATATAATACTAATAATTAGTGTGACATTATTATTTATTTATTGGAGAAAAAGTAGACAATTACACAATTTAGATTTTTAATCCATTTGTTGGTTTTAATAGCTTACAACTCATTTGCTTTTCATAGTATAAATACACCTACCTAATTCGGTAAGTATGTGGATGAGCTCTTATTCCCACACCCTACATTATTACTTGTAGGTTAGGACTATACCTTAACTGATCAAAGGTGAAAACCATCATTACCTTACAAAACCTACTTGCGTGAAAGGCTCCATATTCTGCTCTTATTGTGTATTCTCGTGAGAGAGTCTGGTTGTCAAGATTTTACGTGGACCTCATTTGTAAAAGTTGCACACCAGGCAAATCACACCAAGTATTGGTAGTATTCATTACTCTCCTCTTTTAGAGAGTCCAGCTCAGTCAGGATTATCCACACATTACATTCACAGAAATGCCTAGTTGAGTATTATAAACTTGATCAGCAAAGGTCTGACACAATGCAGGACTCAATTGTTTTGGCCCCATAACATGATTGTTAAAAACAACATGCAGTAAAGATGTGACTTGTGAGAAGAGCATATTGAGGCAAACTTTCCCAGTCTGTCGGTCTTTGAGACTATTTCAGGATACTTTTTTTGTCATGCTTTCTAAAAACCCTTTCATTGGGCAGTGTAAGCCATGACAGAGAAAAAATGTATTGTTTATCTTGAGCGAGAAATCAGGAGGAACTTAAAAAATAAAATAAAATAAAAAATCTTGCATAGCTCAAATCAGCTTAGTCTATTTTTCTCTATTGTAATTTATACGGCATAAATTATCTAAAAGCTTTCACCAAATGCAGTCCAGTTACTCTGCTTTCACAGCTGGATTGTAGAAATAGTGCACAATTTCACACTTTTTAATTGTGCAATGTAGAAAGATAATATCAGCCAGTTATGTGCATTTACTGGGCCTGTGAATATTCCATCCCCATGTGGACAAAATTCATCATAATTTTGATACAGTGTGGCTGTTTCCATTCCGTTTTTAAGGAAATTGATTTGGCCAGAGACATTTTCCATGCAGTCGTATTTGACAAATAGCAAAGATGTCATGCTTTATTTTCCTGATAGGAATTATGCTGTTTCACAAATCTTTTTCTGCCTCCTACATCCTGCATTTGTTTAAATGTTATCTAACTTTATTTGGCTGACCTTTCTTTTCTCATATTAAAGTAAGTTAATGGTGTGGTTAAAGGATCATATAGGTGTGTTGCAGAGTGTTTCTAGCAGTGATCTTTAGCAGAGTTTGTGCTTCATGAGGCGGTTTATGTAACATGCTCACCCCTTAAAGCAGCTAGATGAGGTGTTGTAATGTTTACCTCTAGAAACATCTGTAACCATCTCACCAGCATATTATACCATTATTGCTGTCTTAACTCATGTGCATTATGTAGCTGATCTACTTCAGGGTAGCATAAGGAAACACTTCCAGGATTTACATATGTTGCTGTATAGGCTTATTGTAACCAAATGTTTTACACACTGAAAAATGTCCATTTAGCCATACAAAGTCTTGGTTATCCAGAGAAAGCCTAATTGAATTGTTTCAAAATGTCATACTCCAGATTGTATATCTTGGGCATTATGTGATGTTTTGCAGGTGAATGAACTGACCTCTTGGCTAAAAATAAACATCAGTAGATGCATGTTCCAAATACCATGCCTCTTGTCTCTGTTTTGTAATGAAGGAAAAAGCTTAATGTGTCAGTGTGCAGTGCCTGGAATGACATGGAAAAATAATGTAGGTCAGTCTTTTTTGGGGGGAAAGTACCCTGAAGGCACTCTTGACATCAGTTGGCTTTTACTGCATTGTTAAACAAAGATCCAGCTTTAAGAAATAATTTTCTTAGAAAATATACTTTTGTAGGTGTCAAGTGTTGAGGTCGTACAAAATTTTCCATGTGTTGTATGAGAGATTCATTCGGCAGTTTTGAATTGCATTGCTTCGTTCATTAATTGCATAAATTACTAAAATGAACTTTTCATCTTGGAATGTTGAAGTTTTCTTTTGGATGTTGGGTACCATTTGTACATGCCAGGGTGGAGAAAGATGTTTTAAAGGTATGATTGTGGGCCTTTGATCAATCGCAGACAGTTGAGAGGTGACAGGATGCAAAAGGAGAGAGAGGGGATCCAACCAGGGATGTTGCGATCACAGTATATGGAATGCGTCTCTTTGTAATTATTGACTCTCTTACATCAGTGCACTGCACCTTCTCAGTTTACAAAGCAGGTAAAGACCCGATGACACTATTACTTTGTCTTTTCCAGGCTAGTTTACTTTTGCTTTTTTACTTAGTAGAGCACATTCATGTAAACATAATGGGATGGGCCCGGGGTGCGAATACCACAGAAACAGCCCTTCCTGTCTGTACCAGAGGGTGCTGGGAGACTGTTGCCTCAACTCAGGCCATACAGTGCAACCATGTTTACCAAGGGAGCACACTGACACTCTTTTTTGAAAAACATCAAATACTGTATTTCTCAAATTCTGACCACCTTTTTCAGTATCTTTGTTAAAGTTAGTATTTAAAATCTGCATTCTGAACTTTTTGTCAGGATTTTTTTTCTTTAACCCGTGGTCACTGGTGTTTTTCTGGGTTATGTGGTGCAATATAGATAGAAAATAAACCCCTTTTTAAAAGGAATTTCTTGTGTGAATTTCACTTTGTTGATCTTCCCCGTGTGTGAGTGATTATATTTGCATGAATGCATGTTTCCTTCAAGCCATAAAAATAGGAGACATATGAATTAACATTAACATTTACATTCTTATTTCCAGATCAAGGCTAAAAACTATGACAAAGTAGAAAAGGTAAGTGTCCATCATGAAAGGTGACTAGTGTATTATTTTGATAGCTGTGTATGTATAATGTCCATTTAAGGCATTATTGTATAACAAGGCATCTAAAACAAATGTGCAAGGCATGGCATTTTGGAACCCGCACAAAATGTGTGCAGATGGGAGAACTTTTAAAAAAAAAATTTTTTTTAATGGAGTTCTTTGAAGTGTAACTTGATTTGCCGGCATTACTGGCTTGCAGCCATAGCTGTTATTTTGTACATTCTGTAATTTGTACTGGCTTTGTTATCAGATTATAAAATGAATATTTGTTATTTTTGTCTTTGTTGGTCCCACCTTGTTTTCTACTTTTAATAAATAATGTGAGCGCCTGAATGTCATCAACACATTTGTATCCCGTCAGCTTCATATTCGTTAGAGTTTTTGGAGGAACTCACTGAAATGTAGGCCACATCTGAGGCCTGTCTAATGAAGCAGGATATCTGAAGTGCCCTGCACTGTGCTGAGTAAAACCTGGACCCCCCCCCCCTCCAGTCTGGCACATGGGCTAAAGTAAAAACCGCTTTTCTGAGTAATCCTCCTACATAGGATATGCCACTAATGATCAGCCTGCTAGTTTGAGCATGGGTTAATAAAACCAAATCAATGAAACACTTTAGAAGGATGGTCGTCTTGTGGAATTTATACAGTATATATTATTATATTTTGTACAGTAATTTAAAATGTCAGTTTATATCTGTTCCAGATATTTTATCTTTCTGTATTTTCGCTGATGTAGTTGTTTCAGAGATGCCTAATGAAAGTCTTGCACATTGACCTGTGGAAATGCTACCTCTCATATGTTCGAGAGACCAAAGGGAAGCTGCCTAGCTACAAGTAAGAGAGCATGCCACACTGTGAGGTTAAGCATGTTCACATATTGTCATGCTGTACTGTAAAATTCACATGTTACTGAATAGATTTATTTTCTCATCCTCAGAGAGAAGATGGCCCAGGCGTATGACTTTGCGCTGGATAAAATTGGAATGGAAATTATGTCTTATCAGGTACATAGATCTGAACTATTTATTTGTAACTGTGTGTGAGTTTCTATGACCTACTGTCACCTAACAGCTATTCATCTCCTCTACCAGATTTGGGTGGACTACATCAACTTCCTCAAAGGAGTGTAAGTTTCTTTTTTCCTGTAATATTGGGAGACTTTATAAACTGCATTAGCAACCTCTTAAACGTCATATTTGTTTTGTGCTCCATTAGAGAGGCTGTGGGCTCATATGCAGAGAACCAACGGATCACAGCAGTACGGAGGGTGTACCAGAGAGGCTGTGTGAACCCCATGATCAACATTGAGCAGCTCTGGAGAGATTATAGCAAATATGAGGAGGTGAGTGACCCACCCAGGCCTCTGGCCTCTATCTGTCTACCTGTGTATGTGTGCACATAGGGGGTTTTAGCTGTTAAAGACTGACTTGTCTATTTCATGAACAGGGAATCAATGTGCATTTGGCCAAAAAGATGATTGAGGATCGAAGTAGGGACTACATGAACGCCAGGAGAGTGGCAAAGGTAATTGAACAAGTCGTCATAAATATGTACAGGCCTGTTTTGAACCTTGTGCTATATATATTGAAAAGTCTTTGTAAACTGATTATATATACTGATTGTTGTATGGTTTGTGTAATTCAGGAGTATGAGACTGTGATGAAGGGGTTGGACAGGAACGCGCCCTCAGTACCACCCCAGAACTCTCCTCAGGAAGCCCAGCAAGTGGAAATGTGGAAGAAGTACATCCAGTGGGAAAAAAGCAACCCATTGCGCACAGAAGACCAGACCCTCATCACAAAGAGAGGTGACTTTTTGTGGACTGTGATTTTGTGGTCAAATTTTAACACAACACAATATATTGTGTTAAAATTTGTAAATTATATGTGCATCCAAAAGGCCTGTGATTCCAGAAAATCCAGTAAATCCTGTAGGAACGCAGCCACTAGAGGGCGACATTGACACTTTTCTCCCCACTCGTGGTTTCGATTCATTGATTCTGGATTTAATGAAGACCAGACGTGGTAGTTAATTGCTGCTGTGTTCTGTGGTGCAGTGATGTTTGCCTATGAGCAGTGCCTGCTGGTGCTTGGCCACCATCCAGACGTATGGTATGAGGCAGCACAGTACCTGGAGCAGTCCAGCAAACTGCTAGCAGAGAAAGGGGTAAGAGATAAAACCTTTCAGACACATGTTGAGTATTTTTCAGAGAAGCCATGCTTGAGCTCTCCTATAATTCTTAAAATGTTTTCTGTTCTGTCAGGATATGAATAACTCCAAGCTGTTTAGTGATGAGGCAGCGAACATCTATGAACGTGCCATTGGGACTCTTCTGAAGAAGAACATGCTTCTGTATTTTTCATTTGCTGACTATGAAGAAGTGAGCGCCCAGTTGCTTACTCAGCACAAATTGTAATCAATAGGCCAAGAGACGCAGCCACTCATCAACATGTATCTTTTGCTTTCCTCGCAGAGTCGCATGAAATACGAGAAGGTCCACAGCATCTATAATAAGCTGCTGGCCATTGAGGACATTGACCCCACGCTGGTCTACATTCAGTACATGAAGTTTGCCAGGAGGGCAGAGGGGATCAAATCTGGTCGCACCATCTTCAAAAAGGCCCGAGAGGATCTACGCACACGTCACCATGTGTATGTGACGGCAGCGTTGATGGAGTACTACTGCAGTAAGGTAAATGCTCATAATCACATATTTGGTATGTGTACGGTGTGACTAAAATCAATCTCACAAACGTCTATTTTTTTTCTCTCTCTCCATCTTTCCACACAGGATAAATCGGTGGCTTTCAAGATTTTCGAGCTTGGTTTAAAGAAATATGGCGACATTCCAGAGTACATACTGGCATACATTGATTACCTCTCACACCTTAACGGTGGGTTATGTATAATTGCACAAAAATGTGTGAAATACGTTCTTTACTACTAATCCATTAATGTGAGTGGAGATGTTTTGATACTATTGCTGAATCAGTTGATACCGAGGAAGCAGTGATGTCCTGATATCAGCTGTTAGAAGATGAAAGATGTTCCATTATTGTCATAGTAATGGAAGATAAATGCATAACCCTCTTTTTTTTTTCTTCTTCTTCTCTCTCCAGAGGACAACAACACCAGGGTTCTGTTTGAACGTGTCCTCACCTCAGGAAGCTTGTCACCTGAAAAGTCAGGGTAACGTATTAATTAAGTTGGGTTATGTATGCAACTGATGTAATAATCGATATTTCTTAAAGATGTTTGCTGATTTTTGGTTTTCATTCATTGTTCAGCGAGATCTGGGCTCGGTTCCTAGCTTTTGAGAGCAACATAGGAGACCTGGCCAGTATTCTGAAAGTGGAGCGCAGG
This sequence comes from Micropterus dolomieu, assembly GCF_021292245.1. Taxonomy (NCBI): domain Eukaryota; kingdom Metazoa; phylum Chordata; class Actinopteri; order Centrarchiformes; family Centrarchidae; genus Micropterus; species Micropterus dolomieu. Next base: position 21,858,531 of record NC_060169.1, read on the forward strand.
CGATTCACTGCCTTCAAGGATGAGTACGAAGGCAAAGAAACAGCCTTGCTAGTAGATAGGTACAAGTTTATGGACCTGTATCCCTGCTCGGCTAGTGAGCTCAAGGCCCTTGGATACAAGGTGTGTATGTTGCCCTTTAAAGATGACACAACGGTTATACAGATCTGGCTTTTCGCTCAGCTGATATTCAAACAGTTTCTCCTGTGTGTTCGTAGGACGTGTCTCGTGCCAAACTGGCAGCGCTGCTCCCAGAGACTGTGGTGGCGCCCTCTACACCTGCACTAAAGGATGAAGCTGACCGTAAACCTGAGTACCCCAAACCTGACACCAATCAGATGATCCCCTTCCAGCCACGTCACCTCGCCCGTACGTAGCCCATATCTGGTGTTCTCCCAAGTCCACTGGATGTTGTAACAAATCTCTTCTTTTCTATATTTACTTACTACATGAAATGATCCATCTTTGATGTAGCCTCTTGTGTTCCTCCCCACAGCTCCAGGTTTGCACCCTGTCCCTGGTGGAGTTTTCCCAGTCCCCCCAGCTGCTGTTGTCCTAATGAAGCTGCTCCCTCCACCTACGTGCTTCACTGTGAGTAGTAGCAGCAGTAGCTTAATACTATAAAGCTCATATTCACTGCTAAGGAATAAAAGACGAAAGCAGCCTTTTTTTGTTTCTACTTGAATGCAAAGAGTCTGTGATTGTTTCTCGCTGCAGGGTCCCTTTGTTCAAGTGGATGAGCTTATGGAAACATTCAGGAGATGCACACTTCCTGAGAGTAAGTTGTTTTTGTCAGCACTTTAGATGAATCCAGACCATTTCTATTTTTAGCCACGTGGCTCTGGTGATGGAAATGTCAGTCAGTCGGTCATGTGACCAACACTTTGGAACAGGGTAAAATATCTTGACAGCTGTCAGATAAAATGCGTTCTAGTGTGTCATACAATTGTTCTGCCCCCTATCTGACATGTTACTGATGTATTTTCTGTCTCGTTAGCTGTCGATGCTGCTGTAGAGCTGATCACTGGTAGACAGCCCGACGCAGGAGGGGAGGGCAATGGATCCATGGAGAACCATGCTATTGCCAAGTCACTCAAGAGGCCTAACGCTGACTCTGACGAGGAGGATGACAAAGGAGCTGTGGCTCCGCCCATACACGACATCTACCGCGCACGCCAACAGAAGAGGATTCGATAAACTAAACGAAAACACACACTGAACCCAACAAGAATGTAATCTTAAACAGGTGGTCCTATGGAGTAAACCTACGTGTCCACATTTCTGAGGGCGTCTTGACAGATTCTAGATGCGTTGATCTCTGTACAGAAGACAAGCATACATGCACACACACACACACACACACTCACACAGACATACGTACAGTATGTACACCTGAGTGTTCTTGTTTGTTTGTTTGTTTGTCAGCAGTTTTTATTTTTAAAGACTGACCATTATACTGTACAAAATTTTTAATTCAACTTTTGATTTTGGCACACAGCTCAGTTTTGGCCTTGTGATGTTCCAGTGATGGCAAAGTGGAATCAAACTTTTTTTTAGATAACTGAAGGAAACACAATTCCTTTCAATAAAAGTTGGAAAAAAAATTCAACCATAATTTGCTTCTTTATTTGGCTTTAACTTGAACTGATTTATTGCTACCTCTCTGTAACTGACTAGACATGTTATCAAGACTCTAGCACAGCCATGCTGGGCCTTATCATTACAACTAGGGGGCAGCAGATTCCACTCAGTTGTTTATCTGAAAGGATCAATCATCCTCTTTTAAAAGTCAGATGTAAATGAGCAGGATTTCATAGGCTTACATGTATCCAATAAACATAAGGGCAAGATAGCTTTAAAAAAGTTTTATTTGGGAAATGGTTTGCTTCTATTTGCATTTTAGTTAGATGTAGACTTAAGATTGAAAATGCAAAGTAACAATGTTTGCTGTAGTTGTAAAAAAAAAAAAAAAAAAAAAAGGGCAAAGCTTTGAGCTGATACTAATTTAAGCAGCATTAACTCATATCAGATAGTTCTTTAGTTGTGACAAACTCTACTTAATTGAAAAAATAATGAGCATTTTCCGATGTCAGCCAGCTGCTTATTTTCACATTGGTCTGGGTATGTCATTATTTGTCTGACCAGCACAGCTTTTGTTCTGAGTGTGTGGCAGCCTATCTCAGTGCTGAGCCTATTCACAGGTAAAGCATTTTACGCAGAACGCCACTCTAGTGCTACATGATGAAGTCTGAATGCTACTTTAACATTTGGAAAATTGCCAGTTGCGCTTAGAAACCGAAACAAGTGAGTGTAATAAAAAATAAAAAAAATAGCTCTATTATATATCTTATATATATATCTTCACCTTGTGGGTGTTTGTATTTAATAGCTTCTGAATGATAAATGTTAAGAGAATCATTTGTTTCCCTAAATGTGTTGTTGTAGAGCTCTCTACAAACCGTACCTATGAAGCAATGTAACTGTTGGCCCTTTCTAATTGCCCTGCTGTGAATTTGAAGTCACTGATTACAGCTAGACAACCGTCAGAACATATTAAGAGTTAGCTGATCTTTCTTTTTTTCATTGGCATATCTAACTAACACGAAAAACAAAAGGTCCTGGAAATGAAAGTACCACTCATTTTCATCTTTGATTTGAATTTGATAAGCTGATGTTTGCAGATGTTAAGAGGACATTAGCTGGAGGCTGGAAATGTTAAAGTAACAATGATAGAATACGAGAAACAGTACTGGCCTGGTAAAAAGTGAAAACATTATATTACTTCGAAACTACTTTTTTATTTTACAGAAAGACTGCACAACTACAATTTGTTTTTTTGTTTTTTGTTTTTGTTTTTTTTTTTTTGTTTTTTTTTTTAAACCTGTCCTGCCCGGCAGCCTGGTATAGAGTATAATGACCTGGATACCATATTGTGCCAGACAGATTTTACTTTAACAAGAGAGTATTAAAATACTCCTTTTTCTGTTTTATTATTTATTTAATTATGTATTGATTTGTCACCGGGCCGGACAGGGGGGCAGACACGGGGATGGGGGGGCACAAACAGACAGCACAGAGAAAGGACAACACCTGCAAGAGAAGGGGGAAGGAGGAGGTGGGGACAACAGGGAAAAGCTGTGGGAAACACCAATTGCAGAAAGCAACAAAACCTGCAAGAGAACAGAGAGGGGGGCTTGGGGAGGAGAAAAACAACAACAAACAAACACAAACAAAAAAAACAATTAAAATAATAATAATAGTAAAAGACAACCAGCCGAACAGCAGCAATAAACAGCTGACATATTAATGACATATTAAGACAACTAAGAGAACAATGAAAACAAGAAACAGTCACACACACTAAATAAGCAACACAACACAGCCACGAGAGCTGGAATAATAATTAATTTAAATAAGTAACTGAAAGAAAAGCATCAGGAATAATTCTACCAGGGACAACCTAAGTTTGTTTGTGTGTGTCTGTGTGCGTGTGGGTGAATGTGTCTGTATGTGTGTGTGTGTACATGTGTGTGCGCATAAGCCTGTTAAAGAATGTAGTTGTTAGAGAGAGTGGGACGCCACGACTGTAACAGGCAGGCAAGAACCCCAGTAGCCAATAGGGGTGGAAGAAAGAAAAAGAATAAATCAAATCAAAAAAAAAAAAGATTCCCAGATGCACCGCGATGCAAACGCAGAAGACCCCGACCCAAATGCCAGTTGACAACGTAATGCCGACGGAACGCAAAAGAGGAAGAGCAGCGCCCGGACCGACCGCGGCGCGGACACAACATAGACCAGTGCCCCCCCCCCATCCAGCACCCCACCGCCGCGCAGCAAACAACCACAATGCCCAAATGCCACGCAATCATCAACACCAATGCACAAGTGACGAGCCCAACGCGCACACTGCGCGAGCACGGCGACACCCATGCCCAGCAGCCCCCCGCGAATCCCGCGTGCGAGGTCGGGCAAATGAGAGAGAGCAAACGGAACAACAGGACAGCGAAAGCCAGCGGAGAGAAACACCAGCAGCAAGTCCCAGCCTGGCAGCAAACGCGCCGCACAGGTCACCGTGCACCCGCCAATAAAAGTCCACCGTCCCCCCAACCGCCGGAAAAAACTAAGGCCGCCGGCGCCAGCCGACATCCCCCATGCCCAGCGCGCCCCCCGGCCGCCATGCAACACCAGCCAAACCAGCAACGAGGCAAAATCAACTAGCTCAGCTGCATGCCACCAACAACCCACCCATCCATCAAGGGCCGAGAACTCCAGGCACAAACCCAGAACAAACCGGAGCACAGCCCTGCCCCGCACCCACACTGCACATCCCGAAAACTAACTATATACCTCAGTATCCAGAGGGGTCCAACAACTGGCCGACAGAGAAA
>NC_060169.1:21863015-21899962 GCF_021292245.1 Micropterus dolomieu
TTTTTTTTTACCACAAATGTTAAAGGCTAAGCACTGTGCTGTATGTTTCACTTAGTGAAAACCTGTACCAAATGGCATCTCAGCTGGACTGTGTAACATGGAACCAAATGAACAGCCTGGCATCTTCCATGAAGAGGTGAGTTGTTTTTGCTGTATCTTTTTGAATAACTGAATAACAAACTTTTTTCAGTCTTGACCAGTTTTGTGGTGGTGCAGAGGAGGAGGATTTGAACAGATGGCTGTTGGCCTACTGCCTAGGGAAATCAGGAAGTGGAGAGCAGCATATTCATATGTGTATATACGTGCATGATGTGTCTTGTGGTTCTTTTGTATGTTCTAAAAACTAATTTGAGTTTTTGCAAAGTGAGGACACTTTGACTGGACCGCACTTCTTCGAGGACTTGGTTTTAGAGTTAAGTGATTTTAAGGATAGCTATGTAGTTGAGAAGTGTGTGTGCTGTGGAGGAGAGACAGACAGCCATTTTCAATTCTCAAACAAAACAGAATATTTGCTCTCAAGACTTTCAGTGTTTTAATAAATTTCTAATTGTGCTCCTGCAGTGGCCATACAACCAGCTACGACAGTGACCCCACAGTCCCGCCTCCGCCCATGCTCGTCAGTGCCCAGTACCACATACACACACACGGTGTCTTCAGAGGACTTCAGGTCAGTCAGAGAAACAAACACATACATACAGGCACATACAGTAGATAAATACACATAGTGAACATTGCTACTATAAAGCCCTCTGACGTCTCCTCTTTCTTAAAGGATGTTCGACGGGTAGCTGCCATTGCCCCACCAGTTGTGAAAGAGGCCAATGAAAAGCGTCCATTTGTGTGTGCTTACCCTGGCTGCAGCAAGAGATACTTCAAACTGTCACATCTGCAGATGCACGGCCGCAAACACACAGGTCAGATGATGTGATTTATCCCCCTATTTCCTGGCCAGACCTCAAACTGCTGCTTTTTATAAATTACAAGGAGAGATTCATACAGGCTGTTAAAGTTCAGTTTGAAAAAAATAAAATGGTACTTGTACTTGTATGGAAGAAATGAGGGGTTTTATGCCCAGGTTTGAATGTGTGTATCTGTAGTAGATTGATAAAGCTTACGCATCAACTTCCCCCAAATCAGTAAGATCTGGTGACATGGTCATAAAATTGTAAAATGTGCCTAATTTTGATGTGATGATGGTGCAGATGTTAACATAAGTAAAATCTTGGAATTTGGATGATGTTTAATGATGATTTTGATGTTGGTGGTTTATTTTGCAGGAGAGAAGCCTTACCAGTGTGATTTCACAGACTGCGGCCGTAGATTCTCTCGCTCAGACCAGTTAAAGAGGCACCAGCGCAGACACACAGGTACACCTGTGACAAGCGACTGTATGAGTTCCTTCCAGGGCTGTAGCTACTGTTAAAGATGCTCATAATCTCAGTATTTTTTGTGGGTATTTGGATGTTTTAGAAACCTGGGGGGACATTCCACAATATAAAATACTTTAAAACACAAAGTGGGTATTTTATAGGCAGATTCAAGTATTTTTAGACTCAGTATATTTAAATTTGACTATGTTTTGCCAATAAATAAAATAAAAAATACTAAAAGAGAAGATTTGGTATTTCCCCACAAAAATTGTATTCCAGGCAATGTGGAGAAGGCCATGAAACAGGCTTTGGTGATATAAAATTACCAAAAGATTTAACTGAATAGTTAATAGAATGATTGAAATATGAATAATCCAAATAATTGATTAAAACATTTTAGTGTCTTATAAAAAAGTTCTGAAGTGGGTGGGAATGATGACCACATTATTTGTCAAATCCCGGCTACAGGCCTGGTTCCCTCTCTCACTTCTCTTTTTACTTTTTGAAAATAGATGCCATCATCATTGTTACAAAACACAATATATTATACAATACTTGTATAATGTAATCGAGCAATAGAATAGCAGGAATTACAGCTTCAGAAATTACTTCTGTGACAACAAACAGTTGTAAACTGGAGCTATATGTTGCTTTTACAATATTAATCTTGGCCTTACAACAAGGAGTCCGGTGCAGCTCCAATTTGTTGAAATGTGTGACCCATCATGGCAAAGAAGACATGCTTAATTAATGGATTTGATTAATTGAGCTTGATGATATTCCACTCAATACTGAATATGTGAATATTAATTATTTGAATTTAAAAAGTCGCTCATTAGAAACCACACAAACGTGTGTTGGAACTATAAAAAACTCCCTGAACACTTTTAATTTGTAATGCTTTCAACCTGCACAGTGATAATCTAATCTTATATTTATACTTTTCACCCTCACCCCAACCTCTTCTCATTTCTGTGTCTGCCACCTTAAGGAGTGAAGCCCTTTCAGTGCGAAACGTGTCAGAGAAAGTTTTCACGGTCAGATCATCTTAAGACGCACACTCGGACTCATACAGGTAAAACAAGTGCGTATACCTTTATTTTCTACCTCTCCATTCTTCCCTCAGTGAGATTTTTTTTGTGTTAAGATGGTCCCCCTGACTTTAACTCATGTACAACAAAACACAAGTGTCCACTCCAAGAGTTGAATTCACTCTAAAGCAACAATTTCCTCTTGTTTTTCCTCATTTGTCCCCCCCCCCTTGTCAGGTGAGAAGCCCTTCTCCTGCCGCTGGTCCAACTGTCAGAAGACATTTGCCCGCTCTGACGAGTTGATGCGCCACCACAGCATGCACCAAAGGAACCTGACCAAGCTGCAACCTGCCATCTGAGCAGCGAGAGGAGGAAGAGAAGGATGAAGAGGAAGGTGACAGTATGTTGTGCCAGTTAGTAGAGAAAGATGCTGGAGCCTGGTCAACAGTTATGGTCCCCTGCTAGACTCGCCAAAGTGGTGAGCACAGCTGACGCCTCCCTCAGCCAGCCAACATTAAGAGACTACGATGATCCTCGAGGTCTTCAAGATGCACCTCAAACTAGCCCTCGTTGCAGTTATTTGACGTTATAACTCAGACTGAGTACAATACCACAGTAACTCTGAGCCAAGAAGATTTTTTATGTGAGATGAGGAAAATGTTCATGCATTATTTTGGATATTTTAATACACTTGCACTGGGTTCTTTTTTTCATTATTAAAATTGTGTCACCTTGAAAATGTGCTGGACGATGTAGACTGGATTTAGGAAATGGACATTGTGTCTTTTTCTTTTTGTCCATTAAGTTGAACACAGTTCATTTGTGCTTTGGGGAATGTGAACGTCTTTATATTCCTACCCACCAAATTGCTTTGTATATACTGTATGTGGTGTATTTGCTTACCTTTATTGACATTCCTTTTGTATTTTCTATGTTTTTGTAAGTTTATAAAATGTTGATTCACATCGTTGTCAATGCTGAGAGTGTGTGCTTGTGTGTGTGGGTGGGTGAGAGAGAGAAAGAAGAGGCGTTGGCGTTGTCAGGTTAAAAGGCCACCTATGAGTGGTGGTGGCGGGGGGATGAGGTGGGTGACTGACAGGATAACAGCACCCCACTGTGACTCTGACAGGGTGCAGGTCTCACCCTCCTAAATCTCCGACACACATCTTCATAACTAGGAACATCTGGAGCCCGGTAAATCTCATTAGAAAAGACACATACCTCAGTGTCAGCTGGCTGTACCTCTCTGACTGAAGTCCTTAGCCTCCTGTTTAGGAGTTTTACATCCTTGAGCCACATGATGGCAGTATCAGCCTTTTTAGGCCAGCAGATGGGACTTGGGCTGCAAGTACTGGAGCATGACTAAACCCATAAAACTGCTTACACTTTTACACTTCATTCTTCATATAGTCCATGTCCACTTCAGTCTTGTCCGTAATGGTACTCAGTGGCCACAATAAATATGTTAAAATCAACAAAAGTGAGAAACAGGAAGGCATGTTCGCAGTACGCCACGGCCCATCAAATATACATGATGTGGATGGAGTTGTGTGTCAGCTTGTGTGCAAGCCTATAGCAGATGAGATGATTCAGCTGCAGCAGGTATGTTAATAAAATATGACTAAATGCTGCATGGCTCTGTGGGCTAATGATGTCACATACCTGAAACAGCAATGTAAACACGTACATACAGGCATAGTATATTTATCTGTTGGCTACATGTTCACACAGGGAAACCACTGCGCATGTTTTCAGAAGGCAGTCACTCACTCAACCGAAACACACATACACTACATACTGTACCCACACACATCTGCTCATTTCATTACCACAGCAGGTCTTGACAACTTGCCAAACAAAGAGAAAGATTAAAATGCCGTTCTCCGATTTCAGGGTCACAGACTGCTCATTTGAAGTGATGATTCAAGTTGTTTTCCAATCCACTTAATAGCTGCGAGGTAGTATCTCTGTGATGTTCCTAATCCAATGCACCTTGATTAAGAGGTGCTTCTCTTTGTTCTCTCTCTGCAGGGGCGCCGGGGAAGTGGAAGGAAGATCAGAGGGACAGCGGAGTTGAACATTTTACTCACTCCAGTTCATTCTTAATTGGACACTGCCAGGGCTGTGTAGAGCGTGAGGAACCCATGCTTTAAACGTCCTGCCATCAACCACAACCATACACACACACACACACACACACACACACACACACACACACACACACACACACACACTCAGAGACACACAGACCTCAACCCTACATCGATCTACCTGATCTACATTCCTTACTTTGATTGATAAAGTTTCTGAGATAGTGGGGAGCAAGTGTAACATCTGATAACACAACAAATGTTTGCACTCAGTCCCATCCTGCCAAACGTTACCACTGATCTTAATGCATGAACACACGTATTCACGCACACACACGCTCACATGCGCACACGCCACCAGATGCCCCCTCAGCTGTAATGCTGGCTGTTTGCCTTCAAGGGGTGTCAGCGTGGGTAATCTCAGGTGACGTACACCTGGTAACGCATAGCCCAAGACATCTGTAGGACAGCAGGCCTGCTAGCTTCACAGCCTCCATATCCACGTGCAGCCCTCCCAAAAAAGGTTTCTTTTTGAAATGTGTTTGATATAACCTCATTGGTACAATGAAAGCCAAGAAACAAGCACAGTTCTTCCTATATATGCAAGTCCTAAACTTCACTTTCTTCATGCTTGTAATATTGAATAATGAATGTCTTTTTATTTACTTGGTTTGATAAGGAGTGACATTATTTTTTTAATATATCAGTAAACTCCCAGGTGCATCCAACATCACATATAAAGCTCCTGCTGTGGGCCAAAATACGTTATTTAACCTCCGGGAGCAGAAAAGGTCAATGCACATGTAGCACACAGAGGCCTCAATGAGCCCCAAGGGATTGTTAACAAGGTCAAGGCCCCAGAGAGGAAACTTAAAGGGGTTACAAGGAGGCCTGCATGCAAAAACAATGCTACACCAACAGGAGGCGCTGTCAGGAACTGTTCAAATGTTAAGTGAAGCATGTCCTTAGTTGTATTCCCAGACAGCATCTCCCCCTCCCCTCGGGCTAGCTCTCTTGTGCAGAGCTGCTGCTCCACAGTCTGAGGGGCCTAGGGGTTCTTGGGGGTATTCCCCATGGTATAGCAGGGAGCCTGAGGGGCTCCGGTGTGTAGGAGCTTTGGGAATGCAGAGGCCTTGGGGGCCTGGAGCTCAGATGGGGCCTAGAGGGTAAACTTTCTCACTCAGGGAGCAGAGATGGAGCAGATACAGAAAGACAGCAAAGGGAAAACACCTTGAGAGGAGTCTGTCAGATATGCAGGCAGCAGCCGGGAAGATCCCATGAGGGTACACAGAAACACAAACACACACAAATGTATACTCTAAACCAAAACCAATATGTGGGCCAGCAAATAGAAGGCAGAGCTGGAGCTTTTTAAATATTCTTCTCTCCTCACCCATCCTGTCTTTCATCTTCTCCTCTTCGCTCCCTCCTGCTGTCTCCTCTATTCTGCTATAAGATATTAATGCCTAACCGGATTAGATGTGTCTCTATCATGTGAGACACAAGATCACAAAACCGACCCAAGCCTCCCCCCTGGGGAACAGTGGAATGGGAGGGATGAAACAAGGCCTCATCGCCCCTCTCCATCCCAAAGGTGTCCAGATGCTGGGACGTGGGGAGAGAGGACCAGAGAAAGGAAAGAGACACATTTTTGACAAATGGAGCGAGAGAGGCGGTTTGTCCAAAGATATCAGTCTCACTGGGATACACATTGTCTCCACCCTCACTGTCATAAACTGAAAAACAACTCTACTCTGGGCCACTTTTCCGTCTTTTAATTAAAACTTGAAAAGTTTCTCGCTGCATATATCATATAAGATATGCAGTGGCCTGTCAGAATGAGTGGGCGACTAGAGCAGCAAAGCAGCTGTGTAAAAGCTGTTTGAAACTGATTTTGAGTCATTCTGACCTCAGTTCAAAGGGCTCCCATTACTCCAGAGGCACTTACAATTAGTTACCAACTCACTAGGTTTATGGTCCCTAAATTGAAATGTATTGCTCTTTAAAGCCTCCTCTCTAATTGTGTAGTCATTAATGGCCGATTCCCTATCTACACTGCGTTGATGGGCACATAAAAACTCATGATGATGGACGAGCACAAGCGCAGTTGTTTTAAAAGAGAGGCGGTTGCCTCTCGTTCTTTCTCATCACCACTAGGAGGAGTAGAGTCCCGTGATGGGAGAGAGAGAGGGATAACCACTTTCTTTGAGATGACATGAAAGATTGATGGATTCCTTCAAGCTTCAATGTCCAAAAGTAGAAACATGCCAGGCGCTGAATTAGCCCACATTCACATGACACGCACATGCGATCACACAACTTGCACGAACACGGAAGGGAATGTCTGTGTGTCAATGGGGCTGTGGCCAGCATTTCTCAAAAACTGAGGTCATAAGTTCAAGTTCACCCAAGGCAGTCACAGGATTTTGACCACACACTAGAGGGTTGATACATTTTTCTCATCATTTAGATTTACTCACTTAACTATCATTGAGACTTACTCCCTTAACTATTAAATCATGTATTCCATTAATTTGAATTCCATCTATTAATTTCCTACATGATGGTCTAAATGCTGTTTACTCCTACTGCCAGGAACAAAATTAATTACTGACACTTTTTCAATTGTCCTAAAAGTAGCCAAAGTATAGCCTTAAAATACTGCAAAGACTTTTGTCCGTAATGGGATTTAGGGTGAGATTGAAGCCCATTTTCATGTTTTATTGTTCGTCATATGATGATTTAAGGGCTACAGTGGATGGATGATTGAAAACCTGAGCTGTGTTTTAGGAGGGGTACGTTTTTTGTGGCAGCTTTTATTTGAAGAGACAAAATTTCTTTGTTTTTGGATGGAATGTGAGAAGAAAAATCCCCACTGCAACACTACTTTTTGGTGTCTCATAAGTCCATGTGGGCTAGGCGCTTGTATGTGCATGACACAACAAATAACCTAGGAAACTAACTGGAATAGATACCCTCCAAGTGTTTGACTGTAGGCTGGTAAAACTGAAAAAAAAAATCCAAGAAAAATTACAGGCGACATGACCTCATATAAATATATACCTATAGCATATTTATACTACAAATTATAATGGTGACAACAACAAAAGTTATATATAATTCTAAATATAACGCACTATAAATGGAAAAAAAGTTATGCTGTGGGTACTTGTAGTATATATTGGCTCATACACTGCAGTTTCAACAATACTACTATAATTTGACCTCTAATGGGAAGAGAAAGGGAAAGCCTACCCCGGGACTGTCATATTAAGGCAAATAATCACATAAAGTTCCCATTCATAGGTGAAATATAAACATGTTTTGTCTAAACAGCTTAATAATAAACAGAAATTTGACTTTTTTGGCTATAATGAATGTTATTATATAATGGGCAGAAAGCCTGTTATGAAAGCCTCGGCACATGATGGGTCAGATGTCCCAAAGATCATTACAAACAATACCCTGGGCTACAAATCCCCAGGGTAGAAGGAACAAACACAAGCGATGAAAGGCAAAGATGAGGGAGTGCAGATATATGCAGATGAAAAATAGGGCATCGTGATGATAAGAGAAAGAGTACTGGATGTACTGGATGCAGTGTATAGTTTGTTATGCAGGCAGTTTAATTGTGGTAGTCATTTTGGGTTTGCTACTGTTAATTACTGATATGGAAATGGAAGTGCACTACGAATAAAGCTGTTTAATAGGAGATTGTTGGTGGGCAAGACTAAGTGGAAATTATACTGGATGGAGGGGCTTATAGTCTTAGACATTAATATTCTACACTTTACGACCCTGTTCTCACCCAGAGGGCTCATTATTATCAGTGGAGAGGGGTTGATCTGCGCAGACACTCATATGAGAGCTGTCTGAAGGCATTACTGTACACACACTCCCCCTGTGTGAATGATTAGCAACTTATCATAAACAGGAGGGGGAGGCTGTTAAACATGACCACGAGGCAGGCTGCACAGATAGTCCATGTGCCCCCCCCATCTTGGTCAGGCAAACACACATTTGGTTCTTTTACATCACTGTGCACCACTAATACTCATCCACCTCCACTCACACATTGGCCCAGACACACAGATGCACCCTGACACATGACAAACCTCATATGCTATTTGGAGGAAGTACATTGAGCTACTTAGTGTTTCAGGCCTCCCAATTATTCAAATGTGGGATGCAAAACTGACACCGCACTCTTTGGCAGGGCAATAGAGCAACCATTAGATTATCTAATGGACATTATAAAGACCAAAAATAACAGGTGTTACTACAGGCAACACCTCTATTTAAAATTATCCCCAGACCTGGAGCTTTTTGTCAGAAGAGCAAAGAAGGAATTCATCTGTGAAGAAATGTGTTTGTACAATTGGAGCCACGCCAGACTTTTGTAACCTATTTCTGCAAATTTTTATGAAATAATCGTTGTTGTTGTCATGTTGCCCTCCTACAAAGTTGTTTAAACCTGGAAAATGTTAGAGAAATTCATATAAAAGTAAAATATATGAAACAAGACCTGAATTTTTAATATCCTTCCAGACATGTGTGGCTTCTGCAGTCATGGCCTGAGTTTTTTAAAGATGGTCCTACATCACAGCAGAGTAACACATGCATCGCCCTATCCCTTGTTCCTAATGAGCTTTATCGCATTGGTCCCGCTTGACTTGTCTTGCTAACTGGCACACATATATCCATATGTTCCACATGAGCAAGCAGAGGGGACAGGCTGGGTGGCAGAGCAGCTTTCTCAGTTACATCTGAGAGTTTTACTGCAACAGCCAGCAGCAACACTAAGTCAGCTTAACTCCATCTCCGCTGTGCGTTGGTGCAATGAGAAGTGGCATGAGAAGTGTTAACAGCATCCGCTTGTTCCTGATGTTCAATGTGTCAAGTGTCGAATGCAGACTTGAACATTTTAACCGCCTACATCCGATTTAGCTACCTGAGATACAGTATGCCCATGTGAAGCTTCAAGCACATGCAGCACACAATGTATACAATACATGCATTGGGACCGATCTAGATCTATGAAGAACAAAGTCAGACAAAAGAGAAAGACTACCAAATAATTACTCAAACGCACGCAGCATTAACAGCAGGAGGGTAAGGGAATTATGAGAAACTAACTCTGTGTCCAAATCAGTCTAGAAGGCTGAAAGGGTGTTAAAAGTATTATGCTGTAGGCTGGAAATATGCCTGCTGCAGACCGCGAGTGAACAGAGAAGTGTTCACCTGTATCCATGTTCTTTGACAGCAAGTACACAAGGGAAGTAGGAAGAGGAAGAATGATTTATATTTCGAGCATTCTGATGAGTTTATTATTTTCTATCTGTGTTTTTGTTCTGTAAATGTTAATGTTGAAAAGCGCTATACAAAAACTTTAACTTACTTTTTGTGGGATGCGTAAGCTATAACTGTTGAGACAGAAAATTCTAAAATGATGATATAACATAACACACAGTTGCATTCAAGGCCATGCTATTCCTTGACAGATGGATCCACAAGAGTGAAATAATTCAGTGGATTAAAGTAATAGTTCAATATATTGGGAAAAGTTGCTTATTTGCTTTCTTGCCTAGAGTAAGATGAGAAGATCAATACCACTCATGTCTGTAATCTAAATATGGAGCTACTGCCAGCATCCAGTTAGCTCGGCTTAGATTCCAGTTAAGCTAATCGGCTGCTGGCAGGATTGATGTTCTTTTCCAACACTCAGCATGAAAAGTGAACAAGTGTATTTCCCAAAACGTTGAGCTATTACTTTTAGCTGCCTATCTGAAAAGACAACATATTTCTGCAGATTTATAACAGCAATACTCATAATATAATAAGATAAATAATTATAGATACTTTCTGGTTTGGTAAAAGGGTGCCCTTTAAAACCCCCGATTTCCTCCCAGCACAATGATATTTAACACACAAAAATACACAACGCTTTTTTATTTTGACACAATTTGTGAGCATGTGCAGTGTGGAAAAGGAGACATGTGGATGTGCTTGTGCCCGTGTGGGATGTGGACTATTCATCTAACTGAGGTTTGGGACAACAAAGCACAAAAAATAAAACTAAAACTAAAAGAAGTTAATTTGACCAACAAAAACCCCTCAAATTCTGGTCATAGTTTGGTTTTTTCATGAGTTGTATGCAAACTACCCATTAAACAAGAGGGAAAAAAGTGACAAAAAATACAGAAGATGAATGCCTGATGTTCCAAAACATCAGGCTGGTATATACAATGTCAAATGCAGTGGAAATAAATTCAGTCTGATAAGAAGATGACCTTGGACTGATATACCAGGAAGCTAGAAGTCATGTGACTCCTCTTATGTATTCAAGCCAACAGAACACTCAAAAAAAGCTAAGGCTAATTAAATTAGACAGTTGTAATAAAGCTCAAATATAACCAGCTAAGGCTAATTAAATTAGACAGTTGTAATAAAGCTCAAATATAACCCCAGCAAAAGGCAATCAACTTTAACATGAAGCATAGTGCTGGCCTAAAGTATACCAATAAATACATTTCAAACTAAATATGATGGAAAAAAGTCTTTCACAGGCTACACTAAAACCAAATGCGTGCAAAAACCATGCCATTAAACATCATTTAATTAACAGTTCTTAAAGCACTAATCCAAACAAAAAGAACATTAAAATGATTTGACCAGGAAAACTGTAAACAAAGAAACATGTCTTACTTGTAAGTTCTGTAGGTGAACACTGTATTCTTCTCAAACCTAGATTTCAGAAGTTACTCGATAAATAAATAAAAACAGAATAAATGTTCTGCATTGTAGTTTCACATTGCTATTAAAACCTGTTCCTGTATCTGACAATCCACGTAAAGTTCGGCATTCAGCTTTGACAGATAGGAAGACTATCTACACAGATCTCTGAGGCAGCTGAGCCGGCGATGCGGCTGGAAGGCACCATTGAAAGGTGGAAAGTAGGGCCGCTGGGTCTAGCTTTGCTCCTGAATGTCAGATATAAAACCCGAGACGAACCCTTAGTTTTAGTTTAGTTTTAGTGGTAGAACCGACCATTATCCCTCCTCTTGTTTGGTATCTACAGGGTTGGTTGACAATCCAACACACTGACATCTGTTCTGCTATTTAAGCAGAAAGGATGGAGTGGTGGCTGCGGTGGTGGCAGGAGGCGCAAGAGTCTGTCTTTGAAGACAAAGATGTTCAACAACCCTCCTCACACATGCAGCATTGAGAGCTCAGAGCTCGTCATGGTTCTTCGTGAGGTCCTCTCCATAGTTGGTGGCTTGACTTCCCACAAACATGTTCCAGTTTTCAAGGATCTCCTGTTTGGTCAGCATCTGGTCCTGAGAAGGGAGGACAAAGGAAATGTAAGATAAATAAGCCTAGGGTTGGATGATGTTACCATGATAAAAAATTTCATATCATTCGATATCGATATCACAATAAATGTCAAGTCAATATTTCTTTCAAGTTTAAAGGCTGATTTTTGCTCCTGAGTGAAAGTTGAAGAAACCAGATGGTTAATTGTGTTTTTTAAACTATTACTAATGCTCTAATTAGTACTCTACTTTATGGTCAGAACCTGATCAAATATTTTTTCAACAAATATGCATGAGTAAAATTTAATTTAATAAAACTTACTAAAAAATGAGGTGCTACTTTGTAGCATACGTGTATGAATTAAATCAAATATTTATTAAACATTTGTTATTTAGTTATTGAGAAAAATTATATCGCAATCTAATCATTGTTTCATTGCCCAGCCCTAACTTCTTCTAACCACATTGAAAAATCTAAATATGTGACAAATCTGATATATTTTGTTAATCTCAGGCCATGGCCACAGCAACGATGATAACAATTATGTTGTATCCCTTACGGCCTTTTTAACTTTTTAACAATTTTCTATTGTCTTGACATTTCAGTGTAAACGGCTATCTTTTAGAGAATTCTAGTGTAAACTGAAAACATGTAAATATTTCAAATTAATCATCTTAAAACACAGTGATGCAGGTGAGACGATGTACCTTGTCCTGGTCAGACTCATACACCAGATGTCTGGCCTCAGCCTGGGCATGGTCGTAGTCCTGTGGCATAATCCAGTGGCGGATTTCGTCCTGGTCCATCTTGCCATCTTTGTTCAAGTCTCGGAAGTCAGAGAACTGTTCTCTCTCAGTCTTGACCCAGTCTGGCTCTGGACCTCCTTCCTCGTGAGCAAACATGTCAGCTGAAATGACCAAGAAGAAAAACAACTTACACCTCAAATATACAAACGTGATCCCTATGGAAATGGGAACCATAGTGAGTAGACATATTTCACAGGCAGCAACACACACAGCTTCAATTTCCTCATCAGGTCAACAGAAACATCCAGAAACTCTTGTATGAAACTCAAAACTATAATTGAACAAAACACTAATGCACGTATGCGTGCCTTAAAAGTGGGGATACATCAAAAGGAGGTCATGGATTTTGCCATTCACACCTATGCTAATAACAGTAAGCTATGCACCATGTATATTGTATTTTCATTTGTCAGTTTATGATACCAATTTTTACTGAATGGTTTTATTGCATTTTATATAGTTAAGCTTGTATTTGTCTTAAAGCTCCTGTTATTATTTTCTATAACTGATACTTAATTCCCTTTTAAATTAATTAATTTGATTGAATCCATTTTAATTCATTGCTTAAACTTACCAATATACTCGTCTTCATCCACATGTCCGTCGCCGTTCTTGTCAATGTCCTCCAGGGTTTCCTGCATTCAGAATGGTTTAATGACACCATTAAAAGGGTCAACAATAGTGGAACTTTCACTGAGTAATAAAAGAGAAACATGTCGCCCCGGGCAGGACGGTAGAATGCATGAGGGTCAGCTTACAGCTGGGCTGGCAGACTGACACTACAATTACAGGATTCCCTGCTGATGAGAGCCCGGCCCTCCACATTAAAAGATGATATACACTGTTTTAAGCAAACAATTGGTGAAACACTGGCTTTTAAATCCCTGGCATGGTTAATGGTTTTCTCTCTCACATCCTGGATTTGACAGAGTGTGAATTTGACTAAATGGTTACTTAGAGGCTTCCCGTGTGAGCTGATCATTAGTTAACAACCGCATGCATACATGTACAGTAATTTCAATGCATGTGGGCATAACACATGCACCAGCTACACAGATTCAAATCACTGTATGCATCCTTTCCTGTAGGTGAGAGGCCCTCTCTGAACCCTGTTGAATTATTAAAAGTCCTGTAGCTTCTGTAGTCTTAAAGCTGACTTACAACACGCAAGAACATCCATCCATACATTTCCTATACGCACTTAATCTTTGAAAGGTTGTGTGTAAAGAAGGAAAGATTTTAATTAAAACATGGAAACCTATGTAGCTCTGTAAACACTGACGGTGTGAGAGATGTTCTGTACATTTCATTCCAGAGACACTAGAAAACATAAAAATGTTTTGTCATACTTTAATATGGCTAAAACTATAAAATGGGATTGGATGATAAACCAAAATTTACTGGATTGCCAACATTTTACATAAAGTGTAATATATCATTAAATCAGTAATAGGTTATGGATAAAAAACAAATTGCAATTAAGAGGCTAATATGGACATTTTAGATAAAGAACGTACACACTATATAGTAAGGCAGGGCGATATGGCCAAAAGTGTTATCACGATAAAAACATTTCAATCATCATCATCATTCAATATAGATAATTATCACAATAAATGTCAAATCATTATTTCTTTCAAGTTTAAAGGCAGATTTTTGCTCCTGAGTGAAAATTGAAGAAACCAGATGGTTAATTGTTGTTTTAACTGTGACAAACAGTTGATGCCAGAACAGTGAATCACTTAACTCAAATCTGAGGTAGAACATTCAAAACAATTATGATAAAATCTTTTTTCAGTCACTTTTCCTCAACAAAATAAATCTTAGAAAAATGAAGTGCTAATTAGGGATGGACCGAAATAAAAATTCTTGGTAGAAGCCGAATATTTTGAAAAAAAAACAAAACAAGTACGATCACATTTTTTCCCCATTTATTTTGCCTTTTTTTAACCATTGCATAAATTAAATAATCAAAATGTGCTTTTTACTCAGTGTTTCCCACAGGATTTGGAGAGACTATGGTGGGTGGGTCCGAGGCCCGAGAGGGTCTGGTAAAGTAAATTACATGTGTCCATTTACTTATAATGGACATGTAATTTTCTTTACCGGACCCTTTCGGGCCTCGGACCCGTATATGTTTTATAGTTTCTGTGAATATTATCCAATTAATCTTATTTCCATCCTGTATACACACCTTATTTTGAAAACTGGCTGTTGTTACATGTCTATCCTCGCACTAAATTCATCAAGTCCGACCCAATTTGATAAATAATGTTGTATGGGGTTCTCGTATTGCGCAACATGAAGACTTCACTGCCTCTCTTCAGGTAGGACTCTCATACTGCAACACTTGTTATATTATATTACAAAGGTAAAGGGAGAAAATGACAGGATAAAGTTGTGAACCTGCCTGTCAGCTCGCACTGGTCCATTTCAGTGGATTTACCATAAAAGCTTGAATACATGTGCACTCCAAATTTAGGTGCAGCTAGCTTAATCGCCTTCTCAGAAATGAGTGACAGAAACACTCAAATCGGGTCAGACCGTTTGTTGCCTTTTCTAAGAAGTCAGCCACAGATGGAGTGGATGTGCTAGGAGACAATTCAGCAGAACAGTGTCTGCAAACAGTGATTTTTGCATCTTTCTCTGACACTTTAAAATGCTTCCATATTGCAGACATGTCAACGTAATTGTTCGGTAAAATTTAGTCAGTCTTTTGACGTATTAGGCCTAACACTGAAAGTGCATTTTTTTCGCTCTTTTCGACTAATTAATTACAAACATTCGATGCATCCCTAGTGCTAATCCATTTGTGATTCCAAAGAATTAAATCAAACATTTATTGACGATATATTAAACATTTGTTATTGAGGAAAATTATATTGCGATAATTATCATTATTGTTTTATTGCCCAGCCCTACTATTTAGTACCATTAGCTCAAGAGTATTGCAAGATCTTGGCTGAAAGAATCTACAGTTCTTCAAAACGCTGTAGATCGAAAGAAGATAGTTAACCAACCTACAACTATGTCGGAGGCTCTGTGGTGATCTGGTGGCAAACCATTCTCATAAATAAAGGCTTCCTGGGACAATGTAAATGCAAGCATAAAAGACAAACAACTGTTCTGTGATATACCTAGGGGACACTGAGGAGGCTATAGAAGGAAGTAACAGATCTGCTGTTGCCCAAGAATTTGGTGCAAGTTGGAGCATTGGCTTGATATTGGGGCATTGTGTAGTTTCCAGCGGCCACTAGCTGTGCGGTTCTGAGATTGCAACCAGGTGTGTGCTCGTACACGTGCTCGCTTTAAGTCATGAGCGAGAATAATCCGAAACACAACCACTTTCATACAGAAATACCACAATAAACGCAGGAACACCAGCATGCAGGCTGTGGCTTATCACTCAGACATGTTCAGGCTCTGTTACTTCAACGTTCCCGTCTCAGAGGAAACTCAACACCGGCGCTGTACCTTTCATTCAGCGCAGCGAGCCGCATATCGGCACAATACTCCCGAAAAAAGGCAGAGTGACAGCAGCTATAGACAGACAGGGAGAACAGACAGAGCTGGAAACTCAGGTAAACTCTCACTGCAACGTTACAGTAATAGTTTTATCAACTGCAGGTTGAACCAATTCATGCTCGTTACATGATAACGTTACATTTACTACAACGTTAGCTCACCTGCTGCTTTTCAGTAACATTAACTATCTGTAAATCTGTCTCCGGAAGCTCAGCAATGTCAGCACAGCTACATGTATTGGATGATAATGAAACTGTTAGTGAGCTGGACTGAATATTATAACGAGACTGTTTCGCACTTTATAACAGTTAGACCGCAGTAACTTTACTGTAATTAGTGTTAGTGGATGGTTCTTCCTCTGGGTTGTTGTGACCGTTTTGTTGCAGTGTTTTATGTTATGTGGGTCACGTTAGTTACAGTGACGGAGAGATGGAGAAGCTGTGTACCTGAGTATTGGTAAAACCACAATAAACCTAAACTGAACGTTACGAAGCAAACAGCAGCAGGTCCGAGCTGCTGTAGCGTTAGCTGGCTGCTCCTGACTGCATCACTATAGGCTAACGTTAGTAAACAAATCTCTCCACATTTGCTTTTTACCGTTACATCCTTTCTTACAGGCTAAATCAACAGTGGTACACATGATAGTAACATGGGTCACGCTAGTTGGTGAAGTAATGTGGAAAGCGAACTTTGCACCGGATAACTTTGCACCGGATAAGCAACTGCTTGGCGTTAGCCAGTGAGCTAACATGACTTTCTCTTTGTTTCTCCAGCTTTACTAATGCTCACTTTGTTCTTACTCAACATCATCTGAACCTGTTTGGTCTGACGGGCTTCAGCACATAAACCTTTATTGTTGTTTTGTATCCTTACGTGGAGCTTGTGTTTTGCTGTGAGCCGGCTGTTTTATGGTGTTAGTGGACTGCATGTCGTTAGCTGCTGTGTTGTTGCTGTAGTCTGAGAGAGGCTCGGGAGCACACACAGGGCTGAATCCGACCTGGAGACCCCACATTAAAAGCAGAATAGTGGCTGATGCAAGCAACAGAGAAAACAGGCGTGTGCTTCATTTCTAAGTGAGTTTTGCGCCCACTGACAATAAGGCAATGAAAATTTGATTAACTTCATTGAAAAACTTACATATAGCCCCTTTAAGGAAATGTATTCAAAGGGAAAAGTTGCCTGATTTTAGAGGGTTAAAGAAAAGATTTGACAGAAACTGGGATGAAATTGATTCATATACATGAAACATGATGTAAACCAAGTAATTTAACTGTTACACTTCCAGTATGCTCCCATTAAATAAATATGTATGAAAAAAATGGAAATTAAAATGTATATGTATGTCTAAGTACTTTATGACAACAAACACCCCCGTTGGAATAGGGTAATCAGATTCATTGCATACAACGCACTGCATGATGCAATATCACAGCTACAGGGCAGAGTGAACAGCAGTGGCACATAAACCGAATGGCATATTATGGGTAATGGCTGGGGAGGTGGTCCGTGTTAAAAAATGTACTATAGTGGTGGTCTCTGGCCTCTGAAAGCTGATATCTGCCGGACATTTAACCAGAGTTCTCCGTTTTGTGAATGAGTGTGTACATTTGGCAGTCAGTGAGATGACTTCATGCTCCTGCCTGAACCTGCAATACATGCTCCACCAGTTATCTGTCCTGCTAGCCTACAATCGTGTCCTTTCTACAGCTGCAAAGTGTCTCTTTCTTAGAATCATTTTTCCTCATTTGAATAGACCTCTCATTAGCTGCAGCCAGATTCACCACAATCAGTGAAGACGCCCCTGGCTGTTCTATCGGTAACATTCTGTGACATCATAGAAATGAGAGATTAATAATTCACTCTGTCAAATGGGTAGTACAACTTTTATGACCAGCGCAGCATAGTGCATCACTGCTAACATTTGCCACGCAACTGCTCCAAGAAGCCAAATTTATATTTAAAGATTGAGTCTTATATGGGACAGTCGCTCCATCCCACTGGACCTGTTCTCCCAAAAATATAGAAACTCGATCATTTCCAAGCCGAGTTAAAAAGAAAAAAATCCATTGAGGAGTTATCCAAATATAGCACATTTATCCGAGAAGCCCATCACATTTAACACATGTAAACTCAAAACTATTCCCATCGTGAAATAATATTTCTTAGTGGACTAGCAAATTCAAATCGGTAGGTCTAACACTGTGCTTAGTGTACCCTCTGGAAAAACTCCACGAGACAACAGACATGCCTTACTACCCTGCCCCTTTCTAAACATACTTAATGACCTTGTGGTCACAGAGGGCTTACCAGAACCACAATATCCTTCATGTGTTCAAACTCCTCAGGGTGGAGGAAGGACGTGAACTCCTCTCTGTCTGCCGCCAGGTCCCCGTTTAGATCAGCCGTTTTAAACCTCCTCTCATCGCGAGGAAGCATCTTTTTGAAGCTGAACTGGTCTGTTGCATCCTCAAACTCCTCTGGGTTGGCTGAGAGGGGGAATATAAATCAGGTTACGGTCATGTCTATAAATAGTTCTGTTGTACAACAGCTATGTACTCTACTGAAAATGACACAGCATGCCCAAAAAGAAAAGCATACCGAGGTAGTATCCATATGTGGCTTGCTTGTACTCATCCCATGAAATCTTATTGTCTTTGTTCAGGTCATAATCTGTCCACACCTTTGCCACATTCTCATATACGTAACGCTTCTGTACGCGTTTTATCCAAGCCTTGAGTTCGGCTGTGGTGATGTAGCCATCGGCGTCGCTGTCTATCCGGTCCACTATTTTACTGCAAGGCAAGAGAATAAAGACAGGGAGGAAAAGACTGATTAAAGGCGCAAACATGTGCCACTTCGGTCTTATTTTCATGGAAAACTGACAAGCACAAAAGTCTTGAGCTGATTTCCCCTCCAACTTACTGTTGAGTTGTCCCAACATACACTGAACTACTATTTTTACTAGCAGGCAGAAGAATATAAAACTAAACAAATAAATTATAAATATTTGGCAGGACAGTTTTACTTTGGGGGTGGGTAGGAGGAGCAGGCAAACCCATTCTAGTAAAAATGCAGTGTAGCTGTGTTGTATTCCTAGAGCTGGGTTGCCACGTTGTGATGTTAAAGGGGTCCTCCCACTCTCACCACCACTGGAAAGGGTTTCCTTTTCGGGGGGGCAACTTCTCATCCAAGCAGTGGCAAAAAAAACAAAAAAAACCCCCAACTTTAAGTGAATGAGGAAGCACACTAACAGTACCACGTAGCAGAGGAAGTTATGGGAGCAGCTCTATATGAAGACAGTCTACTGCCACACAACTTTACTCGAACTGCATCACCTAAAAATGGTTCTTTAATGAAGATCTATAATTAAGATATCGTCGAGGCAATTAACTTTAATTGTAGTGTGTGTGCGAATAGTGCCAGCAGTGTAGGCTTGCTGGCATGCACATCTCTCTCATGCACTTGTGCTTATGTTGTTACATTTTAATGTCCTGAACACTTACACGCAACAGACTCCAGCAGGAGAGGAATGAATGTGCGTGATTTACTCACTGCAGCCTGTGACTCCCAAGACCGTCAGCAGACACCTGAATTGTGGTCACAGACATCCAAATCAGCTCATGTTGTCAGAGTAAAAACAGTGTGTCCTTACCCGAGCCTGTCCTGGCTCTCCTCGGGGGTGAGCTGATCAAACGTTCTGGCCTCCTCTTTGCCAAGAAAGGCCTCATGGTCGTACTGGAAGCTTTTATTGTCTTCCTGGGCTGGCCTGCTGCTCAGTTCTGGGTCCGGATGAAGGACCCTTTCCTTTCTTAACGTTGGCTTGCCGTGCACCACGGTGGCGCACAGGAGAACAGCACACACGAAGCCGAAGGCGTCCATCACTCAGGGATGAAGCTGGCTTCTCTGAGGCTAGAACAGTTCTAAACGGGCCTGTGACACTACAGCGCACAATAAGCAAGGGGCTACGCGGCCACTTACACCGCTCGCACCGAGACACACTAACCTTTCTTCCTCTCTTCAGCAGCGGTGCGCAACAATGTTGCCGCTGCATCCAGTAGTCAAACTCTGCAAAAAGCACCTGAGGTTGCAGACAGGTCCACTGAGAACACCTACAGTCTCCACTCATAAGGTTTTAGGCTATCCTGTCCAGTTTCCTGAGGAAGGGATGCAACCAAACCGGGATTTTCTGGCGCCTTACGTACAGCCAATCACAGTGTCCGTTTCTGGCAGGGCCCAGCCTCGTCCGCAGACAGGATGCCTGCCATTGGCCCACGGGATGTCGGTAACACGAGAGGGATTCAGGCGCCACGTTGCAAGCTGACGCGCAGCTCAGTGTGGAGTCAGAATGGGCCAGTCTGAGGAGGGAAAATACAAGTTGTACGAAATTGCCCCAGTTCTACAAGCTGCAGACCTGCTCCAATACCATGGGTCGTGTTCCCACTCGTACCAACACGCAGCCGCCATGACAATATGGCTGTGCGTAAGTGTGTCGAGTGTACAGGTATGCGCATGTTAAGGATAAAAATAGGGTACAAGCCCCATTGCCTTAATGTAAAGTGTCACATCATCTCTCCTTTCTGGACTATCTGCAAAGCGTGTCCCTAAACTGACTGTGTATAAGGCTGTACCTGGACTGGATCAACACACTGTTTCTATGAATCAGGGGGAAATTCAAAAAATATTGTGAGGTAATGCAAACTTTATTGCGGAGGGAATGCAAAAGTAGTTCATAAAAATGTTCCCCACCATGACCCTTCTGGAGCCCTGTAAGACCCTCCCCAGCGTTGTTAGGCAAATATTTTCTTTGGACCCTCCCTATGACTTAGAAATACTGCAGTGCCCTCCCCCAGACTTCAAATAATAAAATAAATATCAGATCGCTGTCTGTAGGCCTAAATCAGAGTGTCCTTTGATGTGTAGAAGTAATAGTGATGGTGTGGTAGTGGTACAGGTACACTCTGCACAGCTGACCTGGCTTTTACAGGCAAGGTGACTGGACAGAGAAATAGGCCCACGTGAAGCTTACACAAAAGCCACTGGTTTAACTATTTCTTAATTATACATTTCTCATTAAATAGTAATATCAAATAGAAATCTACCCTAACCTTGATAAAATAGAAATCTGGGATGATGAAAGGTTAAAACACTGTCCCAGGCTCTTCCCAAAATTATAGACTATTATTCCTTAAGCAAAAAGAAAAGACGCATATTAACCCTCCCACTTTCCTGACCCTCTTTCCCTCCTAATCATTTTCTTACATTCCTTAAACTAAAAATATTGCAGGTTAGCATCTTCCGTGGAAGATACGACTCCACAGGGTTGCATATTTGTGTTTGATATTGTACAATTAAGAATATATTGCTCATTACAGAAAAAGTAGAGTTCCGTCAGTAGGCTATAGCCAATGACTGTGAGCACAGATGCAGCTGCTCTGCCTGACTGTGGTGGTTGAAGCTATGGCTGTGGAAATGGGAATTGCTCAAACTATGTCTGCATTTGGGGTTAAGGATATGTCTATGGCTATTCTATACTGCTCCTATTAACATTAGCCAAGAAAGCATCATTAAGCCACACTGAATTTGAACCTACTGTGCTTATATCAATTAAGACAGATGTGTTACCAATACACCACAGGAGTTCAAACATACGGTAGCTTTAGTAACTCTCAGCCAGCAAAACCGTGTCTGTTAACTGCACACAAACAATCCCTGCATATAGTCAGTGTTACAGTTATAATCATACCAATGCACAGCCATCACTACAGCCCCAATCAGGGATAGCAACCGCAAAAGCTCTGTCATGCCATGGCTATAGTAATGATCTCAATCTGTCAGAATCAGCCACAGCAGCAGCTGGTTATAATAACACAGTGAAGGGAGCTATGTTGACTAGCTCTGCTAAAGCTCTACTAGTTATCTATCTAGCTACAACGATACAGATATGCACCTGAGCCAGCCACAGCAGGGTGCACCTCTAATACAGAGGCCTAATGCATAGTACAGTATCATAATACAGCTCAGCCTTCCTCTATGGATCAGAGGGACTGGAAAACCTTATTGCAGGAGAATAGTAGTTCAGAAAAAGATTTCCACTGTAACCCTTTGGGGGCTCCATAGGTGTCCCCCTCCTCTCCTCAATAATTGTTTTTAGTCCGTTATTTCAGTTAATACAATGAGAAGGAGACATGTAATCACACTCATCCTACTAAATGTTCGAGACCCTTTTCCACTTTGGTCTTTAGTATAAAGATAGCAAAGATGCAGGAGAACAGTTGACTGAGAGACATCATTTTACCAACCACCCAATACAACAAATAATGAAAATAGCAATACAGTGACTCAGAGTGTCACGGTAAGTGGTGTGGTGAAGCAGGTTGGAGGACCCAAACGCAGGACACAAAGTGGAGCAGGTATATTTCGAGGGTTTTAATTAAACAAAAGGTGAGCACACTTACAAACTGAGTGGCTGAAAGACTAAGTCCAAAACAAAGGTTGTCCAACAGAAAACCAAAATGAGCAGGGAAACACAGAGACACAACAAGTGAGGCTGACGACGCAAGAAACACACACTGCAACTCAGGGTGACAACATACAATGATCCAACAAGGACAAGACAGAAACACCAGGTATATATACACAGGGACTAACGAGCAGGGCGGGAGCAACACAGGTGAAAGACATGAGGCTAACGAGGCACAGGCAGGGAGAGAGAGAGAGAGAGAGCAGGGGAAAACAGAGGCAGACATGCAGAGGGATCACTGGGGTAACAGACATGACAAAGGTTACCGAACACTAGACGACAGACGAGACAGACATGAGTGACAGACAGAGACGGACAAGAGTGAACCCCAAAACACAGACTATATAACTGATACTGAACACAGGACAGAACCCAAAACACTAAGACATAAACCGAGACACAGAACGAGGAGCTAAGACACAGAATACAGAGCAGACTAAACTAAAATAATGCAGACGAGGAACAAGAAGTAAATACTAAAACATAACCGAGGCACAGGACTGGGAACAAAGACAAAGAACTGAAACACAGGTGCACGAGCTAAGATAAAAGATGACAAAACTACTAAGGACAAGGAACGAGAAAAACAGGCAAATAGACATATGAAACAATGGCAAAAACTCAAACCCACAGGGAAAAACTACAACTCATAACACAGAGTCAAACAGCAAAAAAATCATTTAAAAATGACATACACTTACAGCTAAGAGTATAAGCTCCCACACAGTGTCTTTTAAGGCATGATTTAAACCCTTTATATATTGACACCACAGACCCTAAAAGAGCAGTCTCCCATGTTGGTATTAGGAGTGCTCTGATATGCTGTATCAATATTGGCTCTAATACTGATCTCATTAAGTGGATCAGTTATCAGCCCCAATGTGATGATGTCATTATGAAATTCAGTGATTCCGCTATCACTATTTTTTTCTGCGACTGAGCCACTCAGTTTTTAGTAGTACAACAGTATTTGGCCTCCTGAGTTTCACGCAGTGAGGTATTGGGTCACACTCGGTATTAGTAGTTACCCTGAGTTGAGGCATCGGGAGAGAAAAAAGTTTGGTCGGTGCATCCTGGTATTAAACCTAGACAAGCACAAGTCAGCAACACTAGCTCTAGTTTGTATTTAGTTAATTGGTGTTTCTTCCCCAGAGAAAAGTGAGTTGCGTTAGTGTGAGAGTGTGAAGGTGGCCCGGTTTTGTTAACTTCATGCTTGCGACATAATGTTTTGAGAAAAGACACAGAGTTCGCATGGTGCGATCACATCTCCATGAAGGAGACTAGAAGAATCACATTACTCAGACGCATCTCAACATGCTGTAATCTGGACTAGCAGACTCTGTGCCCTGGAAACAACTTGCTGACACTGCCATGCCTAATCCTCCTTTGTGGGCAGGAGAAACATGTACTTTGCCATTCATCAGTGGCATAATAAGCCAGCACATGGCACTTTGCTGTTTTGCATAAGTAGTACACCCCAGTTTATGATTATAAAGGGGCCCTGGGGCCAACTAGCCTTTTTATTCAATTAATGAATAGTTAATGTATTTAAATTAGTCCTGCCTGGTCAATTTGAATCAGTGTGTTGTGCAGACATAAAGAAATACAAATGTGTTTTTTTTTTCCCAGTGGGACACATCTTGGAAATTTACTAAAGAAAAATCCATAAATCATCATATATTTATATTAAAATAAAATACTTGATTGATACTTAATTGATATCAGAGACACATCTTGCTTGACCTACAAGAAGAAATAATAATTTCTGTTGACAAAATTATAGACGTTTAAGCTTCAGCCATGGTGCTTAACTCACTTGAATTAAAATATATACCATTTTATTGGCTTCATCCCATTTTAGTGGACATTTTTTTAGGTATAGCCTGTATGTTGGGGGTTATTGAGAGGTTAGGTTTCATCTCAAACAATAGTTGCATGGCTGAACAACTACAGGCATTAACATGTTGGAGAGAAGTAGATTGGAAGAGTGGCTTTCAACATGAATATTTCACTGAGGAATAGAAAGGGGAGGGGGCTGCAGGGGTGTTCAGTTAACCATGAGATTACACACACTGCAGAAGGCATTTGGTTAATGTAATTAAGAAAACCCTATGGTGGGAGACACAGAGTATTAGTGTCCAGGATATACAGTTCTGCTGTGGCCTCTTTCTGCCCCGCACTCACAGCCACAGACTGTATTTATCGTATTGACAACAATTTGTTTTTTATGGAACAAAAGCTTTGTAGTTTGTATAAACGTGAAAAATTCATCTGAACGTGTGAATATTTTAGTGCTTATAAATAACTGAGGTTTTATTTGGATTTATGGAAGTTATTTTGACTGTTGGCAAAAAAATTCAAAGCTTTTTTTAAGACCCTTTGTACTGGTGGTAGTACACAACATACTTACCTGAAAAGAAATGTGTCTCATCTGAGGATAAATGTAGGCTATTCCACACTATTTCATTCACAATTTGGAGAAAAATAACCAGTCTCTTCTCGAAGTGTTTGAACAAATGTACCCCTGTGACTCTCGTGGGTGTTGCTAAGGCCACTCGTCTGCTTTTTGCTGTCAAAGCTGAGTTTGTTGCTCAGGCGTCTGACCAATTGAGGTAAACTTAAGAGTGTGCTTTGGTCTGTGCTGTCAGTCATCTGCAGCTCATGGGGAAAAAAAGGGCAAAGTGGTTTCATCTTGCTGCACTATTGCAGCTTTAAACCAGAAAGCAGAGAAGAAAACCGATGAAAAGCTTCATAGATGATTGATCTGAGACACAGGAACTGAGCACAATACCAAATATGAGAATTATGATAATAAAAGTTGAATCAGTTCTGAAATGTACTCATACCCAGAGATGACCCATTTGCTGAATAATATTTCAATTCAAGCAACACAGCAACGATTAGTCAATTAATCGCTTAGTCAATCGCGACTATTTTGATAATGGATTCATTGTTTAAGTCATTTTTCAAGCAAAAATGGAAAACATTTGTTGATTCCAGATTTGAGAATATGATGCTTTTCTTTAACCATATATGATAGGAAACTAAATATAATAAAATAATTGATTGAAAATGAAAATAATCATTAGTTGCAGCCCTGTCACTGGCTGACCAACAACCAACAAAACCTTTATTGATTATAACCATGTGCAGATTTAACCAGGGCAGACCTACCTACTGTAAATCTTCTGAATTTCAGAATCAGCTTTATTGGCCACATACAAGGAATCTGACTCCGGTTTGAGTATTTTCAATGTACTTACACATAGAACGATTTACAGGAAGATAGAACTAGACATAAGCTAAAAACAAGGACAACAAAGCTGAATGAAGGTAGGTAAAACTAAACATAGAACTATTACCTACGTAAGTAGGTGAAAAAAAGGTGTATATAGAAAGCAACAAAGACCGACAACATATAATATCCATGTAAAAGTGAAATGTTCTGTAGATTGTAAATACAAATAGTGCAAAGGAATACATATCAAATGGGTAATGCAGTAGGTGGAATTTAGCACATTCATTGTTGTTGTGACATTTGAAACTACAATGTGGTAATTTTTAAATTTACTCCTCAGCTTTATTTACTTCAGGTAAGTTCACCACAAGTTCCTCCATTTTCCAAAACAAATTGTTTTGGGGTTGCAGTGTGTTTTAGGGATCTCCCAATGCTGTTCTTAATTAATACGAGTTCTGTGTCACCTTTTCTACAACAGTTTTCCATCAGGTTTTAGGTTGGCGGTGGAGTTGAAGTAGAGTATTGATTTGACTGAACAATAAGAAGGAATATGGAGTCTCTCATCACACAACTACACCCCACAATTTCCCTCTCCCTTGTGAATTTTCATAGTTATAATAACTCACCGCCCTACTATTCCGGATAGATTAATAAACTTCTCATTGCTGCCACATAGGAGAAAAGAAACCTTTGCTCTGTTTAATGACAACTGTAAAGTGGAGGCAATCATGGGATGCCTCCCATGACATTTCCCCCAGTCCTGTCCGCTCCACTTATCTTAGACAAATGGCCGTGCCAGGCCACTATCGAGATGAAGCGTTTTCCCCGAGTCATTACGTCTGTCACCGGGGCCATTTCCATATTGAAAAATCTGAAACAATAAACGACGCCAGAGCCTTTAATAACTCTGAAGGAATCATATTTGGAAAATTGCATTGAAGCAATAACCTTTTCTCCCTGTAATTAGATGACAGAGAGGTCCTGGTTTTAATTAAGTCAGCAATTTATAGTCGCACAGCCATACCTCAGCGTGCTGATTAGTATAGGAGGGATCACAGAACAGCGTTGCCTCAATTTGAACAGATTTGATCTAGTAATTACTGTGTTATATGGCAAAGGCCGCAGCGAGTCTCAGACTCAAGACTCAGTTGATGCAGTGCTCCGTGAAGCATGGCCCTTTCCCATCGTTACTCGAGCTGCAAATATGTGGCGAGCAAGTGTCTGTCTGAATAGGTCTGCGAAGGAGGTCATCAACAGAGGACATAATGTTTGAGGAGGCATATTAAGGTGGAATTGTGAATGTGAGGCCCTGTGTCTGTCTGTGTGTGTGTGTGTGTGTGTGTGTGTGTGATTTGTATGGGCACAGCATCATTTTATGCCGCATCTTAATTGATCCCATTGGTCACTGTTAAACGTTAACATTTGCACGTGGGGGCAGAACAGTTAAGGATGCTGTTTTAGTGCTGTGTTAATAAACATGGCAATTTACTGTCAATTTATGTCCTGACAGGTCGTAATGAAGACCATGAAAAGAAGATTAGCTGGAGCTGTTACAGCAGACTGTCTGGGGACCATCATCATGAGGCTGTAGGGACCAGTGCTTGTTGTATGAGCTGGCACCCTCTGGCTTTCTGCAGCCGTCCACATGATTGACATTAATGGTCCAGTTTTAGGAAAGAATGGTAAATTTGTGTTTCCTCTTTTGGGAGTATGACATTTATCACATTATACGGGACATGCATCTATAGGCGATCAGAACAATAGCACATGGCAGCCCCCTTGACACATCATTAGTGACATCAAGCAGATGCTTATGATCTGTGCCGCTAATTTCATGAGCTTCTGCAGCTAACCATAACAGTGTTACAGTGTGGTAAAGTAGTGTGTTTCCTTCAATTGTACAGATATATATTTTGATTTCCTAGGTTCTCTTTATGTTAATTGAAATGGCTTACAACCTTTTTTCAATTGTTACACAGTCATCCTTAATGAGAACTAAGGCAAACAAAATCATGTCCCCCAAAAACCTCAAACATCTGACAATACTGTGAACATTGAACAGGAAGTGCACACACCTGGTAAAGATTATAAAAAAACATTGCATGTAGGCTTCTCCAGGACTTCTCCCAATCTAAGAAATGCAAATCCCAGAGGCCTAATGGTAGAACGGGGTTAATTAACTCTAGAGGACATCTCAGATTTAGAAGAGGGGCTCCTCAGCCCCCTAGATCTTCCCTCTGTAAAGGTCATATTTCACAATAAAAGAACGACATGTGCGTTGCCCCTCCGAGGACTTCTTATCCTCTCCCTCAAAACATCTCATTTGATCTCCTCCCTTCAATCAGGATAACTATATCGCCTGAGGAGAAACCCTGGAACACACTGGGACATTAAGTGCTAATACTAAACGCTCTCCCCAGGCTTTGAATCATCCATAGATCTGTGAGGAAGTGCCCTCAGAGGGGATGGAGTCTGGTGCTAAATGTCTGCCACTGGCTAAACATAATTTGTGTGCTGACACTCGATGCTAAAGACTGTCTCTAGGCCTTGGCTGTGTGACTGTGGCCTGTGATTTTGTAGGTCATCATTTGGGTGACATTTTCCTCTGGTCCAACATTGTAGTCAGTTGCAATTACAATACTTTGTTTACACCTTCTCCGCGCTGTGGTGTGTTCGAGGAAAGCTGTACTCGAGTGTGTGCACGTGCCACAAACGCCATTTCCAGCCATTGTGCTGTTGCTGCGGGGTTGCTCTGTGGCACACTCTTGTACAGCCACAAAGACCTTAATGCTATGTGATGTAAAGAGGTTTGTCTCCATAGTCTAATGACCCTTGTTCTTCTCAGAGCACTGCATCAAGAGATCAACGTCAGATCGATGAAATTAAATAAATTAAAACACGGAAATCAAGAAACTAAATATGAGTTTTCTCTACACTACAACTTCTTCCTCACTGTAGATTATCGTCAACACCCGCAAACACTTTCTCTGTACCGTCTGACTTGGTTCTCCGCTCCTCCATCCAGCAGATAGGGTGGTGGAGCTGTTTTGGCTGCAGAAAGAGTGTCTCCCCTGGGTTGCTGCGCGGCTCCTGTCCCCTTCTCTCCCTGCAGCTGGAGCTACCGGAGCCAGATGCTACGTAGCTCCACCACCCTCTGTCCCCCCTCTCTCTCTTCCAGGAGGATGGTGCCCAGAGAGGAGGATGACAAACGCCTCTGCCTCCTCTTACTGACGGATTTGGACGACCTGACTCCAGCCCTGCACTGTTCCAACCGCCAGCACAAGATGTTGACTTAATGGAAGGGGGTTGGCTGTGGATTGGCCCATATGTGTTTGTATTGGGAAAATATGGCAGGGCGGTGTGTCTGTGTATCTGTGTATTCAATAGTATCGCATGTGTGTTTGTGTGTGTCTGTGAGTGCGTGTTTGTCTTCACCTAGCCCAGACTGCCTACATCCATCATGCCATGGCACTCTGGCAGAGAGTGGGACTCAGACAGCTTCACTAACACACGGTCAGTTAAATTGCCTGTTAAATTGTCCTGGTCCGTAGCTATCTTAGGTGTAGATAAAAACACTGCACTTAAAGCCTGCACTTAAAGGCAGAAATTGTCAAGTAAATGCCAGCCTCCCTCCATGCATAGAGAGAGAAAGCGAGGGAGAGAGGGAGAGACAGAGATCCTCTAAAGGAAACGCATTTCCATTACAAGACAAAATTCTGCAGCAGACACACACATACAGGGCTGATTTACGTGTGTCCATTCTAGACGCCACAACTGTTATATTATTTAAGAGTCATTTCTCAAGATAAAGTATCAATAATCTTTATATTTTCATCAAAGTAAGCAATTTATACACAGCTGTTATGACCTACAGGATATTGTAGTATATTCTAACGTCTTAAACACACTTCACTTTGGAAGATTCACAAAATTAGCCGAGAAGTCAATATATCCAGGCCCACATGATCAATAGGCTAAATTATGCATGAGCAGCAAAACCGTAATGCCTCTTCATCAACCTTCACCGTTCTCCCTTAATGATTAAAACAACGGTCTCAATCCAATACCTTTGACATTTCTCTCCATGCAATCAGATGGAAAATTAAGTCTCATTCTTTTAACATTACTGGGATATTATGGATAATTGCCTGCATCCTACTTGTGGACCTGAAGCAGAAAGCTTTAGAGAGCTGCTCTCCTGTAACCAGCGGTGTAGTGATGAAGGAAATGCTGGGTTAGATACAGCCTCTGGTCAGTGTCCATCATAAAGAAAACTGCCACCAATAAGAAATCTTAATTTGTACTCCAAATGTAAGATCTGATATCAATCTCACATAATTTAGATTTAATTTATTTTGTTCTACTCTATGCTACATCACTGACTTAAACTCAGCAGTCCGTGTAATGAAATTACGCTTAGTTAAAAATCACGCTTCATGCTCTAAAATGTTTTATAGATTTCACTTTGTTTTTAGATTTTGCCCCGAAACTTACAAAATGGCAGCCTTTGTGTGTATTCAAATTAATTTTTTAAGACTAATCGTTATGAATTATTTACACTAGTTATATATTAATGCTTTCTAAAATCACTTTATTATTTCATGGATCATGAGAATTGTGATTCGTGTACATAGCCCATTGGTGATAACGTGACACTATTGCACTACTGACACAGACAGATCTGTTTTTTTCTATTATGCTAAATTAATAAATACTTACTGTAAATACAGAGACTCTTTACCCTTAAGCATACATATAGAATTTCAATTTTATTAGATAATGTGCCACACGTTACACCGCCATTTTTAAGGCCAGTAAGTAGATGGCTTGGCGTAGTTTGTACCAACATAAAATCAGTGATATGAGATGTAATTTCTATTGACATACCAGAGAACTACATACTTACATTAACTGCATCAATGAACAATGTGTGACAATGACTGTAAAAACATCAATATGTGTCAGCAGCCATTAAGAAGTTAATGTTTGCATAAACCCATGAAAATATGTACAACAGCTCCAAGGCAAAGATATATAATCAGTTGTGATAGTACTTAGATGCGTTCTCACACTGTTCGTCTTGATTTATGGTGTGAAAATAATAAATTTGATGGTAAGTGAATGACTTTTTACAGAATGTATTAAAAATAGAAATAAAACTGCATCCTCAGAATCTGGACCCCTGCCTGACCCTCTGATTCACCTGATGTCAAACACACATAAACATAACTTACAAATGAACAAAACATTCAGGTTTTCATTTCATTCCATAATCTAATTAATGCTAGAGCTCAAAGCACAGGGAGTGGGCTCAAACAGTGAGTAAGTAATCATTCAGGAAAATATTTACCAGTTCACCTGAATACAAACAAAGTGTCAGGTCACTTTTGTTCAGCAGAGTGCAAATTAACCCAGCAGCATGTTCAGATATTAAAGTCTGCAGCATCATCAGTCAGAGTTTTGTGGTTCTCTAGTTCGGCGCTAGGGGGCAGGAAAGCACCACACGTGGCGATGATTGAGCTCACTGTGACTGGCGGTGGGACCGAGAACTGCTGCAGCACACAGGCCAAGTTTTCTTCTGTTATCTACTGAAGATGGTTTTGTGAGATTAAGGCTCTGGTTTACAGTTAAAAGTTACAGATATACTATGACCAAAGTATGTAGTATAGTACATAGCAATTGTAGTAACACAGTTGTTAGAGGCACATTAGGGGACGTCTGTACACCATAAGAGGATAACCGAGAACTGTTTTGTCTTGAGCAGCTGTAGAGTGATGGTGGAGTTTTCAGGTCTGCCATTTGTTAAGGGAGATGTGACGAGGTCGAGAAAGTGCAGCCTTCTTGTGGGCCCTCTCCAGTGGTGCCTGAGCAGGCAGTGAACTTTGCGGGGGATTTTGGCTAAACGTCTGCCCATCTGCTTGCCCATATGAAAAGGGGCACATCTTCACTTCCACAATGCAACTTATGGATGAAGTGTCTGTATGTGTGTGTGTGTGTGTGTGGTGTGTGTGTGTGTGCGCGTGTGTGTGAGAGAGAGAGCGAGGGAGGGATGTGTGGGGACTGATTGAAACAAATGTGGTGAATATCCACATTTACACATGACGCAGTTTTATTGTATTTTGTATGACGTGACGTGTGTGACTGGGTGTTGTGAGTAGGCTTATCAGGATCAGCTAGAGTCTTCTGTAGCGATATTTCATGTGCACTTTAACGCACCACATTTGCAATTTAATTCCATACCCCCCCCCCCCCCCCCCCCCCCTTTTTTTTTGTTGCAGGTTTGGATTAACGGTTAAGATTATATGCTTACTTATTATTATTGTGTACCTTTGGTACCTATACTGAAACCTGTCTTTTACCTTGGATCATTCATGTGCGATCAGTGTATTACATCAGAGGATTTTTCTCTTTTCTATGTAATTTTCGAATTCGCCCTGACAGCTTGGATGTTGAATCATTACCTCATAAATATATCACTAATAAATATATCACTAGAAAAAAAAGGTAGCGCGACTACTTAACGTGCACATATCATATGTAGCCTATTGTATGATACCAACTTTTAAGCGCGCGTTCTACGGCAGTGCTGTGTGTGTGTGTGTGTGTGTGTGTGTGTGTACACGTGTACGTGTATATAATGATAATAATGTCAAACCCCCGTCCTGTTTGAACCCTCAGATGTCGGGCTATAGTGCGCAGACATCACACTAATGCATTGTCACCGGGGGGCTCTCTCCTGCGACAGAACCCTAAAGCAGTCCTCAAATCAATACATGTCAGAGAAATATGAAAACAAACACTGAGAACGCCGCATCTCCCCTCAGTAAATGGCAATGTCCCCTGATTTCAAATGAGTAAGACTGTACTGTACAATGGAAAGTATAAACTCACCTAACTTGGCTGTACCCGCCTTGTTAGTGGAAGGAATAGAGTTTATTCCCCAGTTTTTAGTCGGACAAAAAATATGCTTGATACTATTTAAACCCGCTGCATGTTACTTAAGAAAATAATAATTTTTGCATATATTATGGATTTCTGTTTATATTTCGTGTTGCGACGCACTGTGGTGATCAGCAACCGCCAATCACAGTTTAACCCTCATTGTTTATTGAATATTACGTCTATGAGCGTCTTGGTTTGCGAGCTCTCATTTTTGCACCAACGTAGGGGGGTCGGTGGGAGAGGGGGGTTGCATCTGTTAGGGTCCAATGTTAGTCTTAATTACTGGCCTTCATGTTCTCCATGGCCCTCAACCGTCTTTAATTAAAACCTTGATTAGGGGGGAGGAGGTCTCAGGCAAGACTATTACCAGATGGGTTTCCAGCAATAATAATAAAGACTTTATCCGCTGCCGCTGCTGCTGCCTGTGTGCCATAAAGCGCAGAGCCCGTCCATATCAAAGCACAGCGAGCAGAAAGAGGCTGTTAATTACGCCGGTAATTACTTGTCTAATTACGGTTCGTTTGTGATTAGATTTAGAAACGTTCCGTGGTCTATACAGAGGCTTTCTGTAGGCTTAACACTGTATAGGCTGAAATGTAGTGTGTATCCACAGCGGGGTGCTGCTGAATAACCGGCCTGTAAGGGATGGAGTGAATAAGATCAACAGTGAAGCACTGACCCGAAACTTATCTTTATTTTTCCCTCACAGAAGTCCTCAATAATCTGTATGTCCACATAACAACAACGTGTCTCCAGAATAAGTCACAAACATGTTTGGAAACATAGATGACACCGCTTCCTTTTCTCACCTTTTTGTCTGTTTACCATATTTGTGTTTGGCAGTGTTTGGTGAGCTTTTCTTTATGCAGCGTGTAAGCAGTGAAGAGGTCAGTTTATGTCACAGTTTAACTACGAGCTTTCAAAGCCTCTGGGTCCCCATCTTACTTGTATTTTCAGTGTTAAAAGAGTATTTGCGTTGTGGGGAAAAAAACTAAAACTAAAAAGCCAAATCAATAATTCATCCTGACATATTCTTCAGAATTGCATATTAGCGATTTAAGATCCGTCACATTATGAATATATCTTGCCAATGGTCTGAAAGTCGTTATGAGTGCGCACAGGCAGGCACGCCGCCCTTTTATATTCAAGACAGAGAAACTTGCAAATAACAATCAGTTCAATTATCCTCAAAATATTTACTCCAGGATAGGAGTTGTCATCCAGACACCGAGAAGAAGGGAAGGGAGGAGAAGTGATTTCTTGCCACACTATGTGCGTCCATTTTCCAGACGGTTTGTCGTCGTTATTGCCTGATTTAGTGTGTGTTGTTTTACATAGCCCAGTTATCTGTGTGAGTTCACGTACAGCGTCGTGCCGCTGCATCCATTTATACATATCACACAGATCCGCGTTGAGTTTGTCACATTTGCTGTTTTATGTTCTGTCTCCTCTCTTGCTTGGAGCTATATGCTTGTTTATAGAAGGTCCCACTGTCCTGTGCGTAATACTGGCATCACATGCGTATTTATTCGGACATTTTAACATTTTATCTTCAGTTTTGGGGGGGCATTATCTATCTATCTATCTATCTATCTATCTATCTATCTATCTATCTATCTATCTATCTATCTATCTATCTATCTATCTATCGCTGTGTAGCTGGGTGCTGGTGTAATCATGTGTGCAGCTGTATAATTACCTCTCCTCCTCGGAACCCCCCGCTCCTCTGCAGCAGGTGCTCCGGCCTATCTGACCCTGCACTGGAAAGTATGAGAGGCCAGGTGATGGCATTAGTGAAATTGTGTCTATTTTTAGCCCCCACAAAGGAACTGGGCCGACCAAGATCTTTACAAAATACCATACTATCACTCACCGTACTGACTGGTTTAAAGCATTTCAATGGAAACAAGGCTGACAGAAGTAAAGAAAAAAATAACATGCTGATTCCAGTAATTCTGAGTCAGCTGATTACAAAGGGAGCATCACTGTTTGTAGATCACACAGAAACCAGAAAGTAGGAGCAGATCATCACGGATCTTCATATAACTGAATACACCGCTGGTTACAATATGATATCAAAAAAAAATAATTAACAAATAAATATTGTCAAATAAATACAAACGGGTAAAACGTCTCCAATACAACCCACAGCAAGGTTTTAGTTAGAGCCCATAGCATCAGCACTGCCCTGGGGATTATGTATCATAACCAGAACAACCAAACCGTGTGTTGGCTATATCGCGCACCATGAATTACACAGAAGAATGCACAACCTCACTGCTCAACCTTATTCACAAAAATCAGTAGAGATCACAGCCCTTACACGAGTCATGGGGAAACCCTTTGCAGTGCAGACCATTTGCAAAGGTCGTGACAGGTGACAACATTTAATGATGAAGGTAAAGAGGCAAATGTTCTGGACACATGCTGGAGCAAAACCATATGAGTTGAGTCTACTGACACCAAACACATCATCATCATGTTTGATCACCGTTTATAAGACACTAAGAATTGTGTTTATCTTTAATGTAAATACTGCTTATTTTTTCATCTTTTGGGGTCTGGCTTTAAGAAGAAAATATACTTGACCTCTGCCAAGGCCAACAGCCTGGTCTTCTGCAAGCACAACCACTATAAATGTCAGGATGTATTTTCAAAACTATTAGATTATTATTAATTATTACAGTATGTCAAAATATGGTTGTGCCTAACCTTCTTGTATCCATCCTGTGGTTCTGATTCGCTCTCAGATTTAATGGGTTCTTCTTTGGCCCAGGCTACAGCCTTCTGGTTTTATTAAAATCGGACACACGGCGCTGAACACGTAACCTTCTTGGCTAGAAACATTTCATTTTAATATGTGTCAGATCTTTAATTTTCTAATTAACAGGTAATGGGTAACAACCTGTTAAAGTATTTCCAACTGTAGTTAAGATGCTTAGAAAAGACCCTTTTCACTAACTGACCACATGTTGGAAAGTCGGTTTTTCTTTAATTATTTGTTTATCATCTTTAGTCTAATTACTCGCTGAAAGCAACAACACTAAGTCCAAGGTCGAGTTGGTCCGTTGACTGCAAATCATAGGTGTTACATAGATACAATCCTCTTTGGTGGTGCTGAATCCAGGCCAGCACCCTTTAGTTGATGCGTAATTTACCTCGCCGTGCGTAATTAACTGCGTCGCCGCCAGACCCCGGTATGTGTAACACTTTATTTTGAACGGTGCAATACGTTTCTATTAAACGTTATTAAAGCGCAGGGAGTGACGAGTTCTCATTTGTCTTGTCAGGACATCTGACAACCTCGTTAGCTCCCATTTTCCCCTGTCAACTCACAGCGCGACACGGACACTGACTTCAGCCACTCCTGGCAAGCGAGTGATAAATGCGCCTACTCAGCCCTGCGCAAAACAGCAGCATTATGTTGCCAGCACGAAGCATCAGAATCAATCACAGACGAGTCTGCCTGGCAGGTGTCAGTCTTACGTTTTTTTTTTTAAAAATCCAGCCCTCTGTCAATCTTTAATCTAATTTAAAGGGTCATAGATTTGGGGCATAATATCCCCTCCTTTGGACTTTCTCTCTCCAGTCTGACTCTGCGTACTGACCATGTGCGTCACGCAGCTCCCGTTTAGCGATGCACACGGGCCTCACTAGTAGATTAAAGGTGTCGCAAATTGACTTGTTGTGAATATTTGTGAGCAAATATAGGATGTTGTTATTTTGCAACAAAAAAGTGTGTGTGTGTGTGTGGGGGGGGGGGGCACTTAATGGCATGGGATCTTTCCGCTCGCTGCACTTTCAGATGCAATTGTAGATCGAAGTCAGACTTGTCACGTTGAGCCAAAGTGAATTCCTAACATCCAGGACGTGCCTGTCTACTCCGGACAAATTGCATCCAATCACCCCGGGGGAATTCGGCTAATGTCTCGATCCAGGGCCGGGGAGCATGGAGAGAAAACAAATCAAACTCTGCACACAGAGCGTGTAGGGCTTATTAAAACATTTCACATAGGGGGAGAGAGAGAAAGGAGAAAAAGAGGGAGAGAGAGAGACGAGGAGTTCGTGTGTGTGTGTGTGTGTGTGTGTGGGGGGGGGGGGGGGGGGGGGG
>NC_060169.1:21899982-21930512 GCF_021292245.1 Micropterus dolomieu
GGGGGGGGGGGGTAAT
Organism: Micropterus dolomieu; assembly: GCF_021292245.1. Taxonomy (NCBI): domain Eukaryota; kingdom Metazoa; phylum Chordata; class Actinopteri; order Centrarchiformes; family Centrarchidae; genus Micropterus; species Micropterus dolomieu. Next base: position 21,899,999 of record NC_060169.1, read on the forward strand.
TAGTCTATATTATCTGTGGACACTGCATCTTAAATTGAAAATATCAGATGACCAAACTACACATCCTTGCCTGCACACTACATGCCTGCTGCTTGAGTGACAGTATGACAGTTGTACCTACTCCATGCTAGATCAGGTTCCAATTTGACTAAATTTGGTCTTTCTTTACACTTTTTAGATTAATGTCAAGTCTATCAAAATATATTTGTCGCGAAAAACCCCAATATGCAATTTAAAAGCCCATAACTTTATGCACATAAGAAAGTTTTAATCAAAGTGTAGGCCTATTTCCCAGCCAGTCTAAACTTCAAGTTCAGATAAAACTTACCTCCCAGTCTCCGTTGCAATTAATCCTAATTTAGATAGATGAAATGCCCCATTTGAACGCAGCGTCAACTCCGCGTGCACCCTCTGCTTTCTGGTAATGTGCTCGGTCCCCTGGACATTTTTCTCTGTCTGCTACAGCGGCAGTAAACAATAAGCTCATGAGGCGTAGGCTATGGCCGCATAATGTTCTGCATGGGTAGAGAGGGGAGGTCGATCATCACACAATTTGTTTCAAATTTGATCAGTCAAAGCAAGCAAGAGATTGGCATTTCCCTGGAAAAGCGCGCACAGGGGCTCCCATAGGTTTAAGATGTTCTTCATAATCTAAGTTGTATACATGTTCCCCATTCAGGCCTGTTCACAGCAACATCCACATGTAACTGGGAATGGTGCCAGACATTTATCTTTTATCGAAATGTATGTGCATAAGCAGTGAAAACTGGGATTACATGCAAATTTAGGCAGATCTTTATTGTCACTATATTTGAGTTGCAAAATAGTTTCCAAATATCTATTTAAAAAATCTGAAACTGTCACTGTGATTTAGTGTGTGTGTGCGCGCGCGGGGGGGAGGGGGGGTGGCGTTGTGCAGCAGCGTGGTGACGGCACAGGGAAAACCGGCTGGACAGATTTGCGTTTACGCCTGATCTGCTTCTGGAGAGCGGGGCTGTGTGGGAAGGGAAAGGGAGCACCTGGCTCGACCACTGTATCCCATCTCGTTTTATTGACAGCCTGATAAGCAGGGACCAAGCCGTGCGGTTTCCAGCGCGGATGTCGAGCACCCTGCTGCGTTGCACAGTATCAAGGCCTCTTAATGGCTGTTCCTCCAAATAATGGCCCAAACACAGCCAGTCCTGACTGGCCCGTACCTGCGCTGCCCCGGTCTCTTCCTGAGAGACAAGCGGCGGCGCGGTTGCCCATTTACTCACTGTCTTGTTCAAATTGACACAAACATCAAAGGTTGTGAAATAGGAGTCGAGGCTTTTAGCCTGCCTTAGTAAAAGGGAGGCTGAAGCCCCATTACGAGTTGCGGATAACAACTTTATAGGGCTGTAGAAATAAAAACGTTTTCAGCGCAGGCTAAAACAGTGGAATTGTCTACAATATAATTACAGTTTATGAGTACTATTTTTAATCCTTGGACCAGAGATCTGCCATGATGCGCTATAATACCAGGGCTTTGGAAATGTGTCTAGGCCTACAGCCCAAATACATCATGAGGAAGGGTGAGCGGGGCATAATGATGGGACTTGCCTGCACCGGTTCTGTCCACACCTGTTGCACACTGAGCAGGCTCACATTTAAAAACACAACAACAACAACAACAACAACAGCAACAACAACTGTACCTACTCATGTCTTAATACCAGTTAGTCTACGCATGTCTCCTCAGGAGTCGTTAAAGTATTTTCCCCTTAATAGCTGATGTTAAGGGGGAAAATGCAGCTATGGGGGTGATGGTTAAGTTTTCATACATTTAAAGTTAGGCCGAACAATATCTTGCAAAATCTGTCCATGTAATGTGTCCATGTGAAAATGTAAACTTTAAACTTAAAAAAACATCCAAAGTCCATGTTGTTTAGAATAACATTCTACTTACTGCGACTCATAGTTTTAGGAGAAGCTCAGAGGAGAGAGGTTGTGCCTTTTATTCTTAAAATCACTGGAAACACACCCCGCACATGTATTGTTTTTTTGACAAACCGTCCTTTAGTCGGGGACAACAGGTGACAGTGTGGAATTAAAAGTAATATATATATATATATATATATATATATATATATATATATATATATATTATCTACTTATTTCATATTTAAAATACATAGGCTACAAAGATAAAAAAGGACGTGGCTCCAGCAATGTCAGGTGTTAGCTGTAAGTCCCAGCACACAGCACATACACACTGGAACAGTAAACAGGCCGGTTTGCTCCACATGGAGGGCTACCTTGTGCACTTCCCCATTCTGCGCTCTGTGTCCTGTCCAAGGTATGACGTCGACCCGTCGCTTCAGCCAATCACTGCCAACTTGAGGCTGATGCAGAAGGGAAAGTTGTTGGTAAGAGCCGCCGATTTTTTTCCTCCACTCTCATTGACATTTCAACTCCACGAAGGATCCAAAGGTAGATATATTTTTAATCGGGACCTATACGTTTGTGACACGGAGGAGGGATCCCGGCAGGGAAGAAGTGACTTTATACGCACAGGATACCGGTCAGACACGTCTACTGCCTCTCTCATCCGGTGAGTTTGGACGGACTATATTTTTGAAATAGTTCCTTTTTAATATTTAAATACATTGGAAGTTCTCCTATTGAGAATATTTAATGCATATGCTATTACACTTTGCCTGATTTTCTCAAACTTTGAAAGGTGCACAGGAAATTTAAAGCAGAAACTTGAGTGTGCATGCAGATTGATCATAAGCCATGGGGTGCATTGGCAACTTCAGGTAAAATTATTATAAGTTCTTGCACGTTGCTGACTGTAGTCTACAAGAGATGTACACCCACACAGAGTTGAACACAGCGTACTGACTTCATTTTTGTTGTCATCTATCACACACACACACACACACATCCAGAGTGTAATTAGCGATATTCACGGAGGAATCAAGCGCACGTCACTCCTTAAAAAGCGCCTATTTTTGTGAGCTTTTCACCGGGGAAATTAAAGGCTTCGACCTGTACAGTAAATTGAATGTGTATGGGATCCATTCAGCTCTGCTAGATCCATCAGCGCGGTGGAAATGACGCTGTCCATCAGCGGAATATTTCCGTTTGTTGGCTGCAGTTTTGAGAACAAACAGCGCTCCTTCAGCGCGCTGCGATCCACGTTCCACTGATTTTTGAGAAACAACTAAATATTTTGGCTTAAATGTTAAGTTATTGGTGGTGTCGTAAAATAAAACAAGTTTCTAAGTTTTGGCTACAACTAGCAAAGAGAGAGAGAGAGAGAGAGAGAGAGAGAGAGAGAGAGAGAGAGTGTCAAATATAAAAAACTTAAACTTAAAACTTTAAAAGTTAAACTAAAAAAGCAGAGAAATGACGTGTGCTCTAGGGGTTTTCTGATTGATTTATGTGGTCTATAAAAAGGGCCTGGGCCTAGTATTTATACTTGGATTTTTTAATATAGCCTGTATTTTCTATTTTCGTTTTTATTCCTACCTCTAATGAGAAGAGCTTCCGTGTGTATTTTTATTTATTTTTCAATTTCCTTAGAAGATACAGATCCATTCTGATTTCCAAACAGTAGCTGGGATACTGTGGCTGTCTCAGCTCCAGGCTCCTGTATGTTTGGGTCCAGTGTTTCTCTCTGTCACGCTTGCCGAGCAGCGCTGTGACACCATTAGCCCCGGTATTTATCCCAGCTTTCAGCCTTTTACCAGGAGAGGGCTTCTGTGGACTGCACACCTTCTGTGGGCTGCACAAGAAACCCTCGATCCTCTCCTTGTCCCCCCACAAACTTCAAAGATTGTGCACTAGGGAACTAGTTCAATAAAAACCACATATACTTATCCCTGAACACATCCTGCCCGAAAGGAGGAGGTTGCACCGTGATTCAGTTGAAAATACAGAACATTTTATAAGCATTTTGATGGAACATGTTTGAAAGCAGACGCTTTGTGCTTGTTAGGCCTTTCGACCAAGCAGAAATTGGACCATCTGAAAATATTTCCTCTTGAGAAAGCTACACAGATTTGTCCACGCCGTGATGGAGTTGTGTTTCCTTATATTTACTGAATGTGCTGAGAAATAAGTCGACATTAATAGAGCCGGGAGCTGTTCCCGGACGCGCTCCATGTGCAGCACGCTTTAAAAATAGCAGATTAATGAAATATCTGGGCAAAATCAAACAAGCATGTGATTGTTTAATTATTGTTGATGAGAGCAGAATTACACGTTGTAGAAGTGCAAATCATTTATGCAAATAAAGCAGCGATGTCCTCATGAATGTCTTTGGAGAGAATAAATCTGACAATCCGAAGCTGTTTGATGAATGACAGGTCACCTCAACGAGAATGCAGCTTACAAATTCAGGTCGACATTTCTAGTGATCATTGTGATTACGAAATGAACCACACCAGTAACAAAAAATAATCCTAATAATTGAAAGTTCATTTAAATTAGAATTTAAAAAATCTAATGAAATTTTTTTTATTACAACAAATAGATTTTTTAAATACTAACCATCATAGGACAGCCAACAATGTTATCAGAAAGCAGAAAGCAGATATTTAAAAATCACCTGCAAATTAATAATTATCCTCATCATCAACAACAATAACAATAGCATTATTATTATTATTATTATTATTATTATTATTGTCAGTATTAACAACAATATTATTATTATTAATAATAATAAGCAGAGTAGTAAACAGTAGGTAGAGAATTGGGCTAAACAGGGTTTTATGTTTGTTTCTTCTTGAAGGATTAATAAACTCTTCAAAAAAAAAAAGGAATGGGAAATAGATCAATGCTCTGCATGAATCAGTGGGATTCAGCTCAACCACTTTTTATTTACTTTAAACAATCATGTAGCAATATTTTAACATTTTCTAACAGGCCTCCCCAGATGTACTGATACATAAAAGGTGAGTAAACTATGACCTCCAGTGGGGGATCATCACAAAGACAAACAATTCTTAAATGGGAAAATAAATAATCAAATCCAAAGACCTAACAAGGTTTTCAGAAAAAACAAAACAAATTCATTTAAAGCTCTTTTCTCACTAGTTTAACACATGACGAATTTATCTCATATAACGTTATCAGCCTGTAAAGGGTGAATTTTAATCCCAAACAAGAGCTATTTAAATGAGGTGGGTTTGCCCTGCACCACATCCCTTTCCCTGTCCAAAAACAATGCCACTGTTTTTCACTTCAGCTCCCTCCCCTTATGGTTTTTCTTTCTTTTTTGTATTTAAAAGTTTCTAGATGGGTACAAATACCACATCGCCTCAGGGGAAAATAGCGACCAGATTAGGCTTTCTTTTCAAGACCTTTGGCATTAGTTGCTGCTAATCCGAATTGGGCTAATTGCTTTCCCAACATCAGCCTATACCGTTTTTTTTTTACAGACAACCACAGCAATCCAGACTACCTTACAAAGCAGGAAAATGTATATAGGAAATATATTTTCTAACAGGGCTCTTGTTGATAAAGATGAAGGCCTTACATGACATGTGAGTAAAGGGTTGTGGGGGGAAAAACAACAGAAAACTCCTGAAAGTGGAGACAACGAATTAGCTTCTGGAGCGGATTTACAGCTTAACCAAAGAAATCAATAACCTACTGGAGGTATTGTTTCCAAAGAAAACTACTTGACACACTCATCGGGGAATCTGTCTTCCAGCGAGGGCAGTAGTGGTGTGAATTTTTGACAGCTGCAGTCTGTGTGACAAGTGAGCGGCAATAACATTTGCACTACAAAGGTAGGCCCACAAGAAATTAGTCTTTTAAATGGAGTCTGTTTCGGAGATGTTTTTTAACTGTTGATATCACATTTTAATAGTTTATTGGACGAGATGTTACGTTTTTACCAGCATGTTGTTACACAATTGAGTTCGTCTTATAGCCTATTTTAATGTCAGAAAGTTAAAAACACAATTCTGCGGCTGGGGTTTGTTTGATGCTCCAAAAGTGAGTATGCACTCACTATGGCTGACCAACATAAGGACGCACAGTTTAGTAAACACTGCAGGAGTTCAGATTCGTATTTGGCCCCTCCCTCTATTATACTTTTTTTATACTGTCAGGGAGGAAATCATACACTAACCTCTAGAAAACAGAGCCATTAAAAGGTAATTCTGAGTACTTTTGTTTTAAAGTTGAACGCCACCTTCCAGTGTGTCCACTTTTACAGTAAATCATAACCAACACGAGGTTCCCCCATAACACAAACTCCTACTCTATCGGGTGGTGTGACCAGGGGGAGGAGAGGGGGGTGTTTGTGGTCTAATGCATGTCTAATAGGGGGGTCCTTGACGCGAAAATGTTTGGGAACCCCCCCCAGCTGATATAAGCTGTGGTCATTCACGGTAGGCCTATAGGCTGAGCCACCAGTCTAAGTGAGTAGAAACAATGCAAGAAGAAGAAACAGATGAATGTGCTCGTTTAGTTTACGGGTTGTTTGATGAAGGAGCATTGGCCAAAGTGTTGTTCCTCACCGCGGGACCCTCGGTGACAGTTTGAGCCGGTCCTCTCAGCTCATTATCTCGCCGGCCCACTGAGGGCCCCATTCAGGCTGGGCAGTCCCTCTCCTTCTCCCTCTCCTCTTCTTTCCTCTCTCACCCTCTCTCTCTCTGGCAGCGTCGTTTGTCTACTCATTGAACCCACAGTCAGGAATGCGATGGTTGTTAGGGAGCCCTCTTTCACCTCCGAAGTGTTTTATTGATGAGCTCTGACTTCTCCTACTTTTTCACATGTCAAAGAAAGTCAAGTGTAGGCCTCCATGACTTCATTTCACGGCCTCCCCTCCAAAAAAAAAAAAGAAAAACAGAAGTAATTTCTTTCCCCTCCCCCTGCTTATGCCTGTCCCCCTCCTCTCTCTCTCTCTCTCTCTCTCTCTCTGTGTGTCTTTGCCCTTTCCTGCACCCCCTTTTCTGCTTTAGTTTGGCTTCCACATCCATACAACCCTCATTCTCTTCCCCTCGGTTCTCCTCCTTTTGCAGTAAGCGACGGGGCTCCTCAGTGCTGAGACTGGTGCTGCCCAAAGCTCCGAGTGTATACTCAAACACGGGCGCAGAGGGGTTGCTTTTGGGTGCGTTGAGGTGTGCGTTAATGGCCAGTCATTCAACCAGTGCAGTTTGGGGAGCGTGTGGCCATGGCTACACAGTCATTTGCTTTACTTTATTTACGCGTGCTATTTGCTGTCAGGTTGCAGGAGTGACGTCGCCGCGCCTCGCAAATGTGTCCATAAAAAGCACCGGAGCTTGCCTAAAGGCTGCGCTCTTTACGCATGGTGTTCTTGTTGACAGGAGGGGTAAGGCTATTCAGGAGAAGGTGATACCAAAAAGAATCAACAAAAGCACGTGGTGACTTTTTTTTTTTGGTGAGGGATGGTCTGCAAAATATTAAAGTAAAGTAGAGTAAATTCGCTCCCATTTGGAGCTTTAAAAAAAAAAAAAAAAAACCAAACAACTTTTCCCAACTCGCTGTTCTTTTCATGCAGCACAAGAGGTCTCCATAGATTCCTAAATATTTATTATACTTTTCTTTTTCTCCATAGAGCTAATTCATGCGTGAAGCTGATTTAAGTCTGTGTGCTTATAATTCATAGAGATCAAAACTGGTGTAAGTTATTTTGTGTTTTGTTCACATTAAAAAGTCTTTCAGTGATGGTCCTACATTTGAAACGTGGATGCAGTACCCCCCCCCCCCAACAATCAATAAATAAAACAGCACAACAGCATAATTATATGCACCTCTACAACATTAATCGCGTGTGTAGAGCAGCGACTACTTCATAAAAGGCACGCTGCAGCTCTTTGTAATTTTAATTTGTGAGTGTTATGAGTTCCAACATTCACGTGCGCGCTGCTGCTCCACTGCGAGCTTCCGTCCCCCTTGCAGCACTAGTTAGCCTCAGGTTGGAGCTGAACATGCCTGAGATTCCCTGCGCGGACCCAATTCAGCCTGGAAGAATAGAGCTTTCCGTCCAATGGGCATTTCCGAGGCAGTTGCTTTGCAATAGGGCAATATTCAGCAAGTGAGCGCAGGGTATTTGCATGCGTGGGCTGATTAGTGGGTTGGGAAGACGAGACTCTCTCTCTTCCTCCTTTTCTCTCTCTCTCGCTCTCTCTGTCTGTGGCTCGGCCCCGTTTCCCGCTTTGGCTGTGGTGTAGGGGGAAGTGTTTATATGGGGGATGATGACAGAGGTCGGGTCGCGCTAATGGGCCAGTGAAGAGCTGCGGAGGGAGGCGAGGCGCACACAGCAGACCAGGAACACATACATTAATACACTTGTTCCATCACCAATCAGCATAGGTGTGTTCATTCTCTTACCCCCACCTCCTTCTACCACCACCGCCACTCTCCCTCCCTCCCCTCTCTCGCTCTCTTTTCTCTTCCCCACTCTCTCTCTTTCCGACTCTCTCATTCGCTCTCTCACACGCCAGCGCACATCCTCGCCAAACTCCGTGCGTCCTGACATCTGAGTTCACTGTCAATCTCTGTCCACTTCGCAGGGATATCCCCTCCGTCTCCGCCGAAGACCACTGGAAACTAATTTTTCCTCTTCTAAACTTACGAGAGAGACTGATCCTGGTCGGCTTTTTTTTCTCTTTTTGTGGTGTGGAGAACTAGGCTGAAGCCTATAGTTTTCCCAGGACTTTGACAACGACGCAGGATGCCCCAAAAAGGTGAGATCCTGACTAAAAGTTTATGGTTGGTGTTAAATTCTGGAATTATTATTATTATTATTATTATTATTATTATTATTATTATTATTATTATTATTATTATTAAATTGTTCTTATTAGATATTATTTTTATTGTAGGTCGTTACTTTTAGGCTATAGATGGAGGTTTAGTGGTGAGGTTGTGGGTGTTTTATCGTCTGGACTGTGCAGCCTGTCTTCTGACTGGACACTCAAAAGTGCGAACAGCCTTTAGAGTCTGTCGGTTTTATCTGCTCGATTTTGTTGGTGTGTTTCGGCCTACGGATAGCTTACCGCTTATTTATGACAGTAAAAGAGTAAAAAGTCACGTTGGGCCAGGACAGTGATCATCGTGGAGAATGGGGCGCAATGACCCGTTGAGGAAAGGTGTCAGATTGATTCATGCAGGCGAGTCACCCAAGCGCCTTCTAAAAAAAAAAAAACCCTCCGTGAAGCACTTGGGGAGGAGAGGCCCGTTTTTAGTGTGTTTGTGTGTCAGAGGAAATACAACTTTATCATTTTCTTTCTAAGCTGTTTCTGTCTGCCCTTAATGACAGCGAGTTAAACTAGGCTACTTTTACATTCTAAATTTTACAGCCGTTAGGCTGTGTAGTATTTTTAAATAGTCAGATACTTATCTTAACAGGCCTATATCCTAATATAATATGTTACACATAATTTTAATAATTTAAATAATACACAAAATATGGATCCAAATTGCTGCTGCTGTTAAACTATTTTGCCAAAACAATTAAACTATGCTAATTAATAAAATAATAACACATGCATTAAATTAATGCTTAATTCTGACATTTCTCTTTTGTAATTTTAACGGTAAATTCAGCATAAATAAGGCAATACATTGAAAATACAAATCCACTGAAAAAGACTGTCAGTAAAAACACACCAGGCCTTTGGCTTAAAATGTTAACACCCACTAAAAGGTTGATCCTTTGAGATGTGATTAAACCTGTTAGCTACATGCATGCTAACAACTAATTCGCTAAATGAATTCTGCAATAGGCTATGCAACACGTTTTATAATTATCGGCTATATATTTATATTTATATTCCGTAAGCCTGCAACTTACATCGGGATCCATTGTAGTCAAGGCCTACATGGACCACTTGTGCATATGAATGTTGTGAGCAAGCCAAAATAAGCATGCTGAATTAAGACATTGTTGTTACGGATTACTAATGGAAAAGAAATGCAGATTAGATCGCAGTTAACCTCAGGAAACACAACGTTTGAGCTTTCGACCTTAAATAAATGATTAACCACTTGGACCTTATGAGGCTAAAAGCTACCGACTGCATTGAATTTCACAGGCTGGCCAAACTTAATAGACTGTTTTTTTAATATATATTTTTTTCCACATTAGCTTTAACATCATGACATTAAGCCAGTGATAATAATAATAATGTCTGCATTATGTAGTGGTTGTTTTGGTAATTTTAGGTTATGCTAAACAGGCTAACTCGGGCTATGTGGGCCAATGTGATGGAATCTGAATTTAATTAATGCAGCCTATTTGTTAAACATGAAAGAAAGCAGCAGCCTAAAAAGCAATGGCGGCCCTACAGCCTACGTGAGTCTCACAAACTAGTCTTGGACTAAACACGGACGTTATTAGGCCATTTTGCTCTGCACACAACACAACTTTGCACGGAGGGAGAAAACGAAAACTTCAGACTTCTCCCTCCCATGGCCCCCTTTTTATATGTCCCCCAGTCAATAGCTTCTTTAATGCATTTGTCTTTTCCAATTGAGCGCCCTACTGCGCTGTTGTGTCATTCAACCCGCTTTACAACCCGCACCAGCAGCACAAAATAACCCCCAAATATTTATAACAAGAAATTACTTTTTACATTTTTTTTCTCTCCCTCTATAAAAACAAGACAAACAAAACCCCACATTCACGCACTAGCTGCACCGGGGTCACGGTCGTGTGTGTATGTGTGTGTGTGTGAGAAAGAGAGTGTGTGTGAATGGTCCCGGAGGGGGTGGATGCATGCCTCCGGCTCTTTGTATTAATCTGAACTTGTTGGTGTGTTTAGTGGGGACGCTGTGTGTTTCTAGTCGCGGAGTTTTTCGCCCCGGGTTTGAGGTATAGGGAGGCAGAAGAGGGGGTGCATTGTTGGGAGTCCAGCAGGCTTTGTGCACCAGCTTTGTACCCCCTCCTGGTCTGGACTTTTGCAGAGCAGTGAGGCGAGGTAGACAACGTGTGTCACTGTACAGTTTCCAGGATAGACTCCACAAGAGGAGGGATATCAAGTTTTCAAAAAAAACAAAACAAAACAGAAGCCTCTTGCTGAGATGGCAAGGGCTGATTGCTTTGTATGAACTAAATAACACCAGCACCAGAAGCCTTGAAAGAAATAGAGCTGTAAAAGAGTTAAAGGCCCCAAATCACGGCTAGGATGTTAATTTAAATTTTATTTTCCGGGAACAGGCCCAACAGAGATGTTCAAATAATCTCGTCCCGCGTCAATTTTGATGTATTTGCTTGACGATTTGCAACGTTGAGGTTAATTGTAAATGTAGGGCACAAATGAAGATACAGTAGGTGTGAGTGCATCAGTATAGCTGTGGCTGTGCTAATGTGTTGTTTTGCTTTGTCCTATAGGGAGACATTAAGTAGTGAAAACGGCAGATGATTGACTAAATTGTTATAGAGTGGACAGTCAACTCTGTTTCCAGGCAAGTTTAATTAAAATACATACATACACTGAGGATGTGAAATTCATTATGCATCAGTAATATTTAAGCACAAGATGCGCAAAAAAAATTTCAAATCGAACGATGGGATGAGAAACCTTTACTTTATTAATAAATAAATAAATAAATAAATGTTGCAAATAATTTGACATGTGTGCACAAGGTTAATGGTGTGATGATAACCAGCTTTGTTTTTCCTCCTTGTGACGCTTAGAATACCACAACCAAGCCACGTGGGAGTCTGGCGTAGCCTCAATGATGCAGAACAGTAAGTTGTTTTTATGTATATTTAGTTTTAAAAACTTTGTGATTGAAAACACAAGTTCTTCTGTCGTTGCATGGAAGCAACACCCACTGACATTATGCACTGGTTGTTATAGCCCGATAACTTTAAGAAGAAGCCTTTAAAGGAGAGAGGGGAAAAAAGGAAATGTATGTGCAGGCATAAATAACTTTGCATGCCTTTGAGGTGCAGGGGAAACATATTCTCAGTTATTTGATGGCCGTTTCATTGCTGTTAATTTTTTTTTTTTTTTTTGCAATGATAGGTAGGCAAGTTATTATTGAACAAGTTAATCACACGTCGCCCTGCTCCAGAGAGAGAAGGAGGGAGAGGGAGAGGGAGAATAGAGGGGGTTGGGTCGAGAGGGAGATTTTTGTTTCTGCTTGAGTTGGTATTAAATAATTGCACAGCCGTCTGCATTAGCGTTAGAGCTGGCTGCCAGGCTGCATACGAGATTAGCTGCGTAGAGAAGAGCCCTGCATGAAACATGAGGAATAGCAATAATGTCTTATGTAGATTAGTCCATATTCTTCACGGACAGGCAGCATGAACTAGAAAGAAACTGCTCATATTATAACCGCAAGGCCTCACTGTTAGCTGTTAGGTGCAGGCTGAACTCACAGCGGAAGATAAATATTAACAACCATATTGTCGTGGGTGCCAATCAAAAACATGGTAGATTAAGTTGCTTATAGGCCTGTGTGTGTGTGTGTGTGTGTGTTTTAAAGAGGCCCATGAGTTGAATATCTTGTCTTGTTCCTGGTGTGTTGAAATCAAAAAGGATAAACATGAAACATTCTCTCTCTTGCTGCTGGACAAGAGGTGTATGACATCTGTGATGAAGGTGTGTGGAATAATTTTATTATATTATTCTCCATATACCTCGATGACGTGTTCTGTGCTGTAATCTGTGCGAATTATAGTCCAAAAGTGTTTGAATCCAAATGTTGGCCGACGTGACGTTTGGGGTGGTTTGATGTGAGGCGTGATTCATGAGGAAAACACGCGTAAAGTGACGAAAATGAAAAACAACAACAAAAAAATACTTCTACAAACTGGTGGCATTAGAGACTTATTTTATAGGCCACGGCGCTGTGACTTGTCGCTTGCCAGTTGTCTATTATAGAGATGATAGGGCCTTATCAAAGCGCTGTACAATACCCAGTGCTCTGCTTTGCTGCGGATTGATGATAATGGGATGCTCCCCTGGCTTGGCGTGTGATGTCTGGTGCGAATTGCCGAGGAGATATCATTGGGCCCGGCCCTTTGGGTTGTCTAAAGGTCGCGACGGCCTCGGTGGCTTTTGTGCTAATAACTCCTGGGTGTATATGGTGGGGAGCGTCCAAATTGACACCATATGTTTTCCTATTAGTCGACTTGCAATAGAATACAAGGCGCATAATCAGCGCCAGCGGGCGAGATCGACTCCGGGCACTTGAGGGAATTGTGCCATGATTAAGACTTAACCTTAGGAGAGTTTGATTTTTATGTGATGTCCTTATCTGACGGTTTTATCGATCCGGAGGATTTATATGATAGTTATAAATCCGAGGTGATGGAGCAGGCGCGAGCAGGGCTGCTTAATGCGGGTAGGCCAATTTAAGCGTAAGAAGTCTATTAATTCCACTTAATCCTGGTATTACTAAAGAGCAGGAGGGATGATAATGGGTTTACTATCAATCAGATCCACGCTGGAAGATTATTACGCATAGCTCAGTTAAACTCAGTTAGGCCTACTCAGTTAAGCAGGTTTATTTTCACTCAACAGGCCCTTTTGGTCATTTATATAAAATACGTTTAAAGCAGTTTACACCAGAGTCCTATGACATATTTCAGAGTAAAGACGCCTACCGATTGCACACAACAGGACTGCAGTGGCTGTGAGCATTTGTTGTCAAATACAAACAAGGGGGGGAAAAAACTGCATGTCACTTTTAATATGTTAAGAATCCAGGCGCGCCCTCGTTTGTGTGGCCGCGGGTAGCCCCCGGCCACCTTAAAACGAAGTCTCCCTCGGAGGGTAAACGAGTAGCGTCCAATTTTGTCTGAGTGATATCCAAATGCAGACAGAAAGGGTCGTTTTATCATGCTACTATTTGTCGTGACGATGCGATTTTCAAAAGCAGAGCGGTGTCATAAAGTGACATGCCTGCCACAAGTGCTCCAACTGATCTTTTCAATTAGCCTCCCATGCATGATCCGAGGCGACTTCCGCCTATTTCCAGAAATTAAGCTCAAACTTGACGTGCAGCTAGCTTTATTTTAAAGACAAATGTCAGGCAGGCTCATCATATTTTCCCCCTCTTCTATATTTGGAGCTTATTTATTGCTAAGGAGCCTCTGCTCCCGGAGTCAATGTACTGGGCGGCAGCGCAGGGGAAGGGAGCGGAGAAACAGAGAGCAGCTCAGGCACTCCGGGGAGTCAGCTCTCCCATTTGGCTTCAGGTTTGCGGGCTTATTCTGTGCTTTAGAGAGATACAATAGAACAATTTGGGGATAATTTCCAAAACAATTATTATTTTTTAGACAATAACCAATCATGAAAATTGCTATTTTAGAGCTGGTAACCTATGTAGTGTGGTCTTTTTGATGCGTAATTGTGTGTTTTGAAGGACTACCGGCGATGTAACGACACTTTCCAAAATGTGATGCTTTTGAATGAAAGCTAATTTAACACATTATTTCAGGTATAGTGTTTGATGCGATTGTCGGCGCTGCTGTTTTTTACTTTGAGGATAGTTTCTAAGTGAGGTGCTTGGTCTTGGTGATGCGCAGCTGTACAGGAGGGGATGGATAACGGTGCGAATGTTTTAATACCGAAGTTTGTCGGTTTGATAAAAGGTTGGTTGAGTTTCCTCGGGGCAAAAGACCGACTGATGTGTTAATTTATTATTAGAACATAACATATGGAGATGTTTTGGTTAAGGTTATGTGAGGCTATTGTCTTTTAATCAATGTTCATGCATGCCTTACTGAATAACTGCGCAGTGTTTATCTTCAGAGGGGAATGCGCTGAGCGGTACAATTTCATAAAACTATTGTTTTATCAGTGTACTTGGATTTTAAAACACTTGTTATAAGCTTATGGCAGTTCATTTAAATTGTTTGAAGTCAACTGCAATGAACCTTCTTGTACTTCTGTCTTCGTGTTTCATCTTTAACTCGGTTATCCTGAACGCTTCTGCCATTCTCCTCTCCACTAAATGAAAATCATGTGCTTTATCACATTATGTTTTAATTGCAGTTATAAAACGATGTGATGACTCCGATGCTTTTGTCTCCATGTAGGTCACAGTGGCGTAAACCAGCTTGGTGGTGTGTTTGTTAATGGTAGACCGCTGCCGGATTCCACCAGGCAGAAAATAGTTGAACTTGCTCACAGTGGCGCTCGACCCTGCGACATCTCCAGGATACTGCAGGTGACAATCACACTCCTTTATCATCCCTAAAACACGTTTAAACAGACTTTTTCAATTGGATGCAAACTACTTTTTAAAAATAAAATTATTAGACATAACGGTATGATTTTCACGTTAAATCCATGTTGCAATTGTATGATTGTTGAAGCCAGTAAAATTGTTGTTTACTAGTTACACAAATCCTTTTATGGACATGTAGCTAATAAGGTCGACAAAAAGGAAAGTAATCTGCCTACTCTTATAAAGAATAAATATATTGTTAAAAAAAAATGCCCAATATACCATTCAAGGCATATTTTTTGTGTTTATAGACCCATGATGAAGTCCAAGTGCTGGACAGTGAAAAGGTGATAATTATTTGACGCCATCTTAGAAATTCCGTTAATAGTCGTAAATAATGTATGTGAATTGTGTCTTTTGTTTTCTATACAGGTATCCAACGGCTGTGTGAGCAAGATCCTGGGTAGATATTATGAAACTGGCTCCATAAGACCGAGAGCAATAGGCGGCAGCAAGCCCAGGGTCGCCACTCCAGAGGTGGTCGCGAAAATCGCGCAGTACAAGCGGGAGTGCCCGTCTATCTTTGCGTGGGAGATCCGTGACAGACTTCTGTCGGAGGGGATCTGCACCAACGACAATATACCCAGTGTAAGTGTACTGACTCTAAGTTATGTGCATGATTTAATTTGCCACATGAAATGATTTTTTTCTCATGCAGTGAAAGAAAAGGAGATGGGCAACCAACCATTCAGTCTTATTAAATACACTGCGTTTGTGTGTGTGTGTGTGTGTGTGTGTGTGCGTGGGGGTGGGGGTGGGGGGGTGGGGGGGGCACGCATTAGGCTACAGCATATGTGATCACCCAAACATACAGTCAATTAGAAGGAGCGCGCTGTCCATTTGTGCGCTTTGCAGGAACTTCTTCCTGTGCAGATTTATTATGATTATAAAGTGTGTGTGCTGTGAACCCGCTGCTCACCCACATCTTTGTGCCCGCATTAAGAAAACACAGTGATCCGCCGGGCGCTCCATCTGATCCTTACTTTTATCATATGTAATTTGTCATTCAGGTGTCATCGATAAACAGAGTCCTCCGCAACCTGGCTAGTGAAAAGCAACAGATGGGCGCAGATGGCATGTATGACAAGCTGAGAATGCTCAACGGTCAGACAGGAACTTGGGGGACCCGGCCCGGCTGGTACCCCGGAACATCAGTGCCAGGGCAGCCCAACCAAGGTGAGCCTCATTATCATACAGTGGCAATAAAGACACCTTGACGCTTGCATGGCTGTTAAGGTTGTATCAGAGAAGGGCACAGCCAGGCGGTCTATAGGCCTAGTTTTGGGTTTTCAGGCTCGGTAACATTTATGGCCAGTCACAAAAATGATTTGCCCTGCATCAGGAGTTGCGGCAGGATTTGTGAACTCCACAGAGGTCACCATATACCGCCATGTGTGAATATGAATAGTTTTACAGCATACTATTCCAGTGGTTCCGGTCCACGGCCCTGTTTGCAGGAAGGTATTGTATTGGCATGTTTTGATGCCCTGGACAAGATCCCCAATTAAGACTAGTCGATTAGAGGAAGCCATAGGCCATGCATGCAGTCTGAATGCCTCCACTGTCCCAGACATGGATGTGCGTGACAGCGGCTTGTCCTTTCAGCAGAGGTGTCCATCCAACAGCCTTCATTTTCCTTCCCTCCTGATGGGTGAGGCAGAGCCGGGGTGCTGTGTGCGGGGATATTAGTACAAAGGAATGTTTTCCCTCACACGCAATGATTGGTTATGGGAACGGTCCGGACTACGTGTAATTGCTCATTAGAGAGGGCTTTGTCTCTCATTGTGGCAACATGCAGGAGTGTGGAGATGGCAAGGCTGATGTGGAAATATTCCACTTCAGAAGGTTTTCCTGACGGCCTACTGCAGGCCCAAAACTGAGCAGACTTTCAGAAACACCAGCTTGCCTCCTAAATATTCATTCATTGAACCAGTATCGCGACGAAGTATTGTTTCCGATTTATATGCATGAGAAAAGGGGAAATGTGCTGGAATTCAGTCATAGCGAATAATAATTTGCATTTGTTTGATGACCATCTGGACACGTGGGGCTGTTGCCGACACGCAGTAAAGCGGAAACGATCATATTAACAGCTAAAATGAGTCACTCAAAGTTGGAATTATAATTACTTATGTTATTGTTATTATTAATATATTATTATACATAAATTACTATTATTATTATTATTATTATAGCCTACTTCTTATTTAGTTTCTGTAGTTGCCGTTGGTACAATATGTCACACACATTAGATTAATTATTATTTACTCTTTAAGCATTATTATTTTTACATTTGATTAGATATATATTAATTGTTGTAACACCAGAAACAACAATACCAAGCATGACACTAACAACAATAACAGCTACAATAATGAATTCTTTGTTGTGTTTTTAATTCAAGTATTTAAGTAAAGCAGTTGTCTCAGGGGAACGAAAATATGTTCTCCATCCGACAGGCGAGTAAGCAGATATAATGGCTACATGGAGAGTGACAGGGCCCCAAAAGAAGACAACTCTATCCAAAGAGGAACGGATAAAACTCCTCACCGATTTGGTCTTTTATCTCTTTCTCCTTCTCACTCGCTGGCTATATGGCTCTAAATCCCGTCTATAGGATTTAGTCTCTCACTTTCTCTTTCAGTTCTAAGCGGTTTCTCAAGAGTGTTTTGATCCGGTCTCAGCAGCTGAAAGGTGCCGCAATTGGTTCGGTATCTCTCTCTTTTTCTTGCTGCTTTTCCGCCTCACTGGTTGAGACATCATGATACTAAAGAATGAGTTTATTTCCCAGCGCTTTTATAAAGAAAAC
Source organism: Micropterus dolomieu (assembly GCF_021292245.1). Lineage (NCBI taxonomy): Eukaryota > Metazoa > Chordata > Actinopteri > Centrarchiformes > Centrarchidae > Micropterus > Micropterus dolomieu. The sequence continues at coordinate 21,918,003 of NC_060169.1, forward strand.
AAATCCCATCCCAGCGTCAGTGGGTCTGGCAGACGGATAATAGCTGCACATTCACTCCTTTTTATGGATTATCCAGAGTGAAGAAACAAATAGGGTGGCTACAAACTATCGGCCTATAGAAGAATACTTTAGTCTATTTTGCAGCAAGGGGAATTGTCAAGAAACATGTCGCATCAGGTTTCCTCCAGTGAACCAAGACTTTCACATTTAGACAAACTAACTGTGTTTTCGGGCCTGCAGAAAGGCATGCTTAGTTCCCTTGCAGAGGAACTGTGAGCGAACACGGAAACGCATAAAACATCTGACTGCTACATATTTTTCTCACAAGACAGCTTAACTTTGACAAAATGAAGTTTGCATTATTTTTTGGGGTGTGTGTGCAATGGAGCCAACATGGTCCTAGAGGGCACAGGAGCCTGGCTGCCTAAAGGCTGCTCTGCACTTGCTCCATCCTAGAGCAAGGCACTAGGCTACTCACTAAAACTATAAAGGCATAAACAAAATCTGCATACAAAAAGCTGAAATGCCCCCTTTATGAGTTCAACCCACACAGACACCAGTGAGATATTACATAAACCGCGCACCCCTGCTTAATTTCGCATTAACTTCTCGGTGTGATAATGATGTCCAGCAACAAGACAGACATTAGTCGATAAGCCTCGCCCTGCAACTGAAGGGGCAGTGAATAGATTGGCCTTATTTTGGTTGTTCAGGGGGTTGCATGCTCTCTCCTCACTCATTTGTTTCCAATTGAAGACAGAAATCCTGACTGGCGTGTAGCTGGCCGGGGGACGTGATTAATGATGGTAGTGGATAAGGGTTAACACACTGGACTCAAAGCTCTGTTGACTGGGATCCTCGTGCGCACAATGCCAAAGCACTATAGCCTGCGCGCCTCCACAGAGAGAGGATCCTTTTGTCATCTCTCTCCAATAGCCCCCTCCCATATATTACACCCACCGAGGGCTCACTGCTCGTCCCTGGCTGTGTCCATAGTTTAATGGTTTCCCTTACTCCTGAATGCATTGTATCATTCTGAAAAGCGTCTTCTCCTATTCAAAAGTTGGTGGTCACCTCAATGGCTATACCAACGCCCATATGGGAGCGACCATTGAGGCATTGCACTGCCCTAAAAAAGGTGGGGGGCAAAGAGTTTGGGGTTTTAATACATTTCATAGGCTCTGAAAAGAGGCTCGCCACATCTTGTCACATTTCTCTTAACCTTTTGAGAACACACACCATTGTTGGGAAGCGATAAGTACAGGAGGCCTTTCCCTCACCAGCATGTTTTTCCCACAATATTTTATAAACACTTTAACCGGGAAGCCCTCTTCATATTGTTCCTCTTCACACAGGCAGCAATCCGGCAACATTAAGAAGAACTTGCAATCATTCCCCTGATTTTGAATCAAATCAGCCATGATAGGGGCTTTTAATTAATGACATTACACCGCCGTCTGCACAATTAGCTGCAGGTTGATACAACGCGAGACCCGAGAGAATTAATTATTCATTTAGCTTAATTGAAATTTATATTTCCATTCAATGTTTTTTTTCTGCAGATGGTTGTCAACAGCAGGACGGTGCAGGAGAAAACACAAACTCCATCAGCTCGAACGGGGAGGATTCAGAGGAGACACAGATGCGTCTGCAGCTCAAGAGGAAACTACAGAGAAATCGCACGTCCTTCACACAGGAGCAAATTGAAGCTCTGGAAAAAGGTCGAGCAATCATTTATACATATAAATCCGCCATATTGGATTTCTTTCTTTTACAAAATGTTATTGTTATTAGTAATAAATACTCCTGATTATCTTAGGTGAATTCAAACAGCAAATAATGGTTTATTATAACAAACGAATAACAGGCCTCACATCTGTCAGACATGGCACATAGCTCTCTCACTTGTTTAACTTGTTTTTGGCCTTTGACAAGCATTTATTCAACTAATAGACCTGGAAAAAATGAATTGACCCTTGACCTAATTTATTACTTAGCCTATTTTCTGACACTTGTGCGACTTCTTGCATTACAGAATTTGAAAGAACTCACTATCCAGATGTTTTCGCGCGAGAGAGACTAGCAGCGAAAATCGACCTGCCCGAAGCAAGAATACAAGTGAGTGATCAGAACTTCTTACACCAGATTGGTCATTTTTATTTTTTTTATTTGCCGGGGGGGGGGGGGTTGCCTGGAATAAAACTAATAAGAAGCTTCCATTGCAGGTATGGTTCTCAAATAGAAGAGCAAAGTGGAGGCGAGAGGAGAAGCTGCGGAACCAGCGCCGGCAGGCCAACAACTCCTCCAGTCACATCCCCATCAGCAGCAGCTTTAGCACCAGCGTCTACCAGGCCATCCCACAGCCCACTACACCGGGTAGGTCCACCACAGCTGGGATAATACTTACAGGATACCCCATCCCTTAAAATAATAGCCTATTAAATTAAAACAGAATTCGTCAACTATTGATTTGCAGAAATGCTGCGCAACCATTAATTGGTTAGGCTACACTAGTCATAAAAGTTATAACTGTAGTAATGTAAGTAACAACACATTTAACTGTCTATGGGTTCAAGTCAGATAGGATCCACGTGAAATGTTACTAAATGTTATTATGTGACAACCTGCGGATTAATATGAAAGGGGGAAAGAGGCTTCGGTGGCTGTGCGCTCTAGTTCACATGTAGAAGCACCGGTGGTTTTCCTTTTGATGGATGATTGAGCAAAACTTCTCAGCTGACTATCTGCGTAATTACCGAATCAGGCAGGAGGGCACACCGGCAGAGCTGAAGCTCATGCTCACAAGTCAATCACCTGAGACACACACTGTACAGTATCTGTCCGGGCCTATCAGCCTGTCAGATAAAGGCGTCACCTCACGCACGCACTACTTAACGCTAATGAGATGCTCTCTCACACTGGAGGACCGTGTGGGATTCTGCGGGGTTTTAACCACATTTTCATTTTTTTTCTCTCCTCATTCACAGTGTCTTTCACCTCGGGGTCAATGCTGGGTAGACCTGACTCTGCACTTACAAACACCTACAGTGCGCTGCCCCCCATGCCCAGCTTCACCATGGCAAACAATCTACCTATGCAAGTAAGTATAATGCCATAACGCTCAGAACAGCAGGCAGTATAAGATTTAAAGATACACCTTTTTATGTAATATTTTATGATTATTGATATGATTGTAAAAGTGGAATCAAACACACCATGGGTAATTTAAATTGTGTTTCCTGGCCAAAAAAAACACAACCTTCCTTAAAAATCGTATTTTTTATTTAAAGGGCAGCTTTCTCAGAGAATTAGAACTAAAATGATAAACACAAATAAATCAAGACACGTGCCTGTGAGAGCTTACAGTATTACAGAGTACAGCTATGGTTGGCTAAGCTAATGTAACATTCTCTCCCCATCTATAGCCCAGCCAGACCTCCTCTTATTCCTGCATGCTGCCTACCAGTCCGCCTGTGAATGGGCGGAGCTACGACACATACACGCCCCCTCATATGCAGGCACATATGAACAGCCAATCAATGACCACTTCTGGTACCACCTCAACAGGTAGGCAGAAAGTTCATTGTTTACCAACCTCCTTGGGAATTAATCATAACAAACAGTGCACTCCTCTAAATATCTGCCACCTTTCCTGTAATTTGGGGGTACTACATAGCCATCTTTGACTCATGACCTGTTGCTGCAAATTGTCCTTTTCCATGAAACATCATGGTTTAAACATCTGTGGATCAACGCCTCTACATTCCATATCATTTTCTTTCTGCAGTTGCATGAACAAAGCTCATTTCATCGCTGCTCTCGCCATCATGTCAATCCCACTACTCCAGCCCCATAGTTTAGTTCCACCCCATTAGGATGCTGTTACTGAGAGCCATATATACCGGTTATAGTCACGAAGAGTTAATCATGCATAACCACATTTCCTCTGTGCTAAATTGCTAATTAATTTGATTCATTTGCTGTTGTACTCTCTCTGTTTAAATGCCATTGCCAAAGCCTCAATTTATCGAGCTTGCAAGCCTTTTACTGTGCAACCATGTGCAGAGCATTGTGACTCACTGCAGCTCTACTGCTCGTCTACCTATTTGCAGGCATTTAAAGCACAATGCTCTGTGCTATAAGGCTAACCACTGTTAGCTGTCACACTAACTGTGCATGGTGCATTCACTCATCTAATCTAGTATGTTGACTTCTGGGGCTTTTTTCCCCTTTTATTTTTATTTTTTACTGACGTCCGTTCTCTTCTTGTCTCTGCAGGACTCATCTCTCCTGGAGTTTCTGTCCCTGTCCAAGTCCCAGGGAGCGAGCCTGACATGTCTCAGTACTGGTCAAGACTACAGTAGAGAGAAGAGCTACTTCACCCTGTAACCACCCACTCCACCATCGCCCTCCGGCAGTGCTCCTCACATATACACGGCACAGGAGATTAGAGAAGGCGAGAGGGGGTTGAGAAGAGGCAAAGGACAGGAGAGGAGAGGACGAAAGAAAGAAAGACTCTGGGAGAGCCTTGGGACGTCTGGGCTTTGTTTTTCCACTGGGACTGTATGCTGTTCTGTAGCTCTAGGCACATTCAAACGAGGACTTGGAAGACAGAACGATGATAGAAAGACCGGGGGGAAAAAATGGACCTCTGTAAAGTGACCGGTGTTAAATTTTTATGGAACAAAAACTTATCTGTTTTTTTTTCTATTTCCAACTTCAGTCATTGTTTCCTTTTTTTCTCTGGTGTGTTAGTAAATGGCCATTTGTATGTTAATATGAAAAACCAAGATCAAGTACTGATAGATGGACTGCTAGAAAACCATGTTGGTCTTGTGTTTGTTTGCGAGAGGAGAACCGGAGATTCTGCCATGACTATCTTTTAAATCTGCTTATATCGAGACTTTCTACCAGCCTTTGCATGGTCTCTGGACGGTGTTGCATATCATTAAAGACGAAAAAGCTGGAGGGAAGACTCTTACTGTGTCAAAAAAACAGCAACTATTTATTGGTTTCATTTCCTACGAATGGATATTTAGCAGAGGCAACTCAAACTCGATCCACCCACTGAGGCTATGGTCTTGACTCCTCTGACAAGGGCCTGCGTTTGCTGGCTTCCTAAACACGGATCACTATCAACAGCTCAAAGTGTGCAAAGACGGTGCGACATGAAACACAACTTGGACCTCTCGCTTCGGTGGTTGGATTGACTCTAGATTACCACGAAGAACATTAAATGTGGAAAACAGGTGTAAAACAAAACCTGTAGTCTGTAAATGGTAGACTGCGTCTTTGATATAATCCAGTTTGTTTATGTCAAAATGTAAAGTACTTGTCTTCCCTAGAAATCTTCCAGAAAGATTTCTCCAATAAAGTTGATTTCATTTATATCCCCGAGAATATTCTATAAATGTTCCATGCATCATGAAATACATTTCTTTAGGGTCAGGTACAATTTGTCTCTTAGGTATAGTTGTATTATAGTGTCCTATGGTCAAAAAAAATTTGTGCAACTAGAAATATTTAATTACTATAATTATGATTAAACATTGCTTGACAGAGTTTTAAACTTAAGTGTTTGGCAGTTGTTTACAAGTACATATCAGATTTAATCATTGTTGATTGTAAAACAGACCAAAGCCTTTGTATTTCATCTAGTACACAGTGTTTTTTTAAGATATTAGTCTTGTGTTGCAAAATTTTGTAAACACGTTCTGTTCGATTACATTGGCTTCGAGTTCGTTAGACTGCAGTCGAACCCCGCAGTCCTTATTTATAATTGAAGACCATGGGAGGGTTTTTCTAGCATCATCTGTCATGCTCTTTTGAGTTTTGCATTTTTATTTCAGTGTGTACGTAGAACATGGACACACACTGGGTTTACGTCTGAGCAATGCTTCTGAGATAAAAAAAAAAAAACGTCTACACGCTGTCTCTTAAATATTTCAATTTAATTTTATTTAAAATGGAGCTTTCTAAATGTATTTTGTGAAAACTATAAAACATTTTGTACAGTAAAAATTGTGTCTTAAAGAAAGCCTTTTTGCCTGTTCAATGCTGTGTCTTATACAATGTCAATCTTTACTGAGCAAGTAGAGGCACTGCCAAAACTGTTGACATGATGCATCGTAGCTGCAAATTTAAACAGATCTAACGCTGACAAATGCCAGTAAAAGGGCTTGTAATACACACACAACACCTCCAATTCCCACCAAACAAAGGTGTCCACAATAACAAACCTCTCGATGTATGGGCTGAACCAAGCCGACACAGACCACACAGCACACCGCCACCACACAATGAGAAAGGTCAAGCAATTCACCATCACTGGCTCTTGTTGTAGCAGAGTTACGATGGTATGAAGAAAAAAAAAAAAAACAGAACCAATGAGGACGAGGGAACAGAGAAGAGAGGCAGAAAAAAAAAGTCATGGAATAAAGCAGTCAGTGCCTAGAGCGAGGCAAAGGAGCGATTGTGTGGCAGAGTGAGTTATTTTGCTTCACTTGCTGCCTCAGCGGGGGTGGGGAGGATGTGTGTCTGTGTGTGGATATGAGGGTGTGTGTGTGTGTGTGTGTGTGTGTGTTAGAAAGAGAGAGCATCTAAAAGGAAAGCATGTCATGGAGAGAGTGAGGTCAGGTAACATTCACACAGCATGTAGCAGCACCAAATATCTTGCTAAAGTTGATTAACTGAATTTACACATCTCACTCAATATTTAATAGTCCAATCAGAACTTTGAGGATTGGAGGTTAATCAGATTTTTAAGAGGATTTTTTTTCTGAGGCTAATGCAGTTTCTCTATTCATTTAATCCAGTTTATCACACAGATGGAGGAATCCGGCTTTGAGAGCACAGGGAAGGGGGGGAGAGAGAATAGGTTAGGCCACTCCGCTGAGATGAAGAGGAACATTAATAATTACAGAGAGAGGAATGAAAAAGAGATTCAAAATGCAAGAAAGACTGCAATTAGTGGAAGTCTAAATAATACACAGCTTCAGGGTAAAAAGGTTTAAATGTAATTATTGCACAGAACAAAGTCGGGCATTACAAGTTTCTGTACTGTTCTGTTCCTGAGAACTTTGTTGTCTTGGATCTGTTTTTTTTAAATGAGACAACAATTCTGACCTGGAAATCTGAATCTCCACAGCAGCAAACAGAATTTGACATGCTCCTATTTAGTGTTTGCAGTTAAATTATGTGCTGTGTGTGTGTGTGTGTGTGTGTGAGTGTGTGCTTTAAGCAAACATGAAGTAACATTTCCCTCATCTTTGTGAATACAATAACAGACTATTACTAGCTTTGTGTATTTGACAGGTATGGTAATCCTATTATCTAATCTGTAACACAGCATGTCTGAACATCGGTCTGCTTTATTAAACCAAATTTGCAGAGATGAGGTAAGAATGTATTGTCCTACATTGTGTTACTTGATGCTGCCATGTGATGGCCATTCAATAACAGCACCCGTTAAGACCTCAGATAAAGCTACTGTAGGAAGACAACTATGGCTTTGGATGGGAATCAATAGGACATGAGTGGCATCTGCCAAGACACGATTATTAAAGCGTATTCTCTACGCTCGGTCCCATGGTTTTCTTTGTTGCTACAGGCTAAAAGATGCTTTCAAGAAGTAGGTCTTTTGAAATGTGCCAACAGCACAGTTGTTGTGAGTGTTCATCTTACGTGTTACTGTTGCAGATTTCTTTAAGATATTTTTGTCTTATGTATTACAAGTCTTGTACTGAATTCTTTAATGATATATTATAAAAACTCATAACACAGTAACGTTATAAACCATTATTAAATTTTGAGCAATAAGAAGGAAGCTCACCGAAAAAAATCCTAAACATAACAAGTACGTCTTAAGTAAGGTCTTAAGTACAGTGTAATGTTCCTGGGAGAGGAGAGGGAGTTAAGAGCATCTGAAAAGCCACGTGTGTTCATTTATTTTAAAAATCTCACTGAACAGGGGAGAATACCGCGTCCTCGACCTGATTGTGAAGTTCCAGTTACTGTGTTGCTGTGTTCAGAGGCTTAAATTGATTGATATTTTCTGGTACCTTGAATTACTTATTCATACTCATTACATCAGAATGTGTGGCTAATCATGACTCACATCATTGTCTAACCATGTGCAACTAACTTCATCTGAGGGCATAACACTGACATCTCCACTGTCAATCATATTTTTATATATATATATATATATATATATATATATATAGGATGTGCATAAAGATGACCCTTGGTCGAATGAGAGTATGCTGACTAGTATCACTTCACTGAATTCAAACCTCTCCATAAAAAAGTCAGAACCCTCATTCTTTATAATGTGCATAGAAAAAGCTGACATTATAAAACTTTTTTAGTTGTTTTAAAACTTGGTTTTAAAATGATCCACTTCCTGAACTGACTGAACAAATGGTGATCTAGCACCACGGTGACAGAGACACACATACACACATACCAGTAGTACAGCTACATAAACAAATGCCAAATTTAATGTATTCTATTAAATCTACCTTAAAGGTGTACCCTGAATACGTCAGCTCTTCAACAACAAGTTTTTATCTTGACAACACAAGCTTTCATTCACCTGTACATGTGACCTGTGTATGTCATCTCTCTCTCTCTCTCATACACCCCATGTAAGAGCACACCATTCATGCATGAAACTGTCAGGTAACACTACCCTCTCCTAATACGTGTTGCAGACGGTTACCAATACTGCCAGTTTCCACAGTCAAAAATATTTAAAGTGGCATCAGCAGCAGACTGAGGAAAACAAAAATGAAACATTTAATTTTTCATGTTGATTTTTCTGTTTCTCCATGTCACCATTTGACCTAATTTGTTCTTTTGGGCTTGTCATGGCAAAGCAGCTCATCCAGCAAACATGCCCGATGAGGTGTGAAGCCTGCACCCAAAATCCAGCTCTCCCACCCTCTGCCTACATTCCTGCTCAGCTCTCCAGCTTACTGGAGGTGGACGTCACTCACCGGCACAGTCTCAGGGTCAGATGGAGGCATCCCTATTCGAACCTGAAACCAGTGAGGCAGATCAGAGATCAGTCACTCATAACACGCTTATCTTACATCCCTTTTGCAGTCTCACAGGTAGTCAACTTTCCCTTCAGGGCTGGTGTTGAGTGAAGCAGTAACGTAAAAATTTTGCATTCTTTGCATTTATTATATTTTATTTAACCAAACAAAAGCACATCTCTTTGCATTATCCTCAAAAATAAAACAATATTGTACATGGTGGAGCTAGGCAGGAGTTACCACTTGTTTTGTGAAGTAGGCCTGGAGCTTGGGAGACTGTAGTTAAACTGAGGGTCAATATTTCATGATTGCACTTCACTTGTAATCAAAATCCTCAGAGGCAGAGGAACACACAAAAAAACAAACAAAATGTACCAAATCTTAAATAATTCCTCCATCTTTTAATTGGGTCAAGTGCTAGTCACCCTGCCAATCATATGCCTTCATTTAACATTTCCAAATAACATAGGGCTCACATTTTTTTTTAAACTTACAGTGAAAAAAAACCTCTGGGTATAAAAACATGGCCAATAACAATAAGTTAAATGAACTTCCCGTGACAGCTTGGAATGTGCAAATATCAGCTGTCAAGAGTTAGAAATAACGCACAGAGTTTACTGTAGCTTTATATAAAAAAGACTTATAGGATGAAAAGTGTCCGTTATGAGACGAGGTACTGTGGATGTTTAGATCTTCACCCCTGGCTGGGACAGTTGGCAGGTGGTAATGGCTGGCAGGGTTATAGCGGTTGACATTATGTGGGCGAGGGAACAACCTAGTCACCACGGTAAAGAGGACATCGCCGCGGCGTTCCAGGTATTGATTGCCCGTGGCGACTGTGTGGGAGCTCTAGAAGTCCAGGTGTTTGTTGCCGGAAGTGCCGGAGCCACAGCCTGAAGCCAGCGTGGCTGCTCCTGCCAGCTCCCCCCTGCTCACACGACTCACCGTCTCAGACAAGTCTGGAGGCAAATGCAGTCTCTGCAGAAATCAGAGGGGGGAGGAGGGTGGGGGGGGTGGTATAAGATCAGTTCTTATGGACAAAAAAGAAAGCACAACGGTGGATCAACATACAGTAGATGGTACACTTCAATGATGTTTATTCACAGAGATCCATGTTGGGTTTAAATTGCATTAGATGCTTCAGCACTCCCCTTCGCACTCGGAGCGTGGAATAAACCTGTTAGAGTGCTGCTAAATGCTTGAGAGAGCTTTAGGTTTGTTACAGCTCACAGGGAATATGTGTGTGTGTGTGTGTGTGTGTGTGTGTGTGTCAGGTAGGGGAATTTTGAGAAGTTTGAACAGGATGCATTCATAAGGTAAGTGTACTAATGTTTTTGATTTACTGTGTTTGTAACACAGATGATTACGGTCAGCTTATACCAGAGTCATTAGAATCAGCCTTTTAGTCGTTTCATAGTAAAGCTTATCTACGGAGCAGCCCTGTGCCAACTCAAAGCACAAAGACTCTAAGAGGTTAATGAGGTCCACTCATGTAAAGCCCCCAAACACCAACACACTAACCATTATGAAGCTTAAGAGGGGCTACACTGCTCTGCTCTCTCTTCACAAGCCGCAAGAAGGGCCGCCCATGGCACTCCACGTACAAAGTCTTGAAGAGGTGCTGAGAGCATGAGAGGAGGTGAAGTATCTCCAGAGTCAAGGGTGCACCTGACAATGGTGTTGAGTGGCAAGTTGATCGAGTGTCTATCGAGGAAGTTGAATCAGAATACAGGCATCCCAGGTACAAGAGAAGTTAAACCCTGTAATTTGCCCCTGAAAGAATCTGCCATGACATCTGAAACCCACTGGTCAAAGCTTGCGCTCCCACCCCACCCCGGCCCTCTAAACCTTCCCTGCCTGCCACATCCTTACACCCTCCAGACATGCAGCTTTAGGAGAGCCCTTCCACTCCCGCAGATACTTATCTTTTTCTTAATGACTAGGTGTTCGGGTACAGGGTTTAACAGCGTCATTACTAAGAGATAATTCAGGACTAGGCAACACTCTTCACCCCTCTAGGGTAGAATACTTCCTCCCTTTGCTTAATACTGTTTTCTAGGTCTGAGTCCGAACTGCAAAATGTCTTTACATTGCTGATGTTCAGCTCTGATATGAGGCCTTGTACTCCTGCTACTGTGGCTAACAGGTCGGAGGCGTGTCATGCTCAAGTGGTTTCTCCTTCTGTTGAACACATTGCCTTTGTGTGTGTGTCAGCGGGCCGTTTGTCAGGGAAGTAGAGGAAACAAGAGTAGTCGTCTTCATGCAGCCCTGCAGATTATCTGGGGCACTGGGACATTGTGAAGGACCTATAATTTAATATAAGATGGTAAAGGTAAGGTTACAAAGGACTAATAGAGGCATGGATGGAAGATTCCCACTGGGACAAAAGACAAGAGATTTATAATGAGCATAAATTAACTCTCAAGACACCACAAGAATGATAAAGTTGTTTGAAACACACATGATAAATTTGTTAAACTTCTCTCACATAAACATCCATGCAAACTCATGTATTGGCCTTGAGGGGGCTCCGCTCTGCTTCCACCCCTGCCAAACCTCACCTGTGTAACCTTTCGTGTCTTCAGCTCACTCGAGTGTGATTGAAAAAGAAAAACAATGCATTGATCAAGCCTGGACTCAGTCCTGCTTAGCGCACTGCAGCGGAAACACGGTAGAGAGAAGGGTAGGAGAAAAATCAATCACATATACATCATCCTCAGTGGGTGAGTAAAAAAAAAAAAAAGACATCACACCGTTGTTTGGCTGTCACGCACCCACGGGCCTGGCTACACCGTGTCTGTTTGGCTCTGAACTCTGTGAACACACTGAGCATGTGCAGAGCGAAGGTCAAAGCAATCCAGAAGTGCAGCTCAGCTCCTCTAACCTTTGAGTTCAGGGGCAGATGAGAACAATCAATGGTAACATCAAAGTTGGAGGGAGGAGCAGACAAAACCAATCGATCGGTTTGACACACACGGGGAAAAGAGAGCCTGGAAACAGTCAACAACCATCCCGCACAACAGTAACAGTCAATATTAGAGCTGATAACTGTTATAGGTGATCAGGGCCATAAAACTTACTTTATATTCAGTCCCACTCCAAATAAACCGATTTCTTATCAATTCAATTCCACCCTGATTTTGAAACTGAGACCCAAATATGATGCAAGTGCAGCGCACTCATTTTGGCAATGATCGGCCAGCTTAAGGGGCTGCCATGAACTGACACCAAATGAATGGAGGTCAGTGTAGGACTTAGACAGACGCAACCAGGGAGGCTGTGAGTCTGCTTCCCTACGACCTGCACACTCCATGATGTAAACAAGGACATCCGGAAAACCCTCAGAGGCATAGTGGGGTGTATGTGTGTGTGAAGTCTTTCTCTGCTGCCTGGCAACCGTCACTAGGGTGGAGAAAAAGGGGGAAAAAAGAAGAGAGAGACGGGTGGATGGTGGTGGTGGTGGTGGGGG
>NC_060169.1:21930532-22007766 GCF_021292245.1 Micropterus dolomieu
GGGGGGGGGGGGGGGGGGGGGGGGGGGGGGGGGGTGTTGGATGGGAGTGGACGGCGGGAAAATAGACCATTGGCTGTGGTGCACTGGTGGAGGGGGGTTGTGAAAATAGATGTGTTCCCCAGTGTTAGTGCGAGTATGTGTGTTAGAGTTGTGATGTCAGTGTTCCACTGGTGGCGGGCAGGGGTAAAGGTCTGTGGTTCAGCTCCGCTCCACAGCCAGAGGGGCTGGGGCCATGCTGGCAACAGGGTGAGGGGTGACAAAGCTCCAAACGAGCGCTAAGCACTTGAAATGAGCCCTCAGGGCCAGCCCATGGACTAGCTTTGCCTAAGAGGGTTACTAATATCACCCCACAATGGACAATTCCCTTTGGCTTACTAAACACCCCAAAGACCCGGTTCTTAAGGAAAATGGCATTTCATGCTGCTTGTCGTTCACAATCTCTACATAAAGCAGTGGTTATTTGTGGATATCACATCAGTGTTTTCAAAGTTTTTAAAGGTTTCTGTAATGTTTTGGTTATGAGTATAACAATGTTGCATAAACCTTAATATTCCAAGATCCAGATAGACTGAGTTTTATAACTGGAGCTTAAACAGGACCTTACTCACACAAAACAACACCATCAAAGGCATTCCACTGGTGGTAACGGCTTGCTAATGACTTGAGTATTAGGTGCTAATTTAACGAGTCATTTCTTCCATAGGGTTTTAGCCACACTTTCAAACGGCCTGTGTCACTGTACAGCTTATAACTATGGGAAACCCAACACCTTGTTGGAACACATGACGGCTGGTCTGGCTGTTCCAGTCAGATTAGCCGATGCTGGAACATGCTCATGGAAGTGACACGATATTAACCATGAACACCTACTTAATGTTGTAACATGGTCAGCATATTGTAAGCTCTACAAAGTCAGTTAAATGAGCGAAACTGAACTGTATGACTAAGCCGAAGTCCTTACAATCATGAAATGTCAACCAAGCAATCTGGCTATCTGCTGTCATGCAAGAATAAGAATTTCCAGTTATATTTGATGCAAACAAGATTTTTTGTTTTAATGGATTTATATAACACGAGTCCAGTATTCATGGACAGTGGTCACATTAGAGGTGATACCTTTTGCCAATTCCATTTCCCTGAGCATCACAGCTGTAGTGCAGCCACTGTGAACTAATGTGTACAGCTGTCCATGACATTTCTACAACCAGCCAAGGGTCAAAATGGTAGCACAACAAAATTGGTAGAGATTTCCCAGACTTGCTGGTCTATCCAGTCACTAAACCAAGCTAAATCACCTCCCAGTGGCGTAATCCCTCACCCCTCTAAAGTTACACTGCATTGTGTGGGAAATCATTTGCTGGACCTATAGGAACTAGTATTAACTTCAGCACACCAAAACCCAAATAATGAGGTGATGTACTTTTCCATTGGAGAAGCGAACTATCATCAAATTTACGTTGCAAAATTCAGAGAATACTTCCGCTACCTTGGCAGAAAAAAATGCAGAAACAACGCAGCACAAATCCCATCACTTTGGTAATTCTAGCCCACCTGCACCTAACAAAAGCCGAGAAGAAGCTCTTCCTTCCTCTACTTTTGTGGTAACAAAGAGTGCAACACGATCCCCGACCTTGCCCTAAGAATAACCTGTTGACAAGGGAAGTTTTTATCCCTGACGTAGTAATTTTTCAGGAAAATTTGTAATTTTGTTGTTCTTCCTCATTGTTTATCACTTATGTGATTTTTAAAAATAAATAAATGTCAATACATGTAGTTTTTGTCAGGGCAGTTTGGACTTCATTCCTGCAGCATCAGTAGCTTGTAATCTTGGTAAGTATGGAATTTAAACTTAAAATTTCACCTTACATGTAAAGATGGGTGCGTTTTCCAACTCTATGCTATCCTTTTGACATGCATGACGTTTTGTAAGTAGAAGAAGGAAGAAACAAGTGTACTACACTGGAGCTCATCTCGAGTTTCTTTTTGGTAATAGGGTGATGGTCACCTGCTCGCCATGTCACCTGCTGCCTGATCCAGGATAATCTGAGAGGCAGCCATACAGACATTCAGGCGGACTGACAGATAGACAGATACAGACACAGGCTCCTCATCTCTTCTGCTTCATGGCTAATGCATCTGACAGAGTAGGCAGGAGGCAGGCAGAAGGATGAGTAAGCATTTTGAGTGTAATTATATTCCCAAACACTGGAAGAATGGGAAGGGACTAACAACTGACTGCATTTCATTAAAAGTGAGCATGTCCAAACAGGAAATTGATTAGCTGACATTATTTCAAGGTTTTTTAATACCTAATGGAATGTTTATTCCTGTTCTCTTGAATAGCTAGCTCCTCACTTACCCTTCACGCTCCACAGCCTGATGTAAAACAGCATTTGATAGTATCTGTCATGTCACTAAACATAACATGCATGAGAATCAGCGAGCTCCACGATGCTTCTGAATAACCAAATGGACAAACAAGGGCCAAAGTGTAACTGTGCTGTAACACAACAACTTGACTTGTTATCTCCGTCGTCGTCATCATCTTTAACTGATCCCTCCTCTGGGGGCCCCTGCTCGGGCCTGTCAAGAGCTTTGACAGGGGAAGCAGCGTGGGGCCATTTTGTCTCTTTTCAGTTCGGTTTTATTTTCTCTTTGGAGGGCAGTGTTGGTATGGACCGTGGGCGTTGTAGGGTGAGGGGGCGAGGGCACATTGACCCTAGTGGTGGTGGGTAGTAAGGGGGGGTTAGTTGGTGTTATGGACTTGGGCACAGTCAGGGAGTGCTGGTCCACCCCTGGAGTGACATGCTGCCTGGGGAGAAAGGGAGAGGAATATAGGGCGTAGAGTACAAACATGTCTAAGTGCTGCCTTCACTACCAATAGGCCCATAGCAAAGAGCGCGGCTGCATGGGTTATGACAGCATATCTGGGGGACCTCTTGTGCCCTCCACCCCTCAACTACACATTTTACCCCCTCAAACAATGACTCTGATATAAACATCCTCAGGTTAAAACACCACTGACACTTTTGGTAAGAACAGGTTTTCAAGAGCTATATAGATGTCCTGCTATAATAATCACACTTCTGTCTGAAGGTAACAAAATCCGCTTACTAACTAAACTCACTAATTAACACTATCGCTATCAATACCTAAATGTAAAACTACAAGTTGTGGTTTTTGGAGGTGTTTAGTGCAGGACTATTTCTTGGCTGGGTACAGCGATGTTCCAGAGTTGCTTGGCAACGTCACACAAAGATATAAAGCGAATAAGCATATTTCCCAAAATGTCTACATATTTCTCTAAGATCACTGTCCTAACTGGCCCTGTCACTGCTTCAGCCAAAAAGAACCCAGCACATTACCAAGAATATTTTGGCATGCATTATTCATGCTTTTTTCTGTGTTGCACTCAGTCTACAAGTGCATACACCCATGTACAAAAACAGACAGACAGACACACACTGCCACTTGCTTATGCATGTGTCACACAGAGGTATTTACAACACTAGTGCACAAAGCCTGCTAGTACAACTAGGTTTTCCTGAACCCAGCCTTCCCTCCAACAGAAAACCTTATTTCTCCCTTGTCGTTTGCGCTGTGATGGAGTTCAGGCAGTTTACAGGCATAACATTTGGCAAAGCGAAAGGTCGTCTGGAGGTTACTGTGTCAGCCTGGGTAAGTGGCTGACCCCTTGGGAGGGGCGGGGGCGACCACACTCACAGAGGAATAGTATGTTGTTGTGCTAGCAAAAGACCAGGATGGAATGGGGCACGGATGAAACAACATATAATTTATCATTTGAAATATTTGCAGTATCAACATGATGATGTTAAAGCTCCCACCACAAATTTGTGAACCTCTTCTTGGGACCATCTGCTTACTAGTACTTGTCCTGCACAAAGTTTTATGACTCGCAAAATTATATATATTATATATATGTACAACTATATATTATATTAGATAGATAGATAATAGATAGATAGATAGATAGATAGATAGATATCTCTTCTGTTTACTCATCAGTAAAGGAGATTGACTGTAGAGTAGAAGGAAAATATTTTAACTGGGAACTGCCTGTCCAGGATCATGTACTCGGCTCATGTTCAACAGCTTGAAATTTTCAGGAACTATGCAAGCAATCAAATGCATCACACGGATAACTTGGATGGCGATATGTAGCCAGAAAAGTTGAAGAAAAGAGATGTAACTTCCATTTCTGTGTAACACAGGACAGGAAGAGAAGATGAATCAGGAAGAAGCTTAGTCTTCATGTCTAAGTGAAATGAAGAGGACAGTAAATGAACAGTGTGTAAGCATTTGATGTTGACCTGTTGTGAGTATACCTAAGAATGGTTTGTGCACCTGTATGTGTGCATCTTAACCATCTTAGAAACAATTGCGCAAAATAATGTGCTTATGTCTTTGGAATACTTTTGATGCCTTTGTGGTTGTACATATGTGTGAGAGTGTGTATATGTTTGCAAGCATCCGTGTCTGTTAATCTGCCTGGATGAATAAAGGGGGGTGGGTATAATCCATCACCAGTTGATAGTCCTCACAAAAAAGGAGCCCTTTTTGCTGAGAGGACAGCCCTTGTGTGGACAAAGACCACCATACTGGGGACTTCATAGGACCCAGCTGAAAAGGTGTTGCCCAGAGTAACCCCATTCACATTAACAGGCATGCTGGCCAAAGCGAGTCATTACTGCTGACTTGGACCAGCCGGGCCACACATAGACAAGCCTAGAGCCTCTAAGGCCATTCACTCCACATCAGCCCACAGGCATACAGCCTGAACTCTGCCACTGGGGAGCATCTAGAATTGTTACCATTCTATTCGACTGTCTGTCTTGAGAGCTTCAATATATGCAGCCTTTGAGTAAATTTATAAAAAAAAACATAAAAAAGCATGAATATACAGTTTTAAAGGGCAGGATTTGAGTCTTTGAGTGTTCATTAAAATGTGCCAATAATTTTATGTGCCAAAATTTATGTGGCAAAAAAGTAGTCATTCCAGGCCTTACTAAAACATCTGTATTTTAATACATTTAGCATTTTATTTTGTAAAAGGAAAATCCTTTGGAAGAAAAAATGTTGTCAACAACATAACATAATAAATTAGTTTTCTTAAGAGCATAGCATTATAACATAATACAAAATTTCTGGCAAATTTGTGATTTGGATTAAATCATTTTCTTACAAGCTATTTTATATTTAGTCTTGCAAAGGCCTTGGATATTACAAATCAAATTTATTTATTGGGATAAATCCCTTGAGATGATCTCATTTTCAAAGGCATCCTAAAATTTGGCAATATTTTAGTATTCGCATCCACTCTTCGTCCCCCTACCACTGTCATTTGTGACACTCTGAAATGAGGGTCACCTCTTGCACAGTTACAGAGAGGAACAATGAGAGAAAAGCAGATGTGCTCTCAGTGGACTGGAATCACTGGGGGCTGAAATGCTTCGTCCACTAATCTATTGAACTCTTAAAGGCACTCTGATCTTCACTCTGATACAAACTTACAGAATAATATAAAAAAAAACACGCAGAAAGGAAAAGCAGATCCGACAAAACACTAAACGGATATGTTGAAACGAAAAAATGTATTGGATAAAAATCTAAAATCTAAGCTGAATATCCTTCAATCTAATAGCTAATTATATTCAACGTAGCTAACTAGACACATTATGCATTGCATCCTCTGACACACAGACACACTTCATTCACCTGCCCCCCTCCCCCCTCTTCCTCTTCCCCTATTTGTCCTCCATCCCCACCCCACATCCACCACTGCTCTCCACTCCATCATGCTCCCTGTGGGCAGGTGGTTGTGTAAATTTAGCCACAGCTAGGTGAGGTGCTTCCTGGGTAGACTGTTGGCAAAGCCACCTTTAGGGTGTTCAAGATGTCAGAGGGAATGAGACATCACCTCGGTTGCCCTGTCAAAAAATTCACCACCTTCCATTTTCCCCATAACCTCTAGGTCCTAGAAGCATGGTGGGTGATGGGGAATGCTTGTTTTGTGTTTTTTAAATTTTGCCTGAAACACACCAGCCATTAACAAACCTAGAGCGCTGGCTGAGTGTTAATTGTGAAGCATTACTAAAACCATTAAAACATTGAGCCAGGGCCCGGGGAGACTGCATGCTAAAGTTAAAAATCAGAGCGACAGTGCTAAATGCATGTGAAACCCTCTCTGCAAATGACCCCAACAAGAGGTGGCACAGCAGCGAAACATAACACGTTAAAAAACTATGAAAACTGTTAATGCAAAAAAATATATAATGGCATTACGATGAATTTAATTTATAGATGTTAGGTAATTTTAATCTGCAATCTGTACAGATTAGTAAAAGGACACTAAATACTAGACAATGGGATTTAGACTTTTCATCATTTTCAGAACTATTATAAAACACATTTAATATCAAAAGTCGAAATAAGACGTTTGCAAAATGTCATAGTGCAGGTGTTTTAATAGAAACTCCTTTTTCACAACAACCTTCCACACAGGCAAAAGATTGTTTTATTTCACTGTCTGAAGCCGGTGGGCTGGCTTTTGGACTGTCTCATCCTCTCTGCACGTTAGCTTCTCAGCAGCAACTGTTACGACAGTTTGCTAACCCACAACTTGGCTAACGTAAATTACATTACATACTGTGTCGTTGTTCGCTTTGCATCATGGTGTTTCTCCAGAATCACACACCCCACCTTTAAGGCTGTAGCTGTGCCTAATATAAAGCAGTATCAACTTTTAAATGCGGCTGGGATGACCACACTTTCAGCAACACACGGAAACAGGAGCGCATGGTGGTAACGTTCGTTCATCTGTTCATCATATTTTTTTGTTGAAGCACATTACACATAGTTCACAAATAATGGGACACAGATTTTAGTTCCATAGACACACATTTTTATTAGCTATTTTTGACAGCAGTTTTCTATTTGCAGTGCACACATTTAGTTAACTTTCTTCATCAATTTTTCTAATATTAGGTTTAATTTAGCTAAAATTATCTTTGTTCATTAACTGAAGTTATTTTCTGGGGTGTTGCTGCTGGAGGTGTCTGGCTGGCCAGCAAAAGAACTTGAAGCTGAATAGTGTTGATGGACAATTGGACTGTACCATGTTCTCCTACATCACGGGGAGGGGAAGTGATTTCTAGTTTGAGTTTTTTATGTTCTTTCTTTGACAGTTTTGTGATATTATTATTTCCATTAGTTAATATTAGGTAACACTATCATGACATGTTTGTAGTTATTGTAGTTTGTTTATGTATCATGTCTTAGTCTATTCCCCTTCGGTGCCAGAATGGTCTAATCAGCAACTATATAAGTCACCCCCATGTCTCAGTCTTGTTAGGTCTGTTTAGTTGACCTCTTTCATGGGCCGAGAACTTTATTATATCTTTTGTTAATGAGCTGCTTTGATTTATTTATTTTTGGGAAACTTTATTTCTTACTCCTCATGCGTGCCAGGTTGGTCCTCACAATGGACCACATTATGAGACAGACAATCACTATTTAAGAATACATTTGTTAAAGAACAATAAAAATATTTAATGTTTTCAAAGTAATACAAATAGGTGTCAATAATAATAATCATTACTGTAACAGGCCAAATGCCATGTGCAAAATTACGTAGAAATCTGAGGTCGGAGGCTCCAAAGATGTCAGTCAAACTTTTGTACCATCAAAGTTTCAGATGTGGATGATTAGGAGTCATGGGCAGCAAATTGTTTTAGATTTGACTGAAAATGAAGGACCTATCAATATTTAAAAAAAAAAAGAAAAAAAAAAAAGGCTAAGTGTGAAGTGTGCTGCCCCTGAACAGTGTGTATCTGCAGGTAGCATGCTGCAGTAGCACATTGGTTAGCAATATGACTATCAATCACAATTAATATCCATCCATCCATCGTCAACCGCTTATCCTGCGTACAGGGTGTTAATTACTAATTTAACAAAACTGCACCTGACAAAATGAACAGAACGGATGAATTCAGTTCCAAAACTCACTCAAAACTTCTGAAGTAGTCCGTAATTACTGAGCCTTTCTTTTTGTGAATAGAGTTTTTGGAAACTTGAAAGGTTTTCTGTGGTTAGGATGGTTAGGTTTGTTTATCAAAAACCTTTGATCACAAAACCACAAAAGCTTCAGGAGACTAATGAGTAAGGATATTAGTTTGACGGTGTGTAATTAGTGTGCAATTATGTTCTATGAAGTATAGCTTCACATAAAAAAGAACTAAGAAGAAGAGTAAGTGCAGCGACGGCTACAGAGGGCTGTGGAGTTGAAAAGAATAACAAAATTGGAAACCGTTCCAAATGTGACTATCAGCTTCTTCATTCTGCCCCGATGTCGAGTTAGGCGTTTTGCTGGGAAATGGGCGGCCTGCCAGATTGGGGCCAAGTCAGAGTTGTCAGGGGATTACAGTTCTGCCTTGCTCACTGCAGGGGGTGCGGAGTGGGCCTCAATTACCCTGGAGCGGCGTGTTTGATTTGGCCGGGCACTTTTGGGGACCGACCAAAACCTGAATAATGCACCATTAGCAACTCAAAATCCTGCCCTAAAATGAGTCCACTTACGCATCACATACAGTAATTGTGTGCCTATCAAAGGATGGCAGGTCTACACCAATTACCCTGATAACAACAAAACAATCTATGCATAATATTATCTGCCGAACACCTGTGGGCAGTCTCAAACATCCAAGCTTCCCGGTTTGGAACTCTCATTTAAAAGTCTGTCACCAACACAATGCTGTGAAAAGAAGTGTCAACTTTAGAGTGCTAAAACACGAAAATGCAACGTTGCTCTGAAATAATAAAAAAGTGTGAAGGTAGAACTTTCTATGCTTCTATTTACAAATATGGGAGACGGCAGACAGAGAGAGAGAGAGAGAGAGCGTGAGAGCGAGAGAGAGAGAGAGGGAGATCCCCCTACTCTGGCTACAGTTGGAGCTGTGCAATTGAATTTCACAGGATATGAGGCAGCAAATGGCATGTAAAGGCTGAAGCGTCAGACGGTTGCTGCCACACGGGCCAGACAGATAAGGGAGGTGTAAGTGAAATCATTAGGTAACTCTGCAGGACATCAGGGGCAGTTTGAGGTTGGCAGGGGGCTATGAGAGCCAGAGGTCCTCCTTGAGCTCCATTGAACACCCACTCAGCCTGGTATACATGCACTTACAAACACACAGGGAAAATCACTTATACAAACACAAGCCGCAAGACAAATAAGGGCTCAAGACAGAGACAAGCCAACAACCAAGCGCTGTTTTTTTTTTTATCTCTCCACACCAGCAAATACAAGCACATGAACACACACATGGATATGTACTCATGCATACATACACACACACACACCACTTCAAACTGCAGACGCCTCATTGAGGTATCAGCCGCGGTGATTGTGTTTGTCCACCTGGGTATGAAAGAGCCATTCTGGCCTGTGTGGAGGAGACAGCAGTGTGGTACAGCTCAAGCCGGAGCCCAGCTAGGCTACGTCTGTCTCAGGCTCTCAGGGAGGGGAGCAGCCAAGTGTGGATGCACCTCATTACCTCACTCATCCACACACCAATTACCCCTAAATAAATACACCCAGCCCACAGGCAGCAACAATGACATCCAGCCTGAAAGGGAAGAAAGGAAGCCGTTCAGAAAGCATTTGCACGCACAGAAAAGTGCTGTTGGATAATGATGAAAAAAAAGTACAGAGAAAAGAAGGAAAAAGAAGAACATGCAGGGGGCTCCAAGTCTTTTAAAGAGCTCAAAGACGAGACTGAGAAAGAGAAAGAATGAAACAAACACAGGGCAAGCAGAGTGAAGTGATTCAGAAAATGATAATTTCTTGCTAAATTTCACCCAACACATCCGCAAATGATTGTTGTGGCGGGGGAGGGGCAAAGTTTAATTGTTTTAATGCATGCAGCCATGAGAAAGCTCTGCCGCGGACTAAAATCACTGTAGAGCCGACGCATATTTGCATGTAAGACGGACCGCACGGGGTAACGATAATAGCAGTGTGTCCGAAGGCCAGAGAACATTGGCTAAAAGGGGAACAAGCTGGCAGCCAAAGAGTTTGATCCCTAGAAAGTTTGAGAAAATATGGCAGGTGACATGAAATGTGACAAGAAACACTATCTGTGACAGCCACAAATATGAGAAAACATTTTAAGCTGTTAACAGGGAAAAGTCTCTGTTACTGGAGTGAGAAGGTGAGCGAAGGATGCAGAAAAGGTGTGTGGCAGAGAAAAGAAGACAGATGTGTTTTCAGGGAAGGGGGGTACAAACCAGGAGAGAAAGCCAAGAGTTCCTTCATGCCCCCCCCCCCACCACCACCACCACCACCACCTTCCTCCATGTGGGATCTTTCTGCATGAGTGACTCTGTCATACCTGGGGGACAAAAATGGTCTCTCTCTCTCTTCCTCTGTCTGTCTCTCTCTAACCAAGTTCCTTCCTACCTCTCCTCTTTTCTGCCTGTACTGTGACTATGGTGAGCCAAGCCTGGTTAGTCGTGTGCTACTGCCTTGCAATACAGCCTGAGGAGTAAAGGAGTAAGTGACAGGCTATTTTCTTCAAATATTATCATCATTAATAATGTATTTAAAAGATTCAAATGAATAAACGTCCTTAATTCTAATTAATTCTAAATGTTGATCAAGTAACAACTTGTACAGTAAATCAACCACTTTTATTTTGGCACCCAAAGGCAAAAGAGATGATTCACTTCCTACTCTGACACCTGAACGTTCAGGTGATGAGTGGAACTGTAAGTCACTGAGGGTGGTGTGTGGGGGGGGTGCAGCAGGACGTTATTCTTGATAGGCTGCTATCCAGTCACCATGTACGAGCATATCCCAAACTTGAAAATAAACCCTCATGACCAGAGCCAACGGGTTCACCTGACCAGAGGCAGATTCCTGGTTAACAAAAACAATGGCTGGGAACATATCCGTTTTCCAAGCTGATGATT
This sequence comes from Micropterus dolomieu, assembly GCF_021292245.1. Taxonomy (NCBI): domain Eukaryota; kingdom Metazoa; phylum Chordata; class Actinopteri; order Centrarchiformes; family Centrarchidae; genus Micropterus; species Micropterus dolomieu. Next base: position 21,941,519 of record NC_060169.1, read on the forward strand.
CGGTATAATAAACAGAAGGTGATGGATGGAATGGAAGTGAAAGGAGCAGGTTTATTAGGATTCCTGTTGGAGGGCTAATTGAGGTAGGGCACAGTGTGCAGGTTTGGTGCAACAGGTGGGTGGAGTAGTGTTGACATGCTGTGGCAGCATAGTCAGGATTCCTAGTGTATAGCTCAACCCTTAGCTGGAATCAAACTGCATGGGAATCCCAGGTTTTGTCCCATACAACACAACAGGCAAGGCCTATCAAGACCTACTGGCCTTTTGTTAACTACTGTGTCTTTTACTCAGGTTCAGCTAGTGTGACCTGCAGCTGCACCTAAAAATAGAAGGCTCCCTTCACCCTTTTCCCCCTCTTCTTCCCTGTTTGACGTGGCCTGGAGGTTCCTCCTGGGAGCTTAAGTGTTTTAAATTTCCTGTACCCTACAACACTTGTACATGTAGCTGTCAAACCCTGCAGCAGCCTTCATACACAATTATATACTGTGAACACACCACATTATCTTTAACATTTATGTTTCTTGTTTTTATTTGATTAAAAGTCTGTAGGCACACACACATGCAAACTCACATTTGTATGTATCAGCAAGGTTTCTCAGAAACCGTGTGAAATATGGAGGAAATGCAACTGCAGCACTTGATCCTCCTTCGCAGAAAAGGTTTGCGTGACCTGTGAGATTTCACACAGCACCTGTGCCTAAGAGGAATGTACAGGAGATATGCAGGATCCTCGAGTACACACCCAGAAATGCTTGATGATCTGTACGATACACAAACACACCAAAAGAAAATCATCCTGTTTTTGTTTGTATTCATCCAAACATGTCCAGTTGGCAGGAAAACATAAATGATTTTTCTCACTCATGATGTAAATTTGAGAAATTGCAGCTTTCAGACCACTGAGATATGGATAATGCAAATGAGGCTTCTGTTCAATATTATGAATCCTTAATATTTTGAACAGTGCGTTGTGCAAATTCTATATGTCTTTGCGGCAATGTTTAGTTTGTGACACCGTGCTATGACTTACAATAACGCTCATAAAATGGATTCTTATTCTGATTCTGTATTTCAATAGGGCACTTTTAAATGCGCCAATGCAGAGGAATCTCAACGCAATGCAACATTATCCATCACTGCACTATGTTGGCCAATCAGATATTTTTTAGAGAAAAAGCCTATGAAAGCTCTTTTGTAAAGCCAATGGTTTAATTCTACTGTTTATTTCGACTTTTATATCACTACAACGCAAGATTAATCATAATCCTTCACTGGTTGTCTAATGTAAATAACATGAGTGGTGCTAATAAGGAAAGATGGAAGACATGTCCGCAGAGAGGCAAATCTTTGCTCTCTTCTACTTCCTCATGCAAATTACTTTTTGCTTATTTCTGTATGAGCATGCAGGTGTGACATTGTTTGCTGATCAGTTCAAGAGCATGACCTGTTGAGACAGGTATTGGTAAAGCCTGTTGTGGATTAGTAGGATTAGTATCCTGTCAGAGGTGTTAAGTGTTTAAACTGTCAGGTTACACTGAAATAAAGCATCACGCATATAAATACTAAGTACACTAATCCTAATATCTTACTTTTTTTCTTCACCGAACAAGTAGCAGAAATGTTCATAACTGTTACGTGGAATGCATGGATAAAAAAACTGTCACTTTAAAATGCTATTTTAAAGTACTTGAAAGACTGAGTGAGATTAACTACATAACAATTTCATCACCATTAACACACATTGTAAATGCATATCATCTGTATATCCATCCACTCAAGAGAACCCCTCTTAATAAGTAGGCACACTATGACACAACTTAGAAAACACTAACATCTGAGTGGGGAGAATTTTGTACGGTGTCAATGTAAAAGTGACTGGGTCTGCCACAATGTAATCTAACAATCCGTCATAATAGCACAATCTCAGAATTAGCAGGACAAAAACGACGCATCCCAGTTATATGGGCCATATACATTGGCAAACACACTTACTTCATCTGCCAAATCCCCAAATTAACACCTTTTTGGTGAGAAAGCTCAATTTGGAACACATCACACCAACACCACAGCTGGCATTCAAGGGTAAAATTAATTACTTCAGATACATGTGCTTCCTCTCAAAGTGGCAGACTTATTTGCATTGAGGAACATTCAGCAGAAGTAATCGATGCACACGCAAAATACGGCCACCCGATGACCCCGGCCCCCGTCTCAGAGTCCCTCCCCGTCCCCAAAGCCCTGACGGCTCAGCCATGCATGGAGGAACAAACACAGGTAGCGAGAGCAAATCAGACTGCAACAAAACACAGAAAACATGAATGGGAAGCATTACAATGACGGGCTGGATGCAGGACAATGGGCCCGACATTAAACAAACGGCAAATCCCAGGATGGGTTGCAGGAGTATGATACAGATTACAGGCACCTAGTCCCTGCCTGGGGAACAGGGGAGAGGGAGAAAAAAGGACACAATATTGCAATCTGACAGCTGACGTCTTCATATAAATGTATGAATTTACATTCCAATTAGAGGAAATTTACATCTTAATCACAGAGAGCAGTGGTGTTGGTCCCTCGGTTAGTGTGTTGCTACGGTAATGAGGTGGGATGCTGCTGTGCTCTCTCATCCAGACAGTGATCTGTCAGCAGACGACACCTCCCTGTTATGAGGGAGCTGCACCCTTAAATGCAACCGCCAGCACCATCCTGTAATATCCGCTGAAATCTGTCTTAAATACCAACAAGGTGTGAGCTGCCACCCGAGGATAATATGGAGTTTGAAAAACATCAAACATATCTTAAATACAGTGCACTGAACCAGGAGTGTCTTTAACTGTCACTCAAGTGACAAGCTTTCAGTGGTCTATGGCATTCCATTTCTAATTTCCATACTAATAATGGGTATATTATCTTTAATGGTTTAACATTGTTTTATGGCATTTGAAATGCACGGTGAAGCCATCTGTGGAAGTACTCAAACATATCATGTCATCAGATCACATGCTGCTGTGGCGCTAACAAAGACAAAGTAAATGGGTGAGATGGAAGGATTGTGAATCTCTCATCAATATCCTTCTGGTAATCATTTACATCACTGTAAACCATCGTGTCCGAGCTCACCCCAAGGAAAGCATACAAGTTGGTCAGGGGGCGTGCGTACACTTGTGGAGAGAGAAGAAAGGCAGGCAAGTACAGATTATTGAGAGGAAACAGTAAATGTCTGCTAAAAAGAAGAACTTGAAGTTCAAGTTTGTAAAGTCTATTTGAGGACAAGTGTTTTGGTCTAGTTCAATTAGAAGACAAGAGCTTCTGGTTTGAGGTTTTGGGGAGTGAAACCACACAGACAAGGCTATGGCCTGGACACGGTCCTTTCGTAAGCTCACAACAGAAAAAGACCACAGACTTTTAATGAAAACTTAAACACTGAAACTTCGCTGAAACAACTTCCATCCAGTGAAATCATTTACTCGTAGAGCAGCGCTGACTGCTGACAATGCAATCAGGAGGAGCAGATTAGCTACCACCACATAGGAGAGCACATAAATCAGTTTAACACAGTCCTTTGCCATCCTCACGCTTGAATTTAATACAGGGATGTGTGAACAAAAAATTGGAGGTAAATGAGGCATGGCTTCTTTATCACCTACCACATAGCCAATCAGGCTTCTCCCGTCGGAGACACTGCTCTAATGGCTGATATCTATGGAAGCAGCCCATTACTGGATACTGCCTGTAATTAAGACAAGTCAGATTACACCAGGCCAGTGCCTCCTCTCTGATAAGTAGGCTGCCATTAAGGCCCGAAGTGGTGATGCACTTATACATTGAGAAAAGATAGAGGGTTCATGTAGTTTCAATAAAAAAGAAAAAGAAAAAAAAGACTGAAAAACATTGCATGTCCAGAGTAGGAGTAGCAGATACGTGGGGTGTGGCTAGATTCCACTTCAGCCTGTAGGGTGTTTGGAGAGGATGCCTGGAAGCTGCACACTCCCTCTTTGGCACTTATCTTGCATATTCTAAACTTTCAGATTGATTCCCACAGCAGTGCTGCCACCTCTCCAAATCTGCCTTTTTTTTGGTGGTGGTGGTGGTGGTGGTGGGGGGGGGGGGGCAATTGAGTTTAGCTTGAAAGTTAACCATGATTACAAAATCTTAAAACAGCCGCCAGCGAATAACATGCCAAGCTGACTTTGTGTCTGGTAGCAAATGAGGTGAAAGGGGTGAATGTGAAGGCTGTTAAGTTTGGATAAGGGCTCTGAATGTAGAGAGAGAGCAACACTCTTAAAAAGCTCGCTATGATTAAAAAAAGAGGAGTAGAGGGAGGGAGCCTCTGACAAAAGGAGGAGTGAGAAGGAGACAAAAAGAGGGAGTACAAGTGCGTTTGAGACGGGAAAGCACTTCATTCTGTACACAGAGTGACCTTGCTAACACTCTGTCTGCTCTAATATTCACCACTACACATGCTTTTGTGTGCTATTCCTCGCCCATCTAAGCATGCAAACTCTCCTCTCAACACACACACTGCTCATTATACAATTTCACAAGCCGGTTGTCCAAGACTTGCACACACATTAACACTCTAGCACAGATTCAAAGACATGCACAAGCACCGAAATGTGTTATCTATTGAGGGGCGCAGGAAATTCACTGTACTGATTTCATTTTGTGCATTACAGACTGTCTCCTCGTAAGACTTCTGTTGACACAGAAAGCTCAAATGATGACTGCAGAATGTCAGTGTTTTTAGGGATGTGCATCAAAGGAGACTGTTCACTTTCATGTCCTATGAGAATTATCTGGAGTGTGACATTCATTGGGATCTCAATAAGTGAAAACTTTGACATCTGCAACAGAGACGGGAAAATTCCCATTATACCTTCGAGTGAACAGACAATATTAAATTTCTTCAAACTTTTTGAACACCAGTTAAGCTGAGGTGTATGTTTGTCTTACTTTTTCTCAAATAAAGTAATGAAACAATGTTCGGGAGACTTATGATAGTAAAACTGAATTAAAAAAGATTAAATGTATGCTAAATACAGACACACAAATACACCCTAACCCACACACAGGCATTCACACTGGGCGATGAAGCAAGCGTACATGACGTCCCCATACAAACAGTCTGTGTAAGTGAGCGTACAACATCAGGCCATCAGATCACTTCCCTGATGAAGCCTCTAATAGATGTGAAACTCCAGGCCCGAGATCTTTCACACCACTGAGTCGCAACTCACATAGAAGAACAAGAGGCAAAGAATGACAGAGCAAAAAAATAAAAAATAAAACAATGAAAGAGACATGTAGTCTCTTTCAATGTGTGGGCAAAAATCTTTTTGTGATGAGGGGATCAAATAGAAATATACCTGATTTGGTTTGATTCATACACGTCTTTTTGGACCTGACAGAAAATACACTTGGTCTGTGGAAAAAAAATGATTCATAAGAATCCTCAGACTAACATATGGAGTAACCTTTGTGGCCTTCTGGGACTTGGGGGGTGGTGGTGGGGTTACGTGGGGGGGTATAACGCTCCGAGGACCGTAGGCACGCTAGGGAGAGGTGAGCTGTCACCCTCCATTACGATCACTGCCTGAATTCAGAAAGGGGGAGGGGTAGGAGGAGAGCAGGCAAAAAGAAAATACTGGTTCCTTGCTAACTGCCATCTAGAGCCATCCCTGGGCCTCACAACCCTCAGTCTACAACTGCCTCCTGGGAAACACTTGCACGCAAGTCCTCCTCATCCCTAGCTAGCAGTGGGGCATAATGTGTTTGGGGGTAAAGGGAGGGGTTTCTGTGTGTGCAGTTGGCTGTGTAAGCAGAATGTATAGATTTTGGGTAACAAAAGGACAACTGTGCATGTTTTCTTACTTGCTTTAGAGTCTATACTTAAATACAGTTTGGTTGGATTAATAATAGGAAGTGATGCAGAGAGCATCTCAAGGCAGCTCTTTTGTCATTAAAATTTTAAATGAGGACAAAGAAAAAGCAAGAGGTACTTCAGGGGCTTAATGTGATGAGACTCCTGGTAGAAACACTTTTGATAATCAATAACTGACAGAAATTTTATACTTCAAAAACATTTGCAAAGTCCCTTTCAAAATGGTATAAAGGATGGTAGTGAAACTACATAAAAATAATACTGGCAAGTCAACTTGAGAACAGCAAAGAGACATGAAATGTTTTAGCTAATTATGTGACTAATGACATGGTACAATATTATTTGCCAGTGGACAAGAAGCTTGCCTCAGATTTGACCTCTTGCTGCCTTTTGTGTGAGTTTGGGTGAGCACTGCTTAGGCACATTCTGTTCCCCAGATCCCACTCCTAACACCCCTGTCACTCATCATCACTCATCATTGTTAGGGACAAAAGGAAAGTTTGGTTAAGCCACACACTGGAGTATTCTCCCACCCAGTGCCTCCCCCCACATTTACGTATGTGTGTTAGTTAGCGCCCGCACACACACACAAATGCACAAAGAAAATGTTTCTATTTCTGCATAAACATAGGACCAGCGACTCACACATGCTCCCTAATTCATAGATGGTGTCGCAAACCTTTTGATAAGAAGCCACCATCTTGCCTTCTAACTTGCCTTTGGAAGTGTAGGCTTGTCCTTCGAACGGCCCTCTGTCTCCTCTACTGTGTGTAATTAAAGCCTATTCAGGGCTCTATATGTGTCCTAACTATCCTCCATCATCTGGCCAGGCCTTTCAATAGCCACCTGTGAACTCTGAAGGACACTTGCCCTCATAAAATTCATGAGCACTGCAACATTCAGCAGCCAGGCCAACTTCTCTCAATGGGCAACACCACTTTAACCAACTCTGTGTTGACTGTTGGGTGAATCCTTCTTAAATACAACCATATTCACAGTAGCAGGGGTTAAGTAGCTCCCATGATTAGCTGAAACAAATGCCTTTATGGTGTGTTCGGAGATAAAGAGACAGAAAGAGGATCAAAAGAGCCAATTTGTTTTCGTCAAGCAAGGACTCATTGAGGGATCTGCTGACAGAGAAAGCATTCAGAAGAAAAGCCAAAGTGTCCAACTGATCTGATATCTCTAAGCCTACTATTTTGTGATGTAAACAAATTAATGAAGTAAGAACAAATTCTGTTGTGGAGTGTAGAAATGATGGACTCCTGACAATAAGACTGTCTGCTCATGTGGATAGGCTTTTCAAAGACATTAGTCTCACATTGTAGTGAGAAAGAAAGAAAAACCTTGACAGACATGACTGAGTACTCTCATACAGAAGTATTGTTAGGGGAAAAACTTTCTGTTGACTCCAAGTCTATCTGTGATCAACACATTCCACATTAATGCAGCACAACATACATAAACTCTGAGCAGACACACACAGAGAAATACATACACACACCTCCTCCTGACCCCCCCCCCCCCCCCCCCCCCCCCAGGACACTGAGCGGTGAGAGTGTGGGAAAGTTATTTTTAGGACCCAAGCAGAGAGCCTTCCTGAGTTTGATGCTCCTGCTCCGGATCAACATTCCACCTTTGAACCACTCCAACCATGGAGCTGTTTGTGCCCATGATGGCAATTTTAACTTTCTCTGTGGACCAACAGGCATTGAGGGGACCGTTTCATTTAGGCTAGTTTAGCATTAAACCTGGTTTAGAATTACACCAGCCAAAACAGGACAACCTCTTCCTTTTACCACAATTTATTCAAGTTGCAATAATAATGTTAACATTGTTTCAGTGCAATGGACATTGTTTAGAGCGCTGGATTATTGAGCACTCAGTGTTTGGACTTTCAAATACCAACATGTAGTGTAGTTTTTTAAAAAACACACTCAAGACAAAAATATTAATAAATAAAAACATATGCACCATTGCAAATGGAGATGTTCTATTCTGTGTAGTCTAATCTGAGGAGTGACTAACTATTTAAATGTCTTTTAAATGAAACACTACACAGATTTATTTATTTATTTATATTTATATCTGTTGCTGCATCTTAAGTTGTATGTTTTTATTAACAACCATGTCCAAGTATTAGGTTTACACAACCAGTGATCAAAAGAATCTGATTTTGAACAGGATTTACAGTGAATACATTTAACACTTTGTAAACAGTTTTTAGGACTTGCACAAAAGTGCACAGACCTAAGGCAAAATTACACACTTTATTCTAAAGTCTAGGAGATAATAATAAAATGATTCAGAAGCAAAGGATACAGTGAAGACCCAGTTTATAAGCACCAGGGGGGCTAGCTTCCCCAGTCACTACCATTATGCTAATAGTGAGCCCTTTCTGAACACACTGACACATACCCTATAGTACCAAAAGACCCCATGGACGTAGGGTGGTATGTAAGTTACAGACTCTTTCCCTTTCTCTCTCTAATGGGAGCTGAAGACAACTAGGGCTACTTTAATCAGGTCTGAGTCCAATGTGGCCAGTCTTGTCTGATGGGGGCTGAGTGGTGCATGGACTATGTTAAGGGTTCACTGCTCACTGATGACACAGCTTCACTTCCAGGGCGAGTTCAGGCAGGCTACACTCTTACTCAGTCTGGCAGGAGGAGCGCATATGCCCTGTTATGTTTTGCTTTAATACTGCCTGTTTGCAAGAAACGTTTCGGCATTGTGTTGATATAATATAGAGGGCAGCACATTTGGCAAAAGCCCAAATATTCTCTTACTGAGCTTTGACCTGACTGCAGTGAACACAACTGGGCTTACTTTTTCTCAATAGGCGACAATAAACAAAAAACTCATTTGGGACCGTTTTAGCCAGTGGATGATTAGTTAATGATTTCTGAATCTTGACCTTGTCAAGACAAGCACAACCTCCATGCCTAGACTTCACAGAATGGCTGAACAATTATTCAAAATCTTATCGAAATCACAATATAGGAGGTGCAATATTTGTTAAAGACAAAATGCGTCAAAATACCATTTTAAATTAAATATTATCGTGCTGCAGAGATGTCCTGGTCTACACATCATATTCTACAAACTTTAGAACACATCTTTGTTTGGCACAGATCCCCGCAAAAATCACGCCACAATCATTTACCTATGCTTTTCAAAGAAAAAGAGAATGATCATTCCCTCCAATATCGCAAAACATATCGCAATTGCAACATCAGTCAAAATAATAGCATTAGATATTTTCTCAAAATAGTTCTACTTCACATCAGGTTACCAATGCCCATCTAGGGGGCCAAATATGCACTCCCAGCCATATAACCCAGTGGATTCTATACAACTTTTGGATTGGGTTTGGGATTCAACAAATACCCCCTACCCCAGTGAAAGCAGTTTTGCCCCCCCACACAACCAAGACTAAGCACAGACACCTCACAAGGTGAGCCTTTTCAAACACACTTGCACATTTGCAGAATAGATAGAATCCTGTTAAATAATAGATGCAAATCTGATGTATGTTGTGAATATTGTTCGGCTGAGGGGTCTGATCGCGTGCCACTGGCAGGCCTGCACCGGGCTTTCGCTCTCTCATACATGCACAAACCGTAAGCACACCTCATTCCAAAATGCAACAGAGGCTGGTGTGCACCAAGGGAGGAAGTATAAATTATTCAATTGGAATATTATTTTAAGGTCCATTCCCATCTGATCGTGATTCCCAAAGCAGACATAGGGATGACAGTCAGATGTATGGAGAACCTAAGGATTTTTTGCACGCTCCTAATAGGTTCAGGACATCCAGTAAGCCTATTGTTTACTCTCTGCGAATAGTCATTGTGATTCGCTAATGGACGTAAATATTAAATGACCCAATTCAGTTCTTTCTCCATATGAGTTCTTTTCAACATTGGCTGTTCTCTGATCTTTAGTACCAAGCATGATTTGAGACACGGGGAAGCAGATATACAACCAGGCATGGAATACAAATAAACATATAAAGAAATACACAAACAAGCCCTAAGGACTGGGTCTCTGTCTAACTCATTCTGCTTTCTACCATTCTTTCTTTCCCTCCCTTTTTATTTCTCTCTCAATACGACGGTTTGGTGCCTCTGAGGAAAAGCCCTCATTTTAATTAGACTTGACCTGAGAATCACTTAACTGCTCTTCTCTGCTTATGCCTCCCCCCTCCTCTCCAAGCCTTCGCTCTGTTCCTCACATAGGTCCATTAACACCCTTCCCTCGGCACCCACAGGCTTCAACAGGGGGCAGACACAGGCGTTGTCTTAAAGACGTTTTGAGGACATGCCAAGAAACATTAACCTACTCTACACACCTCCCTCGGACTCTTTCAGTTCGGCTTCCTCTTTTCCTCAAGTCTTCTTCCACTTAGCAACGTCATTATCTTCATCCCCTTTTTCTGCTCCCTCTTTGCTACCCCTGCACTCAGCTAATGTAGCCGGCTGATGCCAAGTTCATGTAATGTGGGATGGAAGGTCACTGGACAACTCAATTCCAGTATGATTGCAGAGTTGGCCGTGTGAGGCTTAAAAATACAGAACATAGTTAATCTAGCACTTTATCTATTAAATTTGGGTTTATTAATTGGAACAGGGTAGTTCGGCTGACAAGAGGCATCCGTGTTTATTTGCTTTTTGAGCACTCATTTGTGGGCATTCAGATCTAAAACACGCTGCGTTCAAACAGCCCCAGGTTTTGTTGGGAGTGTGTTGTTTCAGGTACTAGTAAGATGAAATACAATCCAGGTAGTCCAGTTTAAGTAAAAGATCAAGTAAAAGAGTTTCAAGGCCTATCAGATGTCAAAACACTATATAGCAGTTTATAATACTCAAGATTTTACAACTTACGTTGGCAATATTACAGTGGCAATTATTTTGTTGTTATTATTATGAGGTAAACAGTAGAAATACAGTCTTCACATTACAAAGTAATCTAACAGAAATTTCTTCTCGCATGTATTTGATTGGTCACTGCAGTGCCGTAAACGTATGACGTTGTCCCGCGTTTCAGCAAAAGTTGAGCCAGGTTCAGCATGTTTGCCAGGGCCCTCTGCGCTGGCACCCCTGCTGCATCAACGGAGATGAATGAGGGGGCTGCATTTTTCAAGGCTAAAGGCGGCTTGGATGAGGCCGTATTCAGCCTGAGGACGGATATATAGAAGCTTTCAGAAAAATCTCACTTTACCCATTTGTAATTCTGACTTGGATGTTGGTGTGAACTGCATTTACAAGTCAGAAACTGTGAATTACAATAACCCATTAATCAATTTGGCATTAGGCACAGCAAGATATTGGGTTTGAATCTGGCCCAGGACCTTCATCATGTGACATTCTTCTCTCTCCCATCTGTCTTTTACTGACTCTCTACAATGAGGACTTTAAAATGACACAAAAGACAAACAACTAGTAACATTTAACTGAAAGTTCTCAAGACTATGAAGTTTTCCTTAACCATGCATGTGTGCAGACTACACAGCCATTCAAGTGACAGAGCTCTTCAGTGTCCCAGACACCTCCAAATAGCCTCTCTAAGAGAAGACTAATTTGACACAAATCCCCGTTTTATACTGTATATGACCCCGCGACCTGCCTCTGGCACCCCAGTACCCCACAGGCACGTTCCTTGTCAGTTTAAAGGGTCAAACAAAGGTAAGGAAAATGTAATTGCATACCATCTGCATTCTTCAGAGCTTCATCCTGAATGCATCTCGCACTGTGAAACTAGTGACAGAAGCCTGTGTTGGCTTAAAATGAGCGAGTGGGAAAATTCTCACACACATAGCGTGTCATATGTACATGCGTGTGTTTCTCAAGAAGAATGCGCTTGTGCCACTGCATGAATGTTAATATCTCTACGTGTGGGAGTAAGCAATGTCTGTGTATGTGTCTATGAGTGTGTGTTAATCTTGTCTAAACACCTAACACTCCCCCTACCTGCTCAGACAGGGCCATGGGTTAATTCTGGCTTCAGGCATCATGGCTAATAACTGCTCATCTACCACAGCTTGAACTTTCGGAAACGTCAACTGTTACCGTGGTAACCTTATCACGGAACCAACAAAACGCTGATGATGGTCCCAAGTGTGGTGCTGGGAATGAATGTACTAAAACATATCAAATTAAGAAAAATAATTGATTACAAATAACCGAATACAAGAGCATGTCTTTGTTGTGTGCTGGCAAACAAATCCTTTTCCGCGTTCCTGAGGCACTAGAGGATAGAAGCATGAGTCAAACAGCAGTTAAGAAATTAGTTACCAGCATGACTTCATCCACAGTTGGGGTGACATGTAGTTGCCTGATCCAACTGGTGAGGAGCTAGCGCTGTCAATCACGTGTCATTCACCACCACCACATCATACATTAATCTAGATAGATGATACACAGCGTGAGTGCACTTAAGATACAGAAAAGGAATCAAAGGTTGAAAGAAGTGCATCGCAGCAGGAGAAGTGCACTATCAGTACCACTATGAATATGCACTGCAGAAGAAATCTCAGTAATTATATAGCCTCAGGCAGAGGAGTCCTGTAGATTGAGTAAATGAGGTGATTAGCAGGGATGGTGTGAGCTGTCACACTTCAGACACTGGACTTGGAATCCATTCACCATCTCATGTGTCAATCAGTGGCCCACCGAGGCGGTGGACCAACAGGTCAAACACAGTATGCGATGAGCCACGTAGTAGAACGGTAGTCCTGCATGCAAACTTATACACAGGCATACTGATAAAAAGCAACACCTCTGCAACGCGGGAAGCGGAGCCAACATGCACTCATACCTTTGTGACATCTCCGTCTAAGGTGATGTACAAATTAATGACAGTCAATCACAGTGCCAGAGAACACAACACGAGAACATAATAGCGTATTACAATGACTAATCTGTGTTTTGATTGATTTGATGCATGACTGGTGATACGATTCAATGTTCCCTGGGAAATTCCCTGACACATAACAATGTGTCACGGCCAAGGATTGTGATTGACATTTCATATTATGAACTCTCTTATGCCAGCAATCATAACCATTTTTAAATTTTGAAAAATCCTATGTGGATATCACCCTGATTTTCTTTGCATACTATGTACAAGAACAATACAAGTATGGTTACCATTCAACAAAAAATCCAATAAAGCTCCTTAAACAAGGGAGGCAGACAAAGCCTGGTCTTTACAATGTGCTGATGGATATATGACACAGTATCCAGGTCCCACAGAGCTACAGGGATGCTCTAGGCCTCGGCCCCCTGCCCTGCCCAATACAGTGGCCTAATTAAAAGACCATTGAGGATAACCACCTTGACTTTTACAGACCTTATAAATCTATTCTGGAGTGGCCTATTCAGGGGGTCAGAGAAAGGAGGGGTAGCGGGCCAATGCAGACAGGAGAAAGGGTTAGAAGGATGGCAGAAAATGAGAAGGGGTTGACTCTAGGATGCGGAGAAGGTTTGGGAGGGGTAGGGTGGGTGGATGGGCATTCCTCTCCTCCCCCTCACCTCCTGGCTGAGACAATGGCACTCACTAAGAGCCAAGGACCAGAGGGTGTGATAAGGTAATGATAATGTAATGAGGACCAATCATGAGCTGAGCTAAGAGGAGGGCCCCTTAATTTGTCTCTTGAGTGGTAGTTCAGTGACAGATTGATTGCTCTGAGTGAGAATGATGATGTGACACATGCAAAATGGATGTGTCTCTGACAGGAAGAGAACAAGAAAGAGGATGAGAAATCATAAATCAGAATTAATGAAGAATGGAAATGCCTTACCATCCTGTGCTGTTTATATGTCCTACACTCATGCTTTAAATGGTCAAGCTAATTAAAAGATTTTAAGCTATAGCTAAGCTAAAGGTTTTTTGTGTATTTCCACCCACAGACATCACATGTGTATCAAAAAACACTGCAAAGGCCCTTTGGATATCACATTTAGAGGCGACAAAGCCTTTGGGGCAAGTTGGACAAAGCCCCACCTGCTGGTAACAGAAAAAAGTGTGATTTCAGTGGTAATGAGTAACTTCAAAATTAATATAACTCCACATTAATGCATGACATAAAAAGATCCTCAGTTGCTGTTGTTATTTATGATTATTCTACAATTTAAGTTAATCGGCTCAAGAGGCCACTATGTGGAGATAGCCCCAAGCTTGCCCTGAGTAAGGGAAAACAAGAATGCGCATGACCAAAGCCTTTAGTAATTAAAGTTGATGGCACAAATGTCACGTGGGGCTGTGGATCATCTTTTACAGTACAAATTTTAAAGTCTGCCTTTTTTAAGAAAAACTGTAGATCAAATGCCTTGGTGCCACCACCAGCAGCGGGAAATTGTTATAAACTGTTGGTAAAAATAATGCAGAGTAGTTCTCCATGAAGAAATGGCTAAATGCTTGATTGTCACTAGGGCACTTTTTTGCTTCTTATGTGTTATTTGGAGGGGATGGTACTTTCTCAAAAACAGGCTTTCAGAATCTGTAGCATCTTTCCAAGAGAATTACCAAACATGAAAGCAGCGGGAGTCACCTAGACAACTCGGCACAATTGGGCTTGCTCATAGTGACAGTGCATACAAACGGAGAATTGTGCAGCATAACCAGCAAGGTGAGGAGAACAGATATGTGCTCAGTCGGACTATCACCTGTATTAAACTGTGTGGAAAATGTGAAATGGCACTACGTGACCACGACAAGCCTGAACCATCGGATTTTCCGATATTTGGAACAAAGTGTGAGGGCAACTCAAGGTTCCAGAGCCACTATGATGCTCAGCCAGTTTTCAAAGGGACCTCTAGCACAATTTGAGAAAAAGCTGTAGGACTGATGTACGAGGCGTACAAGAAGGAAATAAGCAATTGGCTGGGACATTTCTTGTTGCTATGCAAGTGAATGAAATGACTGATGTGTAATGAATCTCAGCTTGTGCTCGTATTGAGATATACAGTGCCAAACAACACAGTAACAAAACATTTTATGGAGTTTGTGGAAGTGAAGATAAAACCTCTGTGGGCTTTTCTAACACCATCAAATGTGTACTGGAGCCACTAAAGTTAGAGGATACGTTGATTGCACAAACATATCATGGTGTGATGACTGGGAATATTCATGGCATACAGACCTTGATAAAGGAAACCTATCAAAACGCCTACTTTGTGCATTACTATGCACACATGCAAAATCTCGCTCTGCATCAGCAGCACTCTGCCAGGGTGCCCCTTTTGAGAAGGTTTTTTGCAGACCTAACCACTCTCACCACCTTCTCAGCGTTTCCAAAGCTAGTTGGAGCCCTTGCAGAAGCAACACAAAGACGCTTTCCAAAGCCAGCAAGAACATACATACACAGCCAAGATGGGATGAGGCCACCATTAGCAAGGCATCCAGGCTTTCCATAAAAAAAGCTACAGCTATTGAAATTCTCCTAATGCCAGAGGGAAATTTGAAAATATGTGCAAATTGAAATATTTGCAGACGAGTCACCATTACAGCACCAGTTATCACTGCTACACTAGTTGACAGTTCAACTGGTGTTTGTTAAATCCTCTCCTACCCCAGAAGTGCAGAAAAACGTGGCCCCTGGGGATCTAGGAGAACTTGAAGACTGAGTTGACCATGCCGTACCACTACTCAATGGGAAGACGGTCCTGTCGTTGCTATCATCCATCTACGAAAACAAGTTGGACTAGGCTTTTGCAGACTGCCAGGCTGTTAAAAATCATCCTAACAACTCCCATGACAACATCTGAGTCAGAAAAGAGCTTCTCCACTCTAAAAAGAATAAAAACTTGATGTGCTGGCCATGCACTCAACTAAGAATAAACTGATGAGCAGCTACAGGATTTTTTAAGCAAAGTCATTGAAAAGTTTGCTAAGCAGAAGAACCACTGTGCCTCCTTTCTCTTCAAGTGATATTAGAATTGGTGGAGTGAAAGATTTTTAGTTTATCTTGCTGTTATAGCATACTCTCATTACATCAGGTTACTTTTTTAATAGTCATGCCTTGATGTTGCAGTGAATCAAAGGCTTGGTACAAACCTCACTGGCGCGAAATGGTTTAACCCGGTGTATGGGGACACACTTAGGGCGGGTTCACACCTAAAGGTCTGGGTAATGAATCAAACCAATGTGAGGATGATACATTGTTTCAATTTTCTAACTGGTCTGGTTTGTGTTCACAAAGGCAAAATTCAAACAGTCCACAAATCTTAACAAGTCATGTGGTGGAAAAGTCGTTTGATTACTGCTTTTACAGTTGGTGGGTAAAAAGACAACAAACCCTTCCAAATTTCCACCTGGATATTCATGTTACCGTTGGTCTGGAGTGCACATCAGCAGACTTTAGAGTGCCATATATATGATGGTCTCGTAAAACAGCAGCTTTTAAATAATTTAATAATGCAGCCGTTTGGAAGAAGAAACTCTGCGTAAGACGGTTTTATCACAGATCATACCATGACTTGTTTGCATTTGCCATACAAAGTGGACAAGTGAAGTAGTTGCCATCATGCAAAAAATGTACTTGACTAGTAAAGGAATCATAAAAACATCTCATGTTTACAGAATCCATATGTATCTTCTTGAATGAACGCATTAATGCCTATATATCTCTACATACATAAAAATCTGTTCAATATTTCAAAAGGTGCCGACCTTTCATCAAGAATAAATATGACGTATAATAATAATCAGTCTATTACTATTATATATTGTATGGATTGTATGTTTTTAGGATTTTTATAGTATCTCTTTCATATTTTCATTGTAATTTTTCTATTCTCTATATTCATATTGAAAATCAAGCGTTTCATCTTCTGCTCCATGGGAGGTTTCTGTCCTCCTTGAGCTCGCCTTAGGACACCTGTTACCGTTTGACAGGTGTAGCGCCCAAGTCAAACTCCCCACCTTCTTCACCTCTTCTGTTCTTGACTACTGCAGTAGTATGCATTTCTTTTTATTTCCTCTTAATGTGTTTATTGTACGTACCAAACACCAAGGCAAGTTGGCAAAATCTGAAAACCTACTTAATAATGTAATAAAATCTATTCTAGTAATATATTAAATAGTACAGTAATATTATAGTACTATTTTACATGACACATACAATGGCAGCTTCCCGTGATTGGTTTGAATGGTGTTTACACCAGAAATTAACCACTACAGAGCTCACTTGACAGTGGTCTGAGACCACCCCTTCGAGGTGGACCATAGTGCGGTTGTTTGAGTCCGGCGTTCACACCAACCCAAACGGGTAAGAGGTAAACCCTCCAGAGTTTGATTCAATTGGACTAAAAGAGGTTGGTGTGAACACATCCTCATTTTCTTGAAATCACGGGGATGCCCTCCCTCTTCCTCAAGTCGTCTTCTGCTCCGCACATTCAGTTCAAACATGCATTTGTGCCAAATGCCACTTCTCTCCTGCTATTGCTGTCCTTCAGCGTGCCAGCAGTGTTTGTATGACTATCCCATCGCCTCATTTTGCCTAGTCCTGCAGTGTCTTGTAGTCTAAGGTAGAGCTGCTGACTATTGCTCATTTTCCTTACCAGATCACAGCAGTAAGTAAGCAGCACCTTCTGTACAAAGCTTAAGAGCTTGAGAGCTATTGTGGTTTAAAAAGTTTTTTGAAGCAGATGCTTCATTTTTGTCTGTCATAGATGGCTGAGAACATGCATCAATATCACGACTGTACGATACTATAGTATATAATGATACAAATACCTTTAAGTTAAAGTGGCACCAGTACATTTTCATTGCATATTCATGAATATAGATAAGACATTTTCTTCACTCTGTTGCCTCTTGACATTACACTAGAGGAAGTGTGGCAGCAACAGTGTATAATCAATAGCTTCACCTTTGATTTTGACACCCAATAAGACAAAAGTTAACACAGGCTGGCAGAACTTACACAGCTGACATGAGAGACTTCTCTTTATCATCAGCACTTAATTTCATCACAGCTATGAACACGATGAATGGTAACAAATGAAATGGCTTTCTTAATAAATAATTACTTTGTATCTAAATTCAGCTCTTGTTTTAGGTTAATGGATACATGACATGCTATGAAAAGCACATTAGAGAAAAGAAATTGGGCCAACACAATAAAACAAAACAAAAAAAAACTTGCAGAGAGACAGCATTAAAAATACAACATTAGTGATGAACCACTGGGTATACTGAGTAACCTTGAGTACATACCTCAATACTGAACTGTTTTCTCTTGAGCTTAAAGGCCAGGTCCTTGTGGTCAGGGAGTTTACTTG
This sequence comes from Micropterus dolomieu, assembly GCF_021292245.1. Taxonomy (NCBI): domain Eukaryota; kingdom Metazoa; phylum Chordata; class Actinopteri; order Centrarchiformes; family Centrarchidae; genus Micropterus; species Micropterus dolomieu. Next base: position 21,959,687 of record NC_060169.1, read on the forward strand.
CCAGACAGTTCAGGTGAGGTACTTGGCGTACATGTAGCAGGCCTGTGAAGGACAGTGAAAACAGATTAAAACTGAATGGGCTGAACAGTGCATAAAAACTACAGTAAAAGTACATGCAACAACTACCCCTAAGAATTCAGCCAACATTTATTATACCCAGTACACCTATTTTGAAGGAATATTGATCTCTTCTAGGGGTGGATCATAGGTTTATCAATCTGACTTCACATGTGGATGATTTGTTTGTTAAATACATTTAAGTCTTCATTTGTTTAATGTATAATAGACAATTTCTATTTAACTGTTTTTATTGGCAGTCCTCTTCCTTTATCCCTGCCGGATGCATGGGTGTACTGTAAAGGAAATTTGCCAATTAAAGGACACATTACAGCAATGACGAACTGAAAGCAAATTTACAAGCTAGGGATTCCTGCAAAGGAAAGGACAGAAGCAAGCTCTGGAGGATTTTTTCTCTCCTTGTTTCTCATTTCCCGTCACCACAAAGTTACATTTTCATAAAACTGGAAAAGTACTGTAGAAGTGGGTTGGTATAAATGAGCGTGAGAGAGAAAAGAAGAGATCGAGGGAGTAATGGAGAAAGGGAGACAGACAGAGAAAGTGGGGGATGGTGGGTTCTCTCCTCTGTGCACTTGGGTGATTTCCCCTTGCTTGATTTGCAGTGACAGGCTTCCCAGCATGCTTTGAGCAGCCCTGAACTGCTGCCGCAAACACGCACGCACGCGCATCCGCACGCACTCTCACACTCGTACCAGATGCGTTTGCACTCATGAACACACATCAAAACAATCATGCACATAAATGTATTTCATAACCCAACCAGAATTTCTCTGGCTGGTTAAGCAGAGGGCAAATATATTCGTGAACATGAAATTCAAATAATATTAATACCAAATTCCAAAGAGCATTTTTGTAATACAAAAATCATTTTTGAAAAAAACAATGCACTACAACACTGAATGGGTTTACATACCACCTGCCTTTATAATGCAGAGGAATGTGATCACTATGGGATGTGTTATCTAAATAAAACATGCTGTCGGATGAAACCAAAATCTGCCATTGAATGTTTTTACTCCTCATCCCTTCATCTGTCACAACTAGGGCTGTCTAACCCGAGGAGGGGAGGGAGAGGAGAAATGAGAGGAAAAGCGCAAGAGTGGGAGAGTTCGAGAGGCACGGCTAAAAATACCCACTCGCTTAAACTGACCTTTATGCGTGAAGAGTGAGAGTGATAGAAAAGAGGAAAGCAAACGGGAGAAAGAGGGGATGGCAAAACCGTAAAGGAAAAGTGATGGTAAGGACCGGGAGAGCAGAGACAAACTATGTCACCCCCACACTCCTCTTTCTTCGCTTCCATCTCTCTAATCGTCCCTTACCGGTGTCCTCATCCCCTACTGAAAGCCTTGCCCTCCATTTATTAGCAGAACATGCTGGCCATGGAGACATTGAGCGAGGGACAGAGAGATAGGGGCAGAGAGGAAGAGAGAGTGATGGTGAGAATATCGATTCCCCAGTGTTGGTCTGCTCTGCTCCAGAGCCTCAGGGGTATGGGACTGGGGATGGAGAGGGGGCGAGGCGAGAGGGAGAGAGGCTCTGCTGGGGGGGGTGGGGGGGGGGGGGGGGGGGGGGGGGGGGGGGGGGGGGGGGGGGGGGGGGGGGGGGGGGGGGGGGGTGAGGGTGCGAGGGAGAGGGGGTACAGCGTGGCAGCTGAATCCCCCCCGGCCTGTCTACTGAGGAGCACGTCTGATTGAGCAGCAGCACACTAACTTGCACTGACAGCCTGGCCTGCAAGGGGGCTGCCCTGCCTCCATCCACAGCCCAGCCCCAGCCTTAATGCACTGCCTGTGTGTGTTTGTTGGAACAGAGACAGAAAGATAAGCGAGTGTGTGTGTTCTTACCATGGTAATCTTTGTAGAGTGGGTTGGTCTCTCTCTCTGAGCCTTTGAATGATTCCAGGGCTATGGCATTGTCACATAGCCTGGTTATGCTGCCCATTAGAGCTCTGTCCTGTAGGACCAAGAGAGAGAAACGGGGGGGGGGGGGGGGGGGGGGGGGGGGGGAGAGAAATGAGCAGGTAATTAAAAGCCTCCTGACGTGCCATCAGTGTTGCAATTAAATTAGGTCATCATTTCCCGTGGCCAGGTCATTTCTGCCTACGGCTTGGGTGAGGGTGATGAGGTATAGAGGGGAAAGAGCAGTGATAGGGGTTATACAGGTGATGTTGGGGGCAGGCTAATGTACATGAGGCATACATCTACGAAAGTGGCATGGGAAATGTCAATGGCAACACGCTGAAATTATTTTCCTTTATTAAACAACAATTCCAACGAAAAAATGCTCACAGTTGGTGCACGCTCTCAAACCGGCACACAGCAGGGGAGGATAGAGAGGAAGTGGGAGAAAGCAGCAGAGGCGTGATGAGCAGAGCTCCCCCTACTGGTTAGGTCAGTGACTTGATGAGAAAGGGGGAGGGGGGGAGGGGGGATATAGTAGATAAAAAGAATGAAGGAGAAATATACAAAAGGGTGGAGGCAGAGGGTGATGGGGGTAGAGAGGAGGGAGAGAGAGGGACACTGGTATGGAGAGAAACAGGGAGTCCTGCATTATTAATTCCTTTGCCTCCTGAATCATTCACATCCTTCTCTCTGTGTTGGCTGCCACAGCCTAATGCAGTTTTCATGCCTTCATGTCTTTCCCCCACTCTTTCTTCTTCCTTTTCCTTTTTGTCCTACTTTTAAAGTATGCATATCCCACCAGTCAGGGCCACCAGCACTTAAAGGGTATCTGAGGTAACTCTAATGCAGCAATTAAAGCCATTGGAAGAGTTTGGAACGGTTCAGTATGGCCAATAGTGTCTGTGCGAGTTAGAGGGTCAGCTAAAACATCGGCTGTGCTAGTCTGTCCAGGCCATAATAATTCTTCTGTGTTTACTTAAATACAAAGATGAGGATCCTTGGCAAAGACTCAAAAGTGTCAAAGTCAGAGTAAGCCAAAGTGTCCACACAGTGCTGCTGAGCACAGTGGCAGAAGGGCAGAGTGGCGTCAGGAAGACATGCACGTGCTCCACAGCTCCTCGAGTTTAAGGAGGTGATCAGGGAAATTCTCACCTCAACTATTTAAAAGAAAATCTAATTCATAATTGATAAGGGGCTCAAACAAGATTAACTCCAGTCTATGCTGGCTCAAGTAGCTGAGATTCCAACAGTATAAATCCCCTGAACACCCTGGGCCTCAGCTGACTATCACTGAATGACAGGACGTAGGGAGAGCCCAGCGTCCATCTTAGCCTGCAGTATCTTAATCTTGACTAAACCACAGTCCCTCAATGTAACCAGTTACTGATGAACCCCAATTTTATCACAAGTGTTTGGCTCAGTCGGTTTTGTTTGGCTCTATGGCTCAGTGCTGTACTTTTTGAAAACGTGTGTCAAACAAGGAGAAATCCACACAAAATTAATTCTGAATCATCATTCTGAAGGAGGCAGGGATGACTTGATGATCTGTCTAATGTCTTGGGAGAGTAAAGTCTATATATGAGACAAAATTATCACCACTTAAGTTGCAGTTTACGTGAATGTCTTTCCAGACAGTGAAACTTGGAATGAAGTAGGGTTTTTTTTGGCTAAATGGAAGTTATCACTAAATTGACGATACACATGTTTGATTCCAGTGAATATACATACAATATACACACTCACAGCATCACGATTAGTTAGGCTAGCTCCAATATGTTGTTTGCAGTCACGTGATTCCGATGGCGCTTGAAATTCAGAATGAGGCAGGAAGTGAAAGGCAGAATGGACGAGATGAAGGAAAGCCCGTTCTGTGCTAGTTGGAATCGCCCAATCCATTCTTAAATGATGGCTAAAAACCTATCTTGAGATCACAATTACGTCAAAAGTGTCACCTATTCAGTTTCCAACCAGCTGAGAATACGGCCACAATCTCCCTTTCTGTTCCTGAGTTATGGTGTTGAGTAATGGCCAAAACAGTGTTTTTACCATTAAACATCTTGTGAAATGTTGTCATTATTCTTGAGTTATGGCCAAAAATGTTTTGTGAGGTCACAGTAACCTTTGCACACCAAATTCTACTCAGTTCACCCTAGAGTCCAAGTAAACAAGATGTTCCTGAGATATCGCATGAATGAGACAGACAGAATGCCTCTAGCCACAGCTATCGTGGAGGCAATCAAATCTAACTGAAATGATCAGTTGCAGCAACTGTGATGATTAGATGGTTACATGCTCTGGTTTAAAACTTGCGATGTAAATATACTAAAGAAATACATATAATAACAATTTTACAATTCAAAATATTACAAAGTACTGTTGGACATTTACAATGAACAACCACGGAGTAACATTAATAATGAAAACAGTTTTATGACTGATTACTGTAATCATTTCAGGAATTTTCAAGTGAGAGGATTTGCTGCATGTGACAGTAAATCAAATATCTTTGGGTTTTTGGACAGTTTTTTGGGTGGTCCTGGGAAGTTGTGAGGGCCAATTTTCAGGACTTCTTTATTATTTCATACAACAAAATATTAATCGAGTAACCAAGAAAATTATTAGCAGATTACTCATTAGGGCTGAACGATTTTGAAAAAATATCTAATTGCGATTATATGAACTAATATGGCAATTACGATGTGATATTAGAGGGAATTAACGTTTTTTCAGCAGTATTCTAATTTCTATTGAAAAACATTAAAATAATTTTTTTGTGATTTTTGCAGTTTTGTCTCTACCAAAGAATAAGATGTTTTCTTATGTCTGTAGAATATGGGGCAGGACATCTTTTCAGCACGGCTCTACTTAATTTAAAATGGTATTGTGTCACACACATCGCCTTTAACAAATGTAGTGATTTCAATAAAATTTTCATTAATTGTGTAGCCCTAAAATTGATGGTAAATTTCTGTAGGGGCTGACAGGTTATAAAGGCTTTGTAGCCACACCACAGAACTAAACTGCCTGACTAGTCCAAACCCTGAGTCTAAATATTTGCATAGGTCCAGACATGACTTGAGGAGGTGAGGTGTATATTGATGCAAGATTTTGTGTTTGTGTGTGTTTACTTGTGGGGATGGGGATGGCAGCAAGAGACAGTATGATGGAGGAGGACTGGGCTAGGACAAGTCTAGTTAATGTTTCAGATGGACTGTGGCACTGGGCTGCTGTGAGGAGGCTTTCAGTGAGTTGCTCAACTTCCCAAGCTGCTCAATAATGGATAGCGAGTCCAGTGCGGTCTTGGCCAGCTAGCCCACTGCTACTAGTCTAGACAGTCTTGCAAAGGCCACAGTCTGTTAACTAAGCTAATTATCGAAGCAAAGGCACTGGCAAAAGACGCTCTGTTTAAATGTCATTTCTTAAAATACCACACACCACTGTTGTCATTAGCTTAGAGTGAGCAGCCTGCACACCTTGGTGACCTCAGCTGATCAATTAGAATCTTTTCTTATGACAAGGGCATCAAGTGCGACTAAACTAATCATGAGGTCATTTCATAGATGCCCATTTTAACAGCCTCTCATTACCTCCATGTTGGCTTAGTCACCCAACACCTGATTCTGTCCAAAATTTCCCCCTCTCCTCGTCTTCCCCCGCTTATTCACTTCACTCCCCAGGGTGGAGAAGGGGGAGGAGAGAGATTAAGGGTTTGGAGGCCAGGCCAGAGAGGGACAAGGGGACCGCTCCCACCACAGCTGACATCTGCTAGTTAGCCACTCTACCTTTTTTGACTAGGCCAATGCCGCTGCGCGCTGAGCATATAGGCTTGGAGCCAGAGCATGTTGTGACAACACAGCTGTTCTGAAAGTTAAGCACAGACATATATCTTTGTATAAAGGATCACAGATATTGCAGCTTCCGTGCTTTCGTGAATGAGGAAATATGAGGAAGAGTGGTGTTTAAAGTGCAGTCAAGATAAAACGTTTTGGTAGAAAGTCTCAGATGGCTTTTCTTGTGAGTGTGCTTCTACGGTCGACTGTCTGGGGGAGGGCTGTGGTTTGCCATATGCCTCAGCAGATGACTCTACCTTCACACTGAGAGGCCAGACTGTACACAGACGCATGTATGCAGACTCATACCCCCCAAACACACACACACAAACACAGCCAGAGACACACACAACTACAAGGATAGATATTTGTATTAGGGAAAAAAGGCATACACACCGCACACTCTCATTGTGTACAGCTTCAAGTAATTACAAGCCCAAACAAACAAACATAGATTTAGAGGCCTTTGAATGAAGTGTGCACTCGACTGGTTCTGTTGGTGGAGCGATGCGTGGGGAAAGAGGCCCCTCGCAGGCCTGAGTTATACCAGGGTGACACTGAACCACAGGGTAAAGATAAGGCCACACTACAAAAGACTTCAAACTTTGTACTCCATTAATCAACAAGGCGAAGCAAAACTACATTGGCCAAACATCAACCCATGCCCAAAAAAATCCTACCTGTCTGTTATCTGTAAATTCAAGTCAATTCAAGTTTAGCACGGTATTTATCCCTCTGGTGGCAATCTAAGGTAAGTGGTTTAGGACAAAACAGGGAAGCAGAGATGAAGAGGTTAAAGAAGACAATAAAGCAGAACTCTCTGCTGTTGACTTGTATGCCTTTAATATCGTGGTATTCTTGGAGTATCACACATCTCAGAAACTACTGATAAACTGTTCTCAACTTGTTTAAACTAGCATAAAAAGTGGATTCATCAGCTATATATCAAATCAGCAAGTAATCGCTAATCAGATATATTGTATTCTAAGTGCACGCTGATGCTCACGAACGGTTCAGAGTTGTCCTCATGCGTCAAACCTTGTCTTACCTGGATGAGATGTGAAGGCACAGTGACCACCGCAACTGACAGCGATGACCTCAGCAAAGCACGCAGTCCATAGAGGAAGGTGGTGAGGGCGTGGCCGCTTGTAGGGTTGTCACGGCAACACAGGTCATCGCCCCACAGAGCTGAGCCGAGAGAGTGAAGCCCAATTCGCAGGATGTTACGTGACTTTGACTATAAGAAAGAACAAGCGAGAAGAAGGGGTCAGGAGTCCTAAATATGTGTACAAAGCCATGCAAATATGTAATTTTCTGCAGAAGCACACATACATCCTTATGCAGTAATACAGTTTGATTAATTTCAAGTTCTCACAGTGCATCTAAAGATTTACAGATTGCTGCTTTTTGTTTTTTTTTGGAAAGGTGCTGTTTTGAATAGTATTTTCAAACTCTGAGAGAGAGGGACTGGACAGTCTGCTCACCAGCACAGACGATCGGAACACAGTGCCCAAACGTGACTGGACACAACTGCCCAATCACAGAGGCCATCTGACACACGCACAATGGACCTGTCAGACAGGCTTCCAATATGGCCGCCACCCAGAAACCCCAGCACATTCTTGGCACAACAGCGATGCTCTGCAGCCAAGGGGGCCTGGGTAAGGGTGGAGTGCCTTCCCTTGAAACCCCCCCACCCCACCACAAGAGATCAACTGAAACCCACCCTCATGAAGACGGCGAAAAAAGTGGCCAAACAGTCGTGGGATATATATCACTGAAACTGAGAGAATGGAGGAGCCTGTCCAAACTGTGAGAGGTTTTTAACCTTTGGTACAATTGCCTTTTATTTGCGGTTTCTTCAGGATGGCTTCTGATTGCTGAGGTGAGAGCCAACAGCAATTAACAAAGCTCTGGCCTAAAAATCTGCTCACTTTTTTCTTTTTTTTTTCACCCCCCAACCTCTCCTCTCCATTCTCCCTCCCCCTCTATTATCTTGACTCTCCTAAAAATCTCCTCTGCCCCACTCCCCATCGCTTCCTCTCCCAACAGTATGACCTAAGCTTCGTTTGGATCTGGATCAGAATCACAGGCATCTAAGAAAAATAAACCCCATTGTTTCTGGAAGTTTTTCACAGTAGGCTCATAGTTTCCCAAAGCAGGACTCTCACAGTGGACTGTACATTCATCTTCCTCTACACAATTCAACACCAATGCAACATCTCTAAACCTTGCTTTACTGAAGCATTAGTGCTGTGTGTGTGCCTTTGTCATTATTAGATATGCCCTTTCTTTGTTTAGCAGGCTTTGCCTACACAAGTCTTGGGGACCACAAAATTAGAAATCTATTTCTATGTCTGCAGCCCAGCAGGGGGGAACTGTGGTAACAAGACTGTTGCTGTGGCATCAGGAGGCGAGACCAAACTTAACTCCTATAGTTTAGCCTATAGAAAATTCAGGGAACAATGCCAGTAGGGTCCAGCCAAGGACCAGAGGCCAGCCATATAGGCTACAGCAGCCTGGGACCACAACCTAATCACCAGCCAGTCTGCGGAGAATCACAGTCCTGCTGCCACCCCTGTCCCACTCATCTCAAAAGACTCAAAGAAATATACTCAGGGGAGATTAATCCTTGTTCTAATATGTTATTTCAACAACAGTTCTTATCACAGTTCATATGGAATCTGCATTGTTAACAGTCCATGATGAGAGATTAATAAATACTCTCAGAATTTCAATCAACTTTATTATCCCACAAATAAACATATACTCACACACACACACACACACACACACACACACAAACTGACTATAACCCATACTGGGGATTCTTGTGCCAGAGCCCATGTCGCTCTGTGCCGATCTGCATTCCTGGACTGTGCCAACAGCATGTCAGGCGGCCACACTGCTTTAATGATGTCAGCAGTTAATCTGGCGTGTGAGTGACAGCGCTTGGGGAGGGAGGATGGGGGGTACTAGAGGTAAATCCTGTGTGTGAGTGACAGGGGGGAGAGGTGGCTCCAGGTGACGAGCAGAGGGGTCACCAAATGTAGGTGAATAAGGCGCGCACTTACACCCACAGACATGCACATACATACATACATAATATATATATATATATATATATATATATATATACACATACACTGTATATACAGGCCCATCAAAGTGTTAACAGGATTATGCTTGGCCCTTTGGAAAACAGATAGGGCCATGAATGTTTCTGGCATTGTGTAAAGAACTGATGATTATTAAAAAGATGTATGTCAAAGGTAAGACACACACAGCTGGGACACACAGGTGAGGCCAACTCGAGCAGGTGAGAAAGACACCGTGGTTCAAAATGTGACAGAATAGCTTGGGGTCACAGACGGAGATCTGGTATCTCATTTTAAAAAATGATCCTCTAACGCATATCACACATAATGATCTAAATGTACAATAGTTTGACTGGGCTCATAGTAATTAGTGAGGCTACAAGCAGTCATTTGCAAACTTATCACATCAACACCAGCTAGTCAAAATGTTCACCTTCAGTGACATTCAGGGAATGCAGAAAAAAATGCACACCTGCCTTTTGTGTTGCATCATTGCTGGCGGCAGTGTAAAGCATGCCTTACTGCATTTCAGCAGTGTTTTTGACTTGTCAATCAAAGAGTCAAAACCACACACACTGAGAGGGGACCTGGTTAAAAGCTTGTGGATTTGTTTATGGGAAATGGACTGATAGGTGATTTTTCTTACAGATATAGAATCAGATCTATAAAAATCTTAATTTGCTTTGTCTCCCATTTTAGCCTAAAATGTTTACACACAGAGTCACAGTATAATTGCTGTTTGGTGAAAGAATGTGTTGGTTTTGTTAAAATGGTTTGCTAATAATTGTAGATGCAAATTTCAATAAGGCTGTAGTTGCAGAAAATATATGGCAATAACTTGAATTTAGTCTGAAACAAATCCAAAGCAGTCATTTACTTATTGGTTCTTACCATGGGAGCTGCTACATCAAAGCCCTCCCTATCTATCACCTCTTGAAGTGTCTTCAGCAACGCAGAGTAGGACTCCAGCATGGTACTGAAAAGAGCACAGGACAGAGTGGACATAGCGGAGAAGACAACCAGAAAGAGAACACAAAAGGGTTATTTAGGACGTGTAAACTGTAATTGAAACCTTTTTGATAAAACTAGGCCAAGCCTATCACCGCAGTAGCTTAATCCTCTATGACTGCAGCATGTTCCTCCTGACTGTGCTTTTCTGGAGCCACTGAAGCAGACAGATGATCCATATCAAGAGATCCAATTAATTTATTTGGTTGATTAAATTACAACATGACTGGTTCTCTGTCAGCTCCCCGAGGATCTGATTGTGCAGAGATAGACAGACAGACAGACAGATGAGATGTGTGTATGCACAATCATGCACACAACAAAGATGATAAGTGAGAAGGAGGGGGGAATTAATGGGCTGATATCTAAAATTAACAGAGAACAGCATTTTGGTGTTTAATCAGGGGTAAGATGTGCACTACTGACAAAGGGCATACAGTACCATCGGAGCAACATTTAGCAACAGTGAAGGGATGGGTTAATGCTGAGCTCACTATGTGCCTATGGGGATAGCCAATAGGAATGTTAACCCCATCTTTTTACACAGGTCCCCTCACTTAAGAACACTCCACCATTGTAATGACCACTCTGTCGTGAGTCACAGTGGGCTGTTATGTCAGTTGTCAATTTGACCTGCAGGCTACAAAAGCTCATACACATAGATTGGTCACACGCCAATTGCCCTGCATAAAGAACAGTAACACACACTTGTGTTGATTACACTTGCACCAAGTATATCCATGTACTCTATTTCAGTTATTCAGCCCAACAATGGTGCCTCCTGACCCCGCTGTGGCTAATGATAGAGGTGGTTTGGTGAAAGAGGGACACCTACCATCCTTGGCCTCTCTGCCCATGGCCCTGCTCTGTGGTAGGGGGCTGGGATGGTTTGACATGCAGTTGAGCAGGAGGCTGCCTCTGGTTGGCAGCCATTGTGTAGGACACCATTGTGTTTTAGTTACCCCTACTGAGCACCCCTCATTCAGGTATCAAAAAGGTCTAGGTGCTTAGCTACAGGGGCTAGTACGTCGGCTAATTAGGATCATACACGGGCAAGACCCTTTATCTCAGTGTTCCTCTTTCAGTGAGGGGAAGAAAGGAGGAGAGAAGGGGGATGCTTGGTCTTAAACAACAGGATGTGTATCACCTAGAGAGCAATTTGTGCCAATTATGCCTTCAAGTGAAACGGAGCAATTTAACAGCTAGGGTACCAACATGGGGCTGTGGACACGTGCAAGGGGGAGTAGTCTGCTCAGGAGTTTGTGTAGTACATGTGCGTGCGTAACGTGTTGAGTGTGTGTGTTCTGTGTGCGCTTATGTGTATGCGTGTTAGTACTGGGGGCGGGGCTGGGGGCACAATGGTGCAGGTGTAGTTTCCTGCTGTCACAATGTCTGCAAGCTCTATAACCCATTCAGACGCCACAACAGTACCACCATGACACTCTTACTCACTAGCCTTACGCACAACGATGCAAACATAAATGGGGAAGATATTTTATTATATTATTTGTTTTATATTAATAGGCATTTGTGAAATTTTACATTTTAAACTGAATATCTACAATAATGTGTTGTGGATACGGGTGCTCTGTTAAACGGTGTGTTTACTGAATTAAAAGGAAGAGGGATTCTATAAAGCCTCCTCCGCATCCTCTGTGCTCCAGATTGCTGTATTTACCCAGAGTGTGTGTGAGTGTGTGCCTTCGTGTGCCCTTGTGTGTTCAGCAGCACTCTGTGAGTAAAGAGCCTGCGTGACCTCTGAACCCTAAGTACACTCAACGCAGGAGAAATCAAACAGACGCTGAGCAAACAAGACCCTTATTTGAATAGACATACACAACCTTTCCAAGAGACTGCATGTCTTAGGCCAATGGCAAGCTACTCAGAATAGAGAATGAACCTGACGTGAACCTGAAATCTATCTGTTTCAAGGGTAAAAAATACAGTTATTTAAAAAAACAACAACACTGATTTGTTGAAACGGGACATTTCATTTAAATATGAAAAACGTGGTTGTTTTAACTTTCAGCTTAAATGATTAATATTTATCATATTTTTATATTCAATTCAATGAATCTCAGTAGCTCTTTATGCAACACTCAGAATGTGACTGTTTTTATGCAGCTAGAGGTAAAAAAAATTCTCACAGTTTATTTGAGCTGAAACATTTAATTGATGGATCAGCTGATCGATAGAAAATTAAGCAGCAACTATTACTCGTTTCAGACATTTTTTCACACACAAATTTCCTGTTTTTGAATATGTTAACTTGGGCTCATGTTTCTCCTGTGATGGAGATTTTATAGACAAAACAATTACTTAAGTAAATATTAACGGATAATGAAAATAAATGTTAGTTGCAGCCCTAGAGATTATTAAATTCTTCTACAAGCAAAAGACTACATAATACTGTGGACAGCTCAATCTAGAGTTTCTTTCTCTCAGGTGGATTTTTCTCTAATGCACACGCTGGTTGCCAGGCTTATACAGTATGGTCTCTTTAAATTACGCTGGCCCATCTGCATTGTTGGTTTACCTGTGTTCTGTGAACCATGCCATGTTTGCTTACCTGTGTTCTGCGCACGATGTCTTATTTGTGTAACTGTGTTTTGTGAATGATGTCGTGTTTGCGTGCCTGTGTTCTGCAGATGGTGTCTCATTGGTTTCCATGCGTTCTGCAGATGATGTCTCGTCGTTTTACCTGTGTGTGGGTGATGACTGGGTGGGATGTTCTGGAAGGTAGAAGCGGTGGCACTTGGCTGCCTGGCGAATTTCTGGCTCCATCGTCTTGGAGACGTCATAGTAGTGCCCGAAACGGGATGAGGATGCCAGGGCACTCTAAAGAGGTCAACAAGTCAAACTCATGTTAAAGCATATGAACACTAAATACCTTATTTATAATAATATAATTAAAATGTAAAGTACATTTAAATGTATTTTTTAATCTACTGCTTGCTTTGAACATCTCACAACAAGTGATGCACATTTAACTAATTTCATATAAGAATATAGCAATTCATAAAGAAAAAGAATCTCATTTGTCTTTCTAATATGTTAAATGAGTGTGCTCCACAATACTATGGTAAAGCAATTGCATTGTTTATGGGTCATTCCTCAACATTCCTACAGCAGAGAAGTTAAATAAGCACTACGACCACACTCTTAATCATTTCTTCACATAAATGTCCACTTCTGGCTGTGAAAGCAAATGTGTAGGGGACGCAGGGGAAGGCGGATGTTTTCCTGGAGCTGAAAGAGAGAGTTTTAGCTCTTCTCTCTCAGTGAAACCGGGGATTCCATTGTTAGTGGGGCCCTTAATCTACTTCTAATCTGGATTAGGGCCCCCGGTGTGTCCCTCTCCTGGCGGGATGAGGGGGTCAGCGGAGCAGGGGGGTCAGGGGCTCATCTTCTCTTTGTGAGCCAGGCAACCCGCTTAGCGTTCCATCCCCGCCCTGATGGCCTCACCTTTGATCTGATGTCTTCATCGGGAGAGCGACACAGTGGGCTATGCCAGGAGAGGTGTGTGTAAGGGGAAAGTAAGCGTTGACTCTGGGGGAGAATTTGGGATGCAAATCCCTCTGGTGGGGCTTACTAGTGGTTTGTAAAGACGATTTTACAGGGGAAGGGGGAGAGGTGAGGAAAGGACACAGATATAAAGAAGTTTTCAGGGAGAGAGAAAGAAGGAGAGGATCCCCAGGGACACACTGTGTGCTGTTAATCCACATAGCGATATGGATTATAGACAGAAGGGGGGGGGGGGGGGGGGGGGGGGGGGGGGGGGGAACTGCAGAGAAGTAGAAGGGGAGGGTCACCTCTTCTCAAAGCGGAAGAAAGAGTGTAGGGCTGCCGACCCTAGCAGGGGGAAAGGCAGGGATTTGGGGGAAGACAGAGCCGCAGGTCTGGGTCATAGGGTTGAGCGAGCAGACATGTCACTGCACAGACTGCAAAGTACTCTTGTTTCCCAGGCTAAGCAGGGGTGCAGGCGTGTGTGTATGTGTGTGTATATGTGAGTTGGGGACCAGTGAAAAGCCTACCTATTGCCAGCTAAGTGTGAGTAATCTGGTCCAGCTCTGAAAGGAGAGGCTGAGGCCTCATTCACTCCACAAAGGAGTTTAGAAGCTCATGGATTTAGTGGTGGAGACAATTGCCAAACCACTAAGACCAGAGACCCAGTGCTGTTCTTTCTCATACTGTCATTAACAGAAACACATGTGGGACTTTTAATTAAAGTAGCATGATCAACAAGTTACCCATATTCTACTGTATATTCTAGTCCAAATATGATTAATTATTAATCAATATAATAACGTACAAAATAAACTTGTCATGCAGTCACCTGATTACCTGTACTTTTGGAAGATTCTGATAGCGCCAAGCAATCTTCATGGCATCTAAGCTGTCCTGAGGTTCACAAGACAGCCTGTGCTGCTCCAATGGTTTGTGAATAGCAACATCGTCCAAGATGGGAGCTGGGAGTTCCTGCACAAAATGATACAATGAGTACAATAAATTCACATATGTTGATTGTGAATGGTCAAATAGACATTTCAATTATCCTTATTATTGTGAAATACCATGCTACTTGTGGTTCCAAGTACAGCCAGTACAGTCTTATACATCAGTGCATAATGTGCATGCACTTCGACCGTAACCTGATTTGTAATATGTTACGTAAATGAAAAGCAAATCTGGTTTCTTTAATTGTGCTGAAGCAATTAGGACAAATCCAGATGAAACAGTGAGTTTTTCCTGGAGAATCCTGATTTCTTGGCCATGTTTAACTCTAATGGGTTTTTTTAAGAGCATATGTGCATGACAAAGCCTTCAGACAGGAAAAGTACCGCTGTGGCAGCATTGCAGAGGAATTAATGATCCAATTAAATCCAAGTCTGACAAAAAGTGGAACTGGAATAATGCAAGCTTTGTCAGTTTCTAAAGCTGAAGAGTGGACTATTTGCAAAATTCTGACTGATGTGCACAATAAGAAAAAAACTGAGAAACCAGTAAAGTAAATTCTAAAAAATCTTTCTTGCCTTGTTTTTCAAAACATGGTAGCTATGGGAGGGAAATCTGATACATCAGCTGAGTATAGGTGGGCTTTTGTGTCAAAGTTATTGCTGTAATGTCGTGTTTAAACCTAATGTCTACCAATAAGGTTGGTTTCTTGTATGCATGTTAATGTAATGCATAAAGTACAACCTTAGCATCTGAAGATTAGCATACTGTGAATGTGGCTGTGAAAACACTAAATGATGTGATATATCCCCATTGGGAATACCCTCTCTTAATAAGCCTTTGATATGTAAAGAGAGGGTGAGGCTGTGACCCCTCCCACTATCAATCAGTGGGAGAGAGGCCCTCCTCCTGTATGATGGGTGGCAGTCAACTTCTGGGGCTGTGGTCCTCTTCACAGAGTGATGCATCGGGAAATGTTTCAACAATGCCACAACCATGCCACCCTCGACCTCTCAGACACCCCCGCTGACCCTGACACATCTTGGGGAAAGCTTTGCACCTATAATATCTGCTAAATCACCATCTGACCAGCCTGAACCAGGCTGAATGCTGATTAATACAGTGTGACAAAAAAACTACTTTTACAAGTAGGCAAAATATTTCTAACATCTTCTTATGACTAAAAGGTAAACAAAAGTTTTTTATAAAATGTCTTCTTGACTGTACAACAGTTGTACAGGGATGATGTTAAAGAAGACATATTGAGGTCATCTTAACTTCTTTGTGGATGGTTTGTCAAGACTTGTAGCTTGGAAATAAATATTCTACTTTGCAGAACAACAGATTTCCTTCCCAAGAGCTTACAGAATAGACGGCACCTCCTCTCATACCTGGAAGATGTCATCTGGGTTATCTTGGGCAGCTGCCACAAAGAGCTCATGTCGACACACCACTCCCTCTGCCAGGAAGTACTTTAAGATCATACGAGAGTAGCTATCATATCGGTCTTCCTCTACAAAAGAAACGACAGACAACAATCAGAATTTGAGTGCGAATGAAAAACTCACATAAACATACGCTCCAAAGAAACTGTCATTCAATGCAATGCTGCCAGCATTGTCTGCAAGAGCTAAGGAAAGGATTTAGTGATAAAATAGGTATAACATCTTCCCTATGAAAAACATATCAACCTCAACCTCGGATCTTGTTTCACTTTGACCATTCATTCAGACACCACGGATCCAGCAGTTCATGGCCACATCACAGCTCGCGACTGTAATTGATGTAAGGACCACATTCGGGCTATCTTTTGTAGGGACCAGATGAAGAAGCAATCAACATGGCACAGAAACATAGGTGTGACCTGGCTGTCAAAGTGGAGATGCCATTTTCAGCTCTCTTGTTAAGGTCCTAACAGTATTCCTGTCCACTTTCACCTATCATATCCCCAACCAGCAGCGGCGGTGAGAGGGAGGCACCTGTCTTAAGCATTCACCTGACCCTTCCCCCCCGAACGCAAAGGTACCCTAGCTGTCAGAGCAACTGACAGGAGGAGGCAGAAGTAGGATAAGATAGTGCCTGTCCTCAAAATGCTCCCTGACATCTGGTTCAGTAGAATCTCTCTGCTGTTAGTGTGAATTCTGATGACAAAAGCATCCTCCTATTATTATTTCCTCGTGTCATTCACATCAGGTGTATTTATTATCATAGAAGTAGGCTATAAGGCATATACAAGTTCCACAAGATACTTTGAAACACAAGTGGAGAGGGTAATTCTCAGCTTGGAGTGATGACATTACAGTCTCACTTAGAGGAATGTCTCAAGCATTAAATGGACTGGCGAGCGATTCTAAATATCAGACATACTTTCCCAAAGGTAGCCTTTCTCTGTGCACACAAAGCAGCCACCCGGCCATTCCACACCCCAAACCCACAAAAAAAGCCTGCATCATCACCATGAAACCCCCCTCGAGTAGGGCAAATAACTCTACCCAGCATGTTACTGCTGCTTCCTGTCACAATCATCATTTTGTAAAGATTTTATAGGCCTCTCAACACAATGACAAACAGTGGGCACAAGGACAAAGGCAGCGGTGACAGTTAAAGGTAATGGGCATACAGCTGACAGTTTGGGAATGACATCCTGATGTGTCATCCTCAAACATCCGGAGAATTCCCCCCTCCCACGTTCCCGGTCTATATCCTCACCTACGGACTTTAGGATGGCCCAGGAAATTCCATGGCTCTTCAATTTGTTGTCGGTGGGGCTCCCTGTTCTCTTATTGATGGGTTTCTAGGTCAGCAGGCCTTTGTGGCTTTCAGCAGGCCCCACAAAGACTCCCAGATGGGCCCTCTCAAGATGGGGCCTATTGTGGCTGTGTTTCTATGGGATCCTTACAAATGGAACCTCCAGGAGTCATTAGGCTGCTGAGGCGGGGGGGTAAGGGAGGGTGTGGGAGGTGGCGGGGTATACGAGCAACAGGGGGGTGGGGGACGGTCATATCTTTGAGGTAGATCAGTCACTCTGGACAGTCATGGGATGATTTTTTCTTCCTCCCCCCCCCCCTTTTTTTTCCCTGAACGCTTATTCTGAACGCCTCTGCTTAATATGCCTTCAAATGGGGGAGAGCGAGTGCAAGAATCCTGAATCATATCTGCAAAAGCTGCAGGGGGAGGAGACAAAATATCTAGGTCAGAGTGTTTTCCCCCTTGTATGAATCTTTGGTCTATGAAGTATTATTTATACTGAGCAGTTCAAATTCATTTAGGTCACACTGCAGGTAAACAAAATATTGACACTTAATGAATGACTTGAGCTTTAAAATACCTGAATCCCCATTGTAAAATACTGCTACAATCAGCATCTGTCATGCCCCATATACTGTATATGTTTGACATATCTCTATCTCATATTAAGCTTCAACATGGGACCACTTTTCCTCTTTATCAGTACAGTCTGTTGGTGCCAGACAGTTTTTTTGAGACTGATATCTTGACACATTAAAAAATGCAGTTTTTATACAGATGCACCTGTCATTTGTGGACAGATGACTTGGTCTCTTGCTTTTACAAACATTTTATTGCATTCTGTATTGCGTGTACCAGCACTTTTAATGTCTTCAGTTGCCTTATTATCTTTTTTTATGTTCATCTTTTAAGTTGTTATGCTGCAAAAAACATTTTCCTCTTGTGGGACAATAAAGATCTGCACTGACCTGAACTGCATGCTGCAATGATCAGTCGATTAATGGATAAGTTGTCAATTATTAAATTAATTGCCAACTATTTTGATAATTGAGCCATCGCTTTGAGTCCTTTTTTAAAGAAACAATGTGCAAATTCTCTGATTTCAACTTCTCAAATGTGAATAATTTTCTTTCTTTTTGTTTTTTTAAAGTAAACTAGTTATGTTTGGGTTACACAAAAGAAAACATCTGAGGATGTCATCTTGGACTTTGGGAAACACTGATCGACATTTTTCACAATTTTCTGGACCTAACAACTAATCGATTAATTGAGAAAATGATTGACAGATTAATTGATAATTATTAGTTACAGCCCTACAACCTAATATAACCTACCTTTATAGAAGTGTTTGTAATTGTGATTAAGTAACTTCAGTGTTGATGTCTTTTCATTACATGTTGTCATACAATATCACTGCATCTCCTATAGTTACTCTTAAGTATAAATATGTTGTACTTTCTACAACTATTAGGCCTGCTTAGTTTGTTAGAGAGGTAATTATGACAGACTACTTTTAAAGTATTTGCTACAGCCTTCTACATAAATATTAAAACTATGCCAAAAACTAAGATCATTCTTATTCACTGTGCACTTCTAAGCTTTGAAATATTTAAACATGTAAAACAATTAGGCCGCATTTAATAGTAATTATTATGGGTACGTTAAAGGAAAAACACATTCCCTTAGTGTATTGAAACCATACATGGTCAACATAATAAGGGATGCTTTGTTCTTTCTCTTACAAAAACACAAGAGATGAGAGATCTTCAGACAGCAGCCATACTGGGCTGATCCCCCTCTGGTTGACAAATCAGGACGGACAGCTCAAGACACTTCAAAGGCAGACAACGACCAGTCTGATAATTTTATGTCTGTGTCTCACAAACAGGCGATCACGACTAAAGGGGCAGACTGTAGGAGAAGAACGCCTGAAACAAACACAAACAAACACACCCCGCCACCCCCCACCCACTCACACAATAAAACAGACAGCACAGTGTGCACACACACCATAGGCACACACACACACAAACACACACACACACACACACGCGCGCACCGCTCTTTCACAGAAAAACACAAGAGCGCTCATACACGCATTTCACCTTTACTGTGTCTCTCATTACCAGATGAAACCAACCGTACATTGATTCACAAAATGGAAGGGAAGAACGCATTAGTGTATAATCACTGACTCCTGCATCGATTGGGGGGGTGAATTAAAGGGCAAAGCAATATCATCAGTTGGTATAGGCTACACACAAATTACAGCTTCAAGGGGAAACAAGACTACCTTAACCTTACTGTCTACCAGTGCATATAGCCTAGCCTATGATGAATGATAATAACAATAATAATACAGTGGGAGACATTTATGTCCCTAGAAAACGCACTTGCTTTGAATGTACTCCCGAAAACTTCTGCAGATGAGCATATCAATTGAGGATCAGAGCGGAAGTGTGAACACCTGGGATTCTAACTAGAGACCTTCAGGTCATTAGTCTATTTGCCATTCTGCTAGACACTGACACGCTAACCACAAAAAAGCCTAAGAACAGAAAGGCAGTATCATTAGCTGTGGCATGCTAAAAAGTTTTACTGAATCCAGTTTTGGGAGTACATTAGATTTGGATATTGACATGAGTATATAAATAGTATGCTTAAGTGACATTTTAGCAATACATTAATGCAGTGTCATTTAAAATCTGTACAACATCTTGACTTAAAAGAGCTACAATGAGCTGCCAAAAAGCTTAACACTATAATGCTACAGGCAACAGTAGCATATGTGCATCTGCCAGGCTTAATGTATTTAACTTATGATGCATCTTTCTGAACAACACCAACTTCAAACAACTTCTGTTGTAACAGTAGTTCATTACTTGAAACATTTTTTCCATGGCACACGTCAGAGCAAATTAAAGCACATTGCTTCAGGTATTAAAACATTGCTTTAAGAACTATGATGAACACATCAAACTTGCTCATGAAGCCTAAAGACAAAAAGGCTAATTGTAGTTCAGGAAGAGTCAACTGCTGTTGTGTATTGTGTACCATGGAGTCACATACACACTAGTCACCCCAGGCTATGTAACCTGACATGTATTATTTGCTCAAAGTTAACCTCATTTATATATAAAAGAAAACTATAACATAAGAGTTTGGCAACTGATAAAAATTTAGGAAATTATCCAGAAAAATTAATCACCAGCGGATATAGTTATAATGTCTAATTATATAGTTTAGACTTATTAAGTATCTATTAAAAATGTACTTGTAATTAAAACAGTGTTGTAGTGTGCGAGGCTCACCTATAAGAAGTACTGTTCCGACTGCTAACCCACCACCTGTTTGTGAAGACAAAAAAAAAAACAATAATATATGCGAGGGTTGAATAATATATCAGTCAAATACTACAGACACCATAATACTGTAAATGTTGTCAGTGATATCTAGATATCTGAAGAGGCGTCTCAAATATTTTATTTTCACACTGGTTATGGCAAAGGTATCACTAACCCAGGTAAAAACCTGAGACCACTTGTAAGCTAAGATCATTCCAGTCCTTGGTGATTCGGACTGCTTTATTAAATTCAACTTTTATTTTTATTTAACCCATAATGCTAGTGAGTTCTGCTAGACCTTGCTCCTGTGTGCTAGTGCAGGCGAGAATATGGCTGGTAGTCATGGACTAAAGAGGCCAGGAGAACAATGTTTTACCTCATTTTAAAGATATCCAAAGTGTTCTCTACCAAAGAACATTAGTGTCTTTACATTATAATAGTTCAAAGTACCAAAGTGATATTCCTCATAAAATATTTGAAGAAACCATAATAACTGCATTTACAGAGAAAAAGTCCTCATCATCAGACTTACGTTCATCAGTGCCCAGCTCTATCAACTTGACACCTTTGTTGTGCTTATGACATACCAAGGGAGTCAAGTTGTGATACAGTTTCCTTTCTAAGTTTATGTTATGAATGATCTATTTCATATTATACCAACTTGCACAGCTTATCATTTGATATTAGCTAGGTGGATTTTTGGCAGCCTTGATACTGAAACATGGCATACCAATTCTATTAAGACATTTGGTTTGTGAAATGACAACTTTCACATGAAAATGCATTAAAATTAAACAGGACTATCAATGTTTTTTAGGACTGGTCCTTGGTGGCTTCATACAGCTTTGAGAATGCTACATTTGATTTCTGACATCAGCTACACTTAAAACAAATACCTTTCCGCGGGCCACGAACAATTCAGTGTAAAATGATAGTACCTTAAAGGAACAGATTTCGACTAAATATGCCTGAAATCTGTCTAGGATTTCAGGCATATTTAAATCTAGTATCCATAATGCTAATGTTATGGTTCACTCTTTTGTTCCGGTTTGTCTTGTCCTGACAGTGACAAACCTTCGTATCCTGCAAAAAATCCATAGCTTCCCCCTTTGAGAAATTAATTACACTAATATTTTGAAACTAACTTCAGTGTGTCGAGCTGACGTTACGCTGAAAAACACCCTTAGCCTGTGTTGCTAGCGCTAACGTTAGACTGACCGAGCAGATAGTCGAGTGACGTGACACCGGTCGAAACTAAGAGTTGTCCATTTTGAACCGAAGGTCTGGTGCCAGGTATGGAGATTAACTTGCTCCTTGTTTTCTTCTGAAAACTTGTAATATTGAACGGTGAACGTTCAGCCGAGGGTTTACCCACACTGTTCACGGGAGCTGCCATACTGCTTGTAACGTGGTAACGCCTGTTATTGTTTTGGAGCGCGTTGTCCAATCAAAGAAGACTTTGGTGGTGCTCGACCAATGAGGGCAGCGATTGTTGCAGAGCCGAGTGCGCAAGCTGCCAAAAGGAAGTTCAATTTGTTATCATCAGTGCATGGTTGGAGCATTGAATCACTCAGTAGGTGAGTAAAGATCTGTTGATTACGAGGTCATTTGTTATACCGTTGTCCTGTTTACATAAACGTGAGTTTATGTGTTCTTGACAATGGCCAGCAGCTATACCATGTCTAAAAGTCACCTAACGTCTGCACTTGTGCCGATATGACCTTGTTGGTTCATAGCACAACATTACAGAACCCAGATATTGTTTTACAGAACCAGCAACTTCGTTGACAGCCCATTTCTTGTTTAGCAATCAGAGTAGGGCTAACTACAATCAGTTACTGTTTAATAATAAGTTGAACAAGCTGCTCTTGTTGTATGGGTGAGAATATAGGGTGCATTTATGAATGGGGGAATTATGATCAGTAAGCAGGAATCAGTCCACATTAATTGCTACAGTGCATAATGGATTGTTTTTCCAAAGAAGGGGCATAGAATCTGCGTTTTAACAAACAACAACAACATGTAAGTTAGTGACATTACTCACATCTGTATGTAAAGCAGCCAAAACTGCAAGAAAGTGGACTAGTCTAGAGGTTTGCCTTTATGATCGACAGTCTGTGCAAATGTAATATAATAGCAAAAAAAAATAAAAAAAATAGCAAATTACAATCGTTTTTTTAATGTTCCAAACCTTAAAAAAGAACAGAAATGCTTGTTGCCAGTGTAATAATGGCAAATGGCAAGTATACTGTGATGTTGGCTGCAGTATAAAGACAAAATACTGTATATAGTAGGCTACTGTGCTGCAAGAGTATACCACTATAGCTGCATTGATCATTTTTCCCACCACTATTTTATTCTATTCTATTCACTGTTAAGACATTGCCTTTGTACAAACAAAATAAATGAATATGTAAATATATTAAAGTTGGATTGACATAAGCATAAGAAGCATTTTTGTTGTATTTGGTGAAATTCACAGTTTCTCAACATCTGTAGCTGTCACAGAACTGTAATAAGCACAGCTGGCCTACCTGCCTACCCGTGCACTCACTGCACATAAAAATGTGTTTTGAGGGTGGCCTGAGGGAAGACAGTGTTTTTTCAGTTGGATACTCTAAAAATCTAACTATCTCTTGCTAGTTTTTCCAACGTTGTCTACCCCAGCTTTAACTTGCATCCTTAGGTCACGGTAGTTCTTATGTAATGCAATATAATGTAATAAATAGTTAATCAATTATAGTTATAAAAGTACATCATATTAGAGCTGCTTCATGTGCCTATGACCGTGGTAGCTGCTCTATGTAAATTACTAATTTTCAGCTAACAATGAATGAGGATCCCTGTGTGTCACTTTCCCAATCACATGCAATTTGGAGGGCTCAGCAGGTGTAAAGGGGAAAGGAAGAATGCTCGGAGCACATTTGAGATCCAGTTGTACTCTTCTTGGAATAGGAAAATGGTGAAAAATCTAACATTTTCAGAAATGTTCTATTTTAAACCCACAACAAAATTATTGTAGATTTTATCATTGTTAAAAAAAGATGTGTTTAAGTGCAGTAATTACATTCTATATAATGTTTTACTCAGAGTTGTCCAGAATACACTCTTTTATCTAGAATGTGTTAATAAGATTACTTAAAATATCAAATTAGCATTCAAATATGAGCCTTTTTTACAACACAAAATCAAGTATTGCAACAGTAGTAATGCAGCACTCTGCTCAGCAACTAATAGACCTATTTCAGGTGGATCATAGATAAATTGCCTTAAGCTGCTTTGATTACAAGGTCCTGGTGTGTACTGTGGCTCGCTGTGACACCATCATGGGACACTTGAACATAACGGAGCCATTGTGAACGTTATAACACCTGTGCTTCCTACTATGAAAAGTCAAAATGTCTGCTGTGAGAAAGGCCTATTGACGACGGAAACCTCTTTCACATAGCTCAGTGTTTTGTCAGATTAGACAAACCGCTGGCAGGGGAAAGACCAGTTTCTTTTTTACTATGTCCACTATTAATACTGGATGACTGACGAGTGTAATCCTTAAGACAGCTGTAAAAAAGCTTTGTGTGGCACAGAGAGGCCAGAGGCAGCGCAAGATCACAGGATACTGTAAGGCTCCGGAGGAAGCAATAGCCCAACTGCTCACTTTACAAATGCTCTCAGCAGAGGCAGTCCTGCTGTTTTGACAGCACTGTTGAGATTTATGTGTGCTGACAGGAGACCAAGGGAATATATCATGACTGACAACACTGGACATTGTGGAAAGTCTATATGAGACAAATAAGATGCGCTGACTGACCGCCGTCTCAGACGGAGAGCCTGCTTCACCAGTGCAGTGTGCAGGATGTAGGAGTACATTGCTGTGGAAGCTTTGTCCTCAATCTCTGCACAGTCACCTGATGCACAATTCAGTTTGTGGTAGTGTAAACACAGCAGCCTAATTGTACAAAAATAATTTCCCTGCTTTTTCAATGTGTCATCTGTGCATGTGTGTGTGTTTTTCTGCAGTGTTTTTTTTAGTTTTATCAGTCTCTGTATCTGATTGACCTGCATAATGGCAGTAGTCATAACATGTCAGACATTTCCTGGTCAAACTGTTTTGGTTTCGTCAGTTTAATTCTGAGAGCAGTAGACTTCATGTGTCCGGGGATGTAAGATTATCATCAATGCACCGTATTTGTTTTGTTAGCATTGAAGGTAAAGTAATATTCTAAGGGCACAAGTACAATAAACATAGGATGGGTTTAGTATACAGTTAATTTTGTATAAGGATTGGACTTTTTCCATTTTCAACATTCCATATTTTTAATAGCTTTATTTTGACTTCCTGGGATTTGTTTTGCAGATGTTGCATGGAATACAGCGAGCCATATTTAGCTCGACCTATTGGATAGAGGAAAAAAACAGACAATGAAAGAAATACACAAAACATGCTCATTTAGAATGAGGGCAAAGGAAATCACATTCTTTAAAATCACAAGCTCGCTTTTAGGTGGAGGTGTCTGTCATTAGCTAGTGTTAAAATAAATCAGGCTTTGTCGCGAGCTGATGAGAGCAAAACACAAACTTCTTTGTGAATCTGATACAACACTAAGATAAGATCTCTCAATTCTCTCAGCACCAGGCCAGCACCATACATTCGCTTGTGGTCAATACAATAAGGCTTAGTGGCTGATTTTTCCATTCGATGTAATTGGCTGGGGACTCTGTCAACCCACACTTCCTTTCAATTCATAGCAGTTGTATTCATATCACTTGGCTATTATTTGTTCTGGCTGGCCCATTGATTGTAGGTTTAAACCCTCATCTCCTCAAATAGTAACCTCGCTCAGCTGTTTCACGGCTGTGTTGCCATCAGCAACAATGAAAAGAGCAATATGGACATCAGTTGCTTTAATTAAGCCTCTGATAGAAGGCAGACCTAGAAAAGATGAGGGCTAGACATAGTACTCTTTGACTGGGACTTTTACATCTGTCACTCCCCATCCAGCCAGGTGTCTGTGTCTAAATCAGCAGGATTATCTCTGATTGGACTGATAGTTGAAACAGACCCCCCCAGGTTGCCAAACCTCCTCTTTTTTTATAGCTCACATTAAGATCAAATCAAGCTCTGCGCAACAGGACTAATGCCCCTCCCTCCTCTGCCTTCTGCTGCGCAGAGGAAGACATCAGAGGTGGGATTCGTCCCCTCTCTGGTGCTGCCTGCTCCTCCAGACTCCCTTCCATCTGGGATCCTCAGGGAGAAGAAGGATATCTGACAAGGGGCTTGTAAGCCTCTTAGCCCCCCTGTTGCCCAGCTCTCTCTCAGCCCATGTTTTCCTAATTTAGTGGTGTAAGGAGTCCACTGCAAGGCCCTTATGCGCTGTTTGGATTGAGATTCTCTTTGTGGTTCTAATAGACTGGCCATGTATATCAATTAACACTACTCAGCCAATGGCAGATTCAAATCTCTTGAGACCAGTAGCGGTAATTCCTTTTTGAATATTTCCTTATGGCTTCAATAATGTGTGTTTAATTAGTTAACAATTTTGATATGCTTTTATTGACTTCACTTTATTTTCCTCCTCCTAACTTCTACAGAAAAATATCAGTATTACAGTTGTGCTAATTTGAATCAGAATGTTTTTTTACGTATATTATTTCATAACGTATATTAGAATATACGTTATGATAGAAATGTTTTCATATAATTCTTAATAGAAACTGTAATGACATTAGCGATAGTTATCTTTAAATAACAACCTTTTAAGAAATGTCGTGTTCATGCATTGGCCACCAGTCTTGATTATATGACTATTTCCTTAAACATTAGAATATTGTCAAGGTCGTATCATTTTTTTCATCCTGTGGAAGCGGCCCATTTGATGGTATGAAAGAACAATAACAACTTATCAATTTTTGAGAGACTCTTTCCATTTTGTCGCTGATGCATCTGTCATAGCGACGTTCAGGAAGCCTCTTTATTCAACCTCGTTCACATTTTATTTTTGCAGTGTCTCAAATTGTACACTCAAAATACTTTTGACAGTTGGGTGGACACCGTAATGGGCTGCACTTTGTGCTTTTTTCCCCCCATTCATCTGCTTGCGATGGCTCTGCCCTGAGTGAACGGGGCTCCCTCAGTAAGAGGATCACAGAGTTAAACACACAATGAGATGTTTCCATCGGCAGCTATTCATTTGGGATCCCCCTCTTTTCCCCACTGTAGCGCTGTGCTGTCACCACGGGAGGCCGGTGGCCACAGATGGTTCTGCGGAGAGGGCTGCACTGACTTTCTTTGTTTTCCCATGAACATGTTTGGCGTGTAATCCTGGATTAACAGGGAGACTTTGTGTTAATTTACAGCTGTAATACAGCATTCAATTAATGTTGATACTCCCCAACACACACATGCGCTGGGTATTAGGGGGCAAGAGATAGTGTGGGTTGCCTGACTCTTTGCTTAGGGGAATTAGAGGTAATAGAGATCCAATCAGAGGTCTCTGTGGATGTCCACCTAATTCTGATTCCCAAAGGAGTCACTTTATATACACTTTCTATGAAACACATAGGTAATGCCATTGTCTGTGCACATTCACACCAAACACGGACACACACAGGCACCAACTATCAATGACAGAGGGTGCCTCAGAAAACCAGGCGGCTGCATATGGACTCTCTTGATATCAGTCACTGGCTGTGTGATCTTGTTATGCAAAGTCCCTTAATCCCTACCTATGATGAATGCACGCTGGAATGGAGGGGGGAGCTGAAACCAAGATATGAGGGCAGCTGTAAGGGAGGCCATCCACTGCGCTTTGCGAATGAGTGCTAGCAAAGAGATTCCTGATCCCCAGCCTAGCAGAAGGAAGAGCACATGTGAGATCATGTCAAAGAGTGCATTACAGTGCCACAATGACGCGAGATGCTGGTGGAGGAAGCTGAGAGCAAGACAAATAGAGCTGAACATGTCGCCTTAGTGCAGACCTGATATTCACATTAACCTTTGGACCGCTTGCTTCCCAACAGAGGAATTATAGGGCCAGAGGTGGTATTGTGCCATCTGTGGCAGGACTGAGTTTATAGTTTCTGTGGAATAGAACAAGAGACCAGAGCAGGCTGTGACTGGAAAGGGGCACGTCATTTGGACCCTGTGCTGAGCGTATCTGTCCCCCTTCACCTGCCCGGGCACTGCCTTTCACAGTGGCGGAAATAAGCAGAGGGTTGCCAGGGGTGATCAGGGAAGAGAGAGAGTAGCAGCACACAAGGAGGTAAAAGGATGGAGTTGGTGTTTTTGGATCAGAGACAACGGTGATTGGGCCAAAGAGACAAACCATGCTAGGGATGAAAGAATAGATAGAGGGTTTAATAGGTGGAATATAGTTGGCATGAATGCAGTGTGT
Source organism: Micropterus dolomieu (assembly GCF_021292245.1). NCBI lineage: Eukaryota > Metazoa > Chordata > Actinopteri > Centrarchiformes > Centrarchidae > Micropterus > Micropterus dolomieu. Next base: position 21,987,537 of record NC_060169.1, read on the forward strand.
GTGTGTGTGTGTGTGTGTGTGTGTGTGTTTGTATGTGAGTGTGAGAGAGAGAGAGAGAGAGAGAGGCAGGGGGTAATGGGATTAGGGGTAACACCTTTGGCAATACTGGGAGAGCCACCTGACACCCGGTCTGTTGGGGACCTGGGGAGAAAGGGGGATGGAGGTGGTGGGGCAAGGGAGAAATTGGGGGTCTAATCCGTGTCCATCTTTGGGAAGTCATTCCCAGAGCTCTGAGGATTTGGGGCTTTGGTTTCCGCTCTGCTTACTTTGGTTAATAATACCCTGGGAGGAAGAGAAGACATGTAGAGAGAAAGAGGGAAAGAGACAGAAGCAATAGAGGAGACTGAGAAAAAGATTTCTTTACCCTGTGGTGGAGTGGCAGGACAGCGGCCTGAGCTAAAAATGTTTGAAGTACAGACTAACCTCTAAGCCAAGCTGTATCTATTCTTTTCTAAACATACATTTTCAATCTGTTTGTTTACTGTATATGTGTGTGTGTCTGTGCGTTCGTGTGTGCACGCGCAGGTGGGCCTGCGTACACTCTGTGCAGGACAGTGTGTAAAGATTGACTTACTTTCTTCTGTCCATCCAACAGGTTGCACTGTGAGTAAAAGTCAATAACCTGAGTGTGGCTGGGATGTTTGCTCAGAAGACACACGGATAGTGTTCTTGCTTGTGTTTGCAGGGCGGGTGGGAGGGTGCTGGGGGTGTCTTTGTGTTTCTATGGTGCTGACAGAAGTTGATAACTGCTCTAATGATTGTGTTGGTAGTGAAGGCAACACAGTGTCAGGGACTAGCTGCAGACGGCGCGGAGCTGCTTGGCTGGATGTGTCACAGCTTCTGTGTTTGTCCATCACCTTAGCGCAAGGTGTTGATTGGTCCATCCTACACAGGATCAAAGTTCAGGGCAGTTTTCTGCTGTGAACTGGCCGCTCAGCCACTGAGAATGAAACACCAGGGAATGTGCCATCTTAGCAGTAGGCCAACTGTGACAACCTTGTCCACACCTTTAAAAATTAAACCCCAAACAGCTTTTGTTTTCAGAAATCCTATGAAGGACATAAGCCTACCATAAATGGATCAGGCACAGAATTATTTCCTCACCACTGTATGTACAGAACATTTGATCACTGTGTACATTGCATCATAACCTATGGTTGTGTTTTATGCTGTAGGTGGAAATGTTCCGCAGTGTGCTGGTGAAGACCTTGGGGTTTATAGGCTACACCGTCCAGTATGGGTGCATCGCACATTGTGCCTTCGAATACATTGGAGAAGTTGTTGTGGTTTGTATTATTATGATTACTGGATTTATTGACTGAATGAAATATTTTTATTTTTATTTATATTTACTCATCTATGCACAAGAAATAATTGTGGGGGGGGGTTTGGTGTTGTTTTGCTTCAGTGTTCTGGTCCATCCATGGAGCCCACCATTGTCAACCATGATATTGTCTTCTCTGAACGGATGAGTCGTCAGCTTTGCAAAATACAAAAGTGGGTTCCAGTCTGTGGATTCATATGCAGTAGGCGAAAAGTGGACATATTTACCATGTTGAAATAAACAGATCACAATTTACTTTTTTTTTTTTTTTATTCAAAGGAGTAAAAGAAAAAATGGCAGTGTCCTACAAATATCCATCATAGATAACACCCAGATATTTTTCATTTTCTGTGAATGTATGCATCCTCAGTTGTTACAAATGAAGTGATTATGTTTATATTTTTGTTTCAGGGGTGATATAGTAATTGCAAAGAGCCCATTTGACCCACATATGAACATCTGTAAAAGGGTAATTGGATTGGAGGGTGACAAGGTCTGCACAAGTTCCCCATCAGATCTGTTCAAGACCCACACATATGTGAGTATGTCTAAGTCATACAAGCTCATGTTCGTTTGTGCTTTTCAGATGCTCTTCTTATATATCATGTGATTACCTGCTTTACCAAAGATGGTTCCAGATGGCAGTTTTACTGTTTAGCTTCCAAAATCTACAGCTCCGTCTCTTTGGAAGAAAAAAGGTTTTAAAAACAGTAAAATCAACAATGAATGAATGAATGAGGAATGCGTTTACAACAAAACACTTGATAGTTTGACAGAATCCCTATGCATAATGCAAAACCATCTCTCAGTTTTTGGTTTTCTTTGTGTGTGTACTGCAGTCTATATACTATCATAGTTGTTTACATTTGAGACCGTACACTTCCATTTTGTGTCATTGGTCAAAATATCAGTTTTTGACAACACCTATATTTCCTCAGAACAGTGATAAAACCAGAGAGTGAGCAGGGGTTCTGCTGCTGAAACCACTGTCATTGCTTTTCTATTACTACTCTCCCCAACGCCCATAGCTCAGGCCTGCAATCTCTCTGAAGCCTGTTAGAGTTAGTGCCAGCCGAATGGACAGACTGATGGGTGGGCGTAGGTGTGTGTGTGTGTGTGTTTGTGTGCGTGCACTTACATCTGCAAACCAAAGGTTACGTTTATGTTGCACATTTCTGAATTTCTTGTGTATTTTATAGAGTATTGGCATATATATATGACTATTGAATGAGTTCAGTGAAACATAGCATAAGGCCAAGCCTTTAAGTGTCATTCAAAATATAAAAATAGGAAGTAAAGATGTTTCCTCTTCTACTAGCTTCACCTCCACATGAACTAGGTGGAGCTGAAGCTGAACTAGGTAATAGGTGACATCATTTCTTTATGATTCATGATCTCAGGATGTAGTGACAGATGTTTCAATTTGAGCCATTTTTAAACGTGCCACCAGGTGGACGGATACTATATTTTAGTCTGTCCATCAAGTTTAGGATAAAAGTTATTGGCTTCCATTCATTTTGGATGCTCCTTCACTTTCATCTACTCATATCTCACAGCTAGCTAAACTAATCAATTGATGACAGTCTACCTGGTGGACATGTAGTATGTTTCAGGTCACTTTGTATATCTAAAAAACTGTTCATTTATTCATCTGTTTTCTATATTCAGTTAATTCCATTAATTATACACATGGTAAGTAAGTAGTAGGAGTCCTTAAATCAGGGTGTCTGAAACTTATTTTAAAGGGCTAATTTTGCAACAATGTGAGCCTCTTTTATGACGTTCTAAACGAAACACATTTATGCATTATGTCTTTAACCATAGATCGTAGCAGGTTATCACTCTTTTTGTCTGTGTGTACTCTGGCAACTTGACTCAAATTTCAACTTTGAGGTTTAAAAAAAACAGTATAATATTGCATAATTTAATACAAGCACAATCTCGGAAGCAATTGTCTATAGCCTGACACCGATTTAGCCTCTGCGGCTAAAGGCCAATTTTTTGTGGTAATTGTGTCCAATTAGCAATCTCAGAACCCATTGGCTATTGTTTGACAATGATTTGAATGCAGATACATTTTTAAAAGCTAATTGATAAAAAGCTAATTCATCAGCAGACGATAGCATTTTGGTCATGTGTTCCAACCAAAAGCCTGCTCTGACATTATTGGTCAATACTACTCACACTACAGTTGGACTACAAACAGCTTTGTTTACCAAATTCTTGCCTACAGACTCTGCATTCATATGCAGATATCTATTTATAAAGATTAATACAAGGCCTTTGTTCAGTCAATGCATGCGGCGAATCAAACAGTTCAATGTGGTTTGGTTTAAAATAGTGCTGCATTTACCAATCAGCATCAATCAATCTGTTGCTGTTGTTTTCTTGAGTAATCAAACACTGGGCAAAAAATGCACAACTTCTAGGAGCCCAAGGGGTTAGTGTTTTCTAACCAACAATCCAAACCTCAAAGAAACTTAGGTTACAATGATGTTAAGCAAAGAAAAACAGCAAATCATCCCATTTGACAAGCTAGAAACATATGATGTTTGGCATTTTTTGCTTGGTTTAACACCTGAAACGATAAGCCCATTATCAAAATTGCCGCAGATTAATTTTCTGTCAAAATAAACAATAATTTGATTAATTGACCAAATTTTTTTTTTCCGCTGTGTTGTGTATATATTATCACCACATCAGGCTGTTGACTATTGTTTGTCACCACGCATGCTGCTGAAATACTCCTTATTTTTAAAAATGTAAAACTTTCTAATCTGAAAAAGTATTGATTCCTGGCACTGTGGCGTTGTATTTCAATGACACATGAAATTGGTTACAACCCTACATGCTACTGGTATTCATATTATTTGATCAAATGATTATTATTTTTTGAACACAGTAAAATAATGCAGGACTGAAAGTGACATTTGTAACATTCCAACATAAGAGCAGGAAACTCTTTGTTCACTAGCACAGCCAATGTACCTGGATTTTCTTTGTTATACAGTAGTTGAGCTCATTATGCAGCAGGAATAGAGAGGTGAAGACCAAAAAAAATACTGAAAGATACTTATTTTCAGGGTGGGACAATTCCTTCATTTCACACTGCATTTATAGGCATAAGCAAGTGAGCTTTTGCCTTACTTTTGGTTGCCTGCATCTTGAAAAATATAGGAAAAATTGCATGTGTATTTGTATTACTTTGCTACTTTAAGCTAACACAATTTCAGCTTCACACACAAAGCAGGTGAAAGGCTTGAAATATCCACTATGCTAGTCTTTGCAAAGCTGATTGTCACTAAGCATTTCTGTATATCATGTGGCCTAATATATATGCTTTCCTGTGTTAATCTTTTTAACTCCCAGGAGCAAAATCACTGACTTTATCTGACAGCATTTGATATAACTGAGAAAATACCCGCTGTTCACATAAAGGTTTGGGCTCCCTCAGGGAGTTTTTTCCCCCCAGAGGATGTATGTGTTTGTGTGTGACGATTAAGATGGTGTGAGGCATTATGGGTGGACCTGTAAAGATGAATTTTGGAAGGCCGTGTTAGACCCTGTCATCACCTCGTTTTTTGTTCTGACAGACAGGCAGGTCCTCTCCACCCTCAGAGATCCAACAGCCGACTAATTGCGCTGTCACCTTTTAGGAATCATTTCTGTGTCTGAGCTATTGTGTCAAAACAATGACACTTGATCCCTAATATTATAGCAAAAAGGGCGAGAGAGAGAGGGTGACAGAGAGAGAGATGAAATGTCCCCATACGTTCTGTTCTTTGCAGTAAAGATAGACAGAGTAATATGCTGAAAGATGACCTCTGTAAACCTGTATGTATTTAAGTTGAACATAATTCACCACCTCAATCATGTTAACATAATGAGCACTGTAATGGTGTGGCTGTTAAACAACACACCTCCACAGAGAGGAGAGCTCCAGTTTCACTGCTTCTCGACACGTCTCTGACAGGTACACAATGCGTCGTGTCGACCCAGCCTACAACCGCAGGACGTGCGCAATTCCTGCCATCCATCACACCAGAGCCGCTGGCAGAGCTGATCAAAGTGACTCCACATCTGAATCTAAATTCTACAACTCTGTGTTGGGCCCACCAGGACCTTTGGAAAGACGTGTGATGGGAAACAACATCTGTTTCATCACATGTTGATACTGTTTATGTGCTAAAATGACAAATGACTTTGGTATCTCCACACCACTCTGTCTGCAGAGAAATGTCCTAAACACAACATGCAAAAAAAATCAAGTAATGTTCGTGCTTTTATGGCAGTAATTTACAGGTGCTCGAAACAGCAGTCGAAAAAAAGCAGAGTCAAGGATGGTTCATTATCTGCAGCTGCTTTGCATTAACCTAGTTTTAATTTAGAGGTTTGCTTTGACTTAATATGGGGGGGGGTGGGGGTGTTCTTTGTTTTTGTCATTGTTCACACACCTGCGACTTGCAAGGTGATATGCATAAGCTTTTGTCCTCGTTCTGGCCACAGTACAGCAGGTCACGTTTCAGACAACTTTCTCACTTTTCTGAAATACTGCCCGGTTGATCCTTTAAAGCACTTTTGTCTTTACTCAGGTTTGGGTTTCTCTATGAGGTCACATGTTTTATGGGATTCTAAATGAAAGGGGTTACTTTTGCTGTTGTCGATCAGATTGATTGACCTTAGTGGTAGTAGTTTTGCTCGGGCTGGATCCTGAATAGAAGTGATGTCAAGAAAAGCTTCTACCTTTTCAAGAAAGTAAGTTTGCATATGCAGGGCTTGTCAGTTCTTGACAGACAAAATGTCTTTATCAATCTTCTACTTATTTAGGATGAGCACAATGAAAATTATGTTTTTTAATAGAAGATGAGGAGAAACGGGGTTCTGGTTTGGCAGATGACAAACGGTGGTGTTTCTTTTTCCTGTGCTTGGGAGCCAGCATATGTTACCATGTTAATGAGGTGTAATGGTGGGAATCCAGCATGCTGACATATGGTTCTCAGATGACTCCTTTAATGATATTCATTTGTGTCGTCGTTATTCAGTGAGTTGTTTACCTCATGTTAGGTCAACATGTCACTGGCTCGTGATTATGTCACATCATCTGTCTCAATTATCGAATATGAAACAAAACCCTGCATCTCACAGTTGGACTGAAGACTCTAATCAGAGAACCGGGTGATATAGGAATAAGGAACACGAGGCAGAGGCGAAGACATGACGTCGCTTCAGTGTGGATAATATTCTGTTTCTTCATTCATGTTATTCTCTTTCCTCCAGAGGACTTTTTGCCGTTAAAAAAGTTAGGCAACACAAAAATAGACTCGTGGATTGTGATGCCCATTATGACAATATAATGTGTTGTTGATCCTGTCTGCACATATAGGGGGGACAGCGCACTTAATTAGGGCCTTGACAAGCCTACTCTCCTAAAGTGATGAGATTAATCATAATTGGTGTCACTGTGAATTAGAGCCCGCATGGATGACCGCCCCACTGGCAGGTCGGACCGCGGTGGAGACCCTTGGACACTGCTGCTAGCCGCAGTTTAGCGCTCTCTCTCTCTCTCTCTCTCTCTCTCTCTCTCTCTCTCTCTCTCTCTCTCTCTCTCTCTCTCTCTCTCTCTCTCTCTCTCTCTCTCTCTCTCTCTCTCTCTTGCTTAGCTCTCCCTTGGTAAGACGGGGCGCAGAACTCAGCCAACAGCCTAATGACCCCGTTTGAAGTTCTTCTAAATCCCTTCCAACCCTGCCCGTTACCCATGACCCCTCTCCTAAGATGGTTCGGGGTTAAAGAGGGACAGGCAGGTTGACGTTGAGATAGGCCGAGGAGGGAGGGATAGCTTATGCGACTCATTGGGGGTAGGGGGCGGGGTTAATGTAGATTCTCACTACATTATAGGTTAACTCACTTTTACATGTTAAAGTTATGTAGTGCTGTAATTTCAGAGATTCACTTTCTATTTGATTCCTTTGTTGTGTGGCAGGGGGGTAAAACGGTCAATCTCTTAATCATTTTTTGCCATCTTTGCGTTGTGTGTGTGTGTGTGTGTGTGTGTGTGTATGTGTGTGATGTTTTTAGGTTCCGAAAGGCCATGTATGGCTAGAAGGGGATAACCTTAGGAATTCCACTGACTCAAGGAGCTATGGCCCAATTCCCTATGCCCTCATCCGAGGGCGTGTTTGTTTAAAGGTAACAGGGGAGGTGTACTGTTTGTCATATTGTTTTTTTTTTTAATAAGAAATGTGTTCTTTTCCAAAACTACTTTTGATTTTACCTCTCATATATAGGTTCTAAAAGTGTTAGATGTTGAGCTTGTGGTCGAGCCATCTATAATGTTTTTCTTCTTCATTAGTTTTTTTTTATTATATGGCCACATTAAGTACAATTTCAGAGATGTGAGTCAGTTGGAAGTTCAAAGCAAGTGTGTCTCGATTGACCGAAGCCTGGACAACATATTGTCTAGCTTTCCATTCTGCTGTGTTGTCATCTCACTGGATGTCATAGCAACCACGACCCTGGAAACAGGTCAGCCAACCTTCTGTCCATCTGATTGGACGGCGACACTCCACTGGAGGCCCTATTACGGCAACTGAAATACCAAGATCTTCTATGAAATCAAACACATCATTAAAAGCCATATTAGCAAATATGTCCAAGAAGTGCGTGAAGTGTTGTATGTAATGGAGTTACACAGTCTATTATTTTGTTATTATGTGAGTCTAATCTCTCTTTTAACCCATTGTTCCTCTGTGCCTTTTGTCCTATACAGCTCTGGCCGCCACATAGTTTTGGGACCCTCACTGAAAGCCCAACCAGACGGATCATTAAAACTCAGAGTGACTCAGACTCTGATTGACTCATTCACCTTGTTTATACCCCACGTTACTTTGTTTTCAATCATTTGTGAATAAAGCTGGTATTTATTTAAAATTTTATTTTAAGAAGTGGTCATTTTTAATCAGGCTGATATAATCAGGCTCAGACCCAATATTTAAAAGGTGTGTTTCTGTGGAAAAAACACTTTGCAATTATACGTGCTTCATCTCTACATACATTTTCCTGTTTTATAACTGACGCCCTTGTCATCTGGGGCTTACAGTGTGTTGACTGTAGCTGTGCAGCATTGTAGGATCAGCATTGTGTGAGCAGCGAGAAAAGCTGTGTCTCTGTGGAACTGCTAATGGCAGAGAGTGGGCAGAGGACTGAATCATACTTAACAGCACATACATTGGGCATGATTTAACTGTTAAATTGAAGTGGTTCTGAAATGAAGCGAAACCACATATTTGCAGGATGTTTGTACATGTGCTTTAAACAGGGATATCTGCCTAAATCTACAAACTATGACCTCGGCAAAGACATGTCTTTCTTAAGTGTTATTAATTTCATGTTTAGCCTTTCTTAGTATTATTGTAAAACAAAAGCTCTCTTATTTTTTTAATATTTCATTAGGCTGCCAAGGTAATTGAAAACATGTTAACATTTCCCATTTAACCATACAATATTAATAAGCACTTAGTAAGGGTCTCGCTCACCACTGAATACATTGTGTGTGTGTGTGTGTGTGTGTGTGTGTGTGTGTGTGTGGGAACCAAGCTTGAGTCACACACTCGTTATGTTATATGCACTTAAGACAGCTTTATTGTCAGCTCTCTGTAGTAGCCAAACATCATGTAAATGTGGTTTCTGTTATTTAGGCAATGGATTTAAGAGAAAGTTGGTGAACACAGCTACTGTAAATTTCTGCTCAAGAAACCTTTTGGCCATACATGCATTGAACCAGGTTTAACAGGATTTTTATAGGAGCGTATGTGCATGACAAAGACTTAACAAGGGCAGTACGTGGCAATAGCAAAAGAGAGCAATAACTTGTCATTGTTTATCCAAAATGAATTCATACACAAGCACACACTACAGAGCCTAGAGCAGACCCTAGAGATTAATTGAAAGCAGCAACTTTACAGAAATCTGACCAGGGGTAAATCTTAGCTGCTTGTGATATAATAATTTTTCATCAGTCTGTTGATTCTCACAAAAAGCTGCACATTTCTAAGGTCTGCTAATCCTGCTCAGACCTTCCTGGATACAGGGACATAACAGCACATTCACATACTGAGCCGTGGAAGCTCAGCTGGTCGTTTCTCCGAGGCAGAAAGGGACTCTTCTCCTTAGAGCTCTCCAGGGGAAGTGAGTTCCAGGCAGCCGTGGGTCCCTGTCCAGCTGCTTCCTCTGTCTGGAAGGGGCCAGAGGGTCAGAGACAAGGCTCCCTGTGACACTGAATTATCTGCCTGAGTGTGATTGTGCCTGCTGGGAGGGACGCTCAAGATTGTGTGATCGTGTGCATATGAAAAATATTTATGCAGGGTTTTGCTTCGAGCACATCTTTGTTTCTCAAGGTTTAATATTCATCTGCTGCGTGTCAACATGGTGCCAGTGTTCAGCTGAAATGCTGACACAAGTAATCTTAGCATGTCCCTTTAAGGATACTGCCCCATAGAGGAAGCTCTGGCTGTTTAGTAATGTAACTCAAGCTGTAATAGATTTTTTATGTTTGAAGTAATGCTAACAAGGTTAAAGCTGAATATTGTAGACTGACACCCCCTCAGGTGTAGTACAAGCATCTCTGTCTTTTTTAGAGGCCAGTGTACCTTTAAAGAGGTCATATTATGCTTTTGGGCTTTTTTCCTCTCCTTCATTGATATATATCCTTTTTTTTGTGCATGTAATAGATTTGCAAAGTGAAAAAGCCCAAAGGGAGTTCCCATCTCCCACAGAAAACACTGCTCTGAACTGCCTGAAAACAGCTTGATTGTAGTCCAGCCTTTTCTTCCACTTTATGCCGACATCACAAAAAACATGCGTCATAATGCTCGCCTAGCGACTAGTCCAACATGCCCTCAAAGGCTACGTTCAGACTGCAGGCCAATGTGACCCAAATCTGATTTTTTTGCACATATGTGTCTCAGATCTGATCTTTTTATGACAGTGTGAACAGGCCAAGTTACATGGAATATGATCTTTTCCAGTTCGGAATTGGGCCACTTCCATATGTGGTCCAAATCTGATACAGATTGGATCTTTTTAAATGCGATCTCAGTCTGGACACTCAGGTCGCATTTGATGCAACTTTGACGTCACTGTAGAGCAGCTGTTCTGCTGTAGACTGAGCCGCGCTGAATGAAAAAGCTCCACAAAAAGCCATTACTAAACATGTGGCTCTCTTCCTCTACCTCGCTATCATCTGCTCACAAATTAATTTTCTTATACCTAAAATCCACCAACTTCTGAGTTACCTACATGCTAACGTTACTTGTCTGAGCGGACACAGTGGGGAGAGATAGAGAGAGAGAGAGGGAGGGAGTGAGTTGTGGGGCACTTGCATTGTCCAGGCAGAAACCGTAAAGAAAAGAACAGAAAGTTGTCAACACTTGTCATAATTCGGGAGAAATGTGACCCGCGAGAGGCCAATGAAAAACGGGAGTCTCCCGCGAGCTAACCGGATGTTGCTCCTTGTTTACTTCTGCAGCCTGCAACAGCATGCTGCGTGTGATGTCGTATTATTCTTCTGCGCATGCGGGTCAGGACATTTCAAACTGGAGTCTGATATGGGCCACATTTAAACAGTATTGTGAACTGTCCAACAAAAAAAATCAGATCTGGGGAAAAAATCAGAATCGGAATTGAGCATTAAGGCCTGCAGTCTGAACTAGCCAGAAACACCGGTGGAAAAACACACTGAGATGCATCACACAGTGACAAGACGTCCACCTGCTGCCTCTCCTCTCCCTTCCAAACACTAGCTACCCTCCAGGCAGTCAATGGACATAAAATTGTTACTGTGATGTAGAGACAGAGCTCAGTTAAAACTTTATAGATGAAAGATACATTTGTTACAGATTAATAACTCACCACTCTGAAACTGGTGCTCCAGTCTATGTTGCTGAACTGTTAAGGGGAACATGTACAGCTGAACTGAACCTGTGTTTACAGGCTTCTCACGACACGCCCTACTCTGCTTCTGATTGGCTGGTAATCCTTAACTAGGAACTGCGCATGTGCAACTCCCAACAAAGATCTTGTAGAGGTAAGATGTATCACTCCATAGCTAAAAACACACAGGGTGAAAAGAGGAGCTGCAGCAATGTGCAGTATGACAAATATGAAAATTTGGTGTTTTTTTTGAAAATGAAACCATGTAAACGTGTTCTGGTACAACCCCTAAATCAAATTATGAACCTGAAAATTAGAATAATATGACCACTTTAAATTTTTACAATTTGTCACAGTTATGCCTGACTAGACTCTTTTCATGTAGTACCTACTGTATGTTTGAGCTGCATATTACTTGAAGTATACAGATATGTCCTGCATGTTGCTCTTGATGTCATTCTTTGAGTTGTGTCAGGAGACCAGAGTTTGAAAGAGATGACCGGGCAGAGGTGTATATCATTATCATGCTGAGTGGGCACAAACTTGGGAGTGAGGCAGGAAGAGATCGAGATCGGAAGAAACGGACAACAGACAGCTGTGCTGAGCTATGCAGCACCACAGAGTCAGGCTGTGGGCTGTCAGCAGGGCTGAGGTGTGTCTGCTGCCTCCTTATGAGAGGAGGGGGACAGAGCCCAAGTGTATTGTCATACAGTAAAGTACATACAGTATGTAGCTGTATACCTGAAATATCATGCTCAATATCTGATATCATATGAAGCTTGATTACATTGTTATTTCATATGAGTAATTACTGTGGCAAAAAACCCCAACCAGATTTGGTGCTTATGATTTAGAATTCAATATTTTTGCATTTTCAATATCTAATGTAAACACCTATATTACCTACAATTCAACTCAACACCGACACTTTCGTCAGAGATTCTATTGTGGTATGTTAGTAGCGGCTGAGCTTCAAGCCGCCGGCCTCAAACAGAGATGAGGAACGGGTGTTCTACTGTAACTCCCCCCCCCCCCCCCACACACACACACACTTTGTCCTTTTTAAACGTGTAGTCTTAAGCCCCAACCAACACTGACTCAAGTGACATCACTTGAGGCAATTTATCGGACTTCCCACAACTCCCTCTGGAGTCACAAAAGACTTTAAACAACCTTTTTCACATATGCAGTAGTACTCCCCAGCACCTTTAAACATACTTCGATGTGAAAAAAATCAGCTGAATTCCCCTATTAAAGGAGCAATATGTAAGAATTGAGACTACTCTCCACCTGTTGAATTCATACTCCAAAAAAACATATGGCTGAGTCCAGAATGGGCACCAGAACCAGATCCAGGCAAAGGGGTAACAGAACCAGGCTCAGCACCCTCGCAGTGATATCACGGCCAGACTGGGACCGAACATAGCTTCTGACACAGAGGATAGTCTGACAACATGGAATACAGTACCAAGGTGATTTACAGCAACCAGGAATCTGACTCCAGGGACAGCAAACATACAGCATGGTTCAGGCAGGGACAGGAGAGGTGTTATGCAGGACAAGAGCAAAAGGGAGCTCGGGCATCAGAGAGGCAGCGACAGTGTGTAGAGCCAGAATATTTTCACTCTGTGAATTAAGGGTTTATTTTGACCAAACCAGAGTTGGGGATTCTTGGAACAGTGGAAAGCACGCTAACTTCAGTAGATATTTTTGCAGGACAATACACAGACGTCTTTGACATAACATCAAAACTGTTATTTCTTCATATTCAGTCGAAAAGTTTGATTTTAGATCAAACTGCTTTCTTTTGTAGGACTTACTTGGTGTCCAAATCCAAGCCAAGCCTTACATTCCCTTTGTTGCTGCTCTGCCACGGTTTGTGCATGAGCCTTTTAAGACAACGGTTTCTCTAAACTACTGTAATCATCCAATTGCATAAAGTGACTAAATTAGCACAGCAAATTACCCTGATAAAGTACCCATTATGAAGTTAATGAACAGTGGCTGTAGGTTTATTGTCTTAGGCTTGTTTTCATGTTTACTAAGAGCCACAGCAATGAGGCAAAAAAAGATACCAGAATTTTGTGAAAGAATTATCAAATTTTTCTTTTCTGGGCAACTGGGACATTTAGAAAAGATTTTAGTAGTTTTAATACCAGGTTTGACCCTTAATTTCATACTGCGCAACATAATTTCTTTCTAAATAAACATTTTCAATGTGTGTATTGTTTTGAGAGGATGATGATGATGTTTAATATTATGACTATTGATAAACTTGTTAAGCATGTACTAACTAAGTAGCTCCTCGTACCTGCCCTTGCTACGGTATTTCCTAAAATGGTTGCAGAAATAAAATAAAGGAGAGTAATAACTGGAGGGGGCAGAAGGGACATGAGGGAACTGTAGTGGAGAGAATAGCTGAATATGGAGCTGCAACTGGAAAACAGGTAGTATTGGTTTGCCTGATTCCTTCGTTCATTTCAGGTTAATTGAATCCTTTAAAGGTGTAGAGACACATGAAAGAGGACAGCGGGAAGTATTTTCATATCCATGGTAGAGAATGTGACCCAAAAGTAACAGTGCTGCATCACTCTGACAGCCAAAGGTCTCTCTTAGGGCTGTCTGCAAACAAAAATATCTCCATCCTAAACACACACCACCAGCACGAGGTCACTAATGAAGTCTTTATCAAACTAAACTTTTGCTTGTCAGACACTTTAACTAAGTTGAAGCCATATCAATCACACTGCTGCATGGATTCAATCATGTTTTAGTTCTCCTCCTCTCTTTGCATATTTCTGTTCCACTGATGCTTCCTCTTTTCTTCCTTCACTTTTCCTTCACACTCCCTCCTCTTCCATCCACTTGTGTTGCCATTGGCTGATAAGGGAATTGCTCTTTTCATTGAAGGATCCTTTCATTCTCCCCTTTTAATCAAGCCTGTTAGTACTTCTTAATTAAGACATCACAGTCGCGTTTGATCACTCTCGCTCTTCTGTGTGTGTGTGTGTGTGTGTGTGTAGGAGAAAGGTAGAGAAAGAGCATGGAGAGTGGGGATTCTCAACCCGTCCCTATTCTGTGTGAAGATGACTGAACAGCTTCAATTGGAGTAGATACACCTCCTCCAACTGTGTTCTGCCAGCCCTTGAGGCTTGTGGTGTGTATATCTCCCAAGCCAACAGGCGTCAACCTCCAGAGATCCATACTAGACAGATGGTATTGGAGGCTGGGTAGGACGGCTATCGAGCTCCCTACTGTCAGTTTGTTGTGATGATCACACACAGCAGGCTGTCAATACTCACAGTCCACTAATCAAAGGGGGGGGGGGGGTACAACCCAACACAAAGACTATTTAGAAGGCAACTTAGAACTTAACTTTTGCTGGATTTCATTGAAGAAGTGAGACTATTATAACTTCTATTTAATTACTATTATAACTTCTATTTAATTCAATACAAACAACTGTATTAATCCCACTAGGGGCAATTTGTTCTGAGCAGCGTGTTGAATAAATAAATAAATGTAGAATAGTGTCTATAAACAGTATTGATAAATATATTTGAACTTCTAAACACTAAGGGCCTTACTAATTACTTACTAACACCCCAAATAAAGAGCACAAAAGTGCATATGCATTCTAAAATATTGCACGTGTTATTGTAGTAGGCTACCTGTTATGACTGATTAACTAAGTATAATTGCATAGATGATAACAGATTAAAATACAATGGAGATGGTCCCCAGTATGTGGAAATTGTATGCACTTGCCCATCCTGCCTAAGATTAAACTAAGTACTTTGGACAGCACATCTGAAAAAGTGCTTTGGAAAACCCCAGCAGAAACAGATACAGTATGCTGGAATGACCCAGACAGGAGGACAGGGTGCAAACTAGAGGGAAGCCAGGGGGAATACACATAAGGTACCCTAAAAACATTATTTGTGAAATTTTGGGGGTCTCTAAAATATTGACAGTATTCTTTTTGTCATTAATTTCTATATTTCTGTATCCTCATGGATAATGCATAAAATCAGTAGCAGTAGCAACGATCACCGACCTTCCGCAACGTGCCGGTAGCACCGCGACCTACAGTGGGTTGTGTCGCTACCGGCGCGCTGTGAACAGTTGGTGATTGTTGCTTCTGGCTGGATAAATCTTACCATGATCCATGCACTACTGCAGCTGGAGGCACCAGCAACTTTCTAAATTCTTCCATTTCACGGGGAAAAGAAGTCCGGTCGAAACAACAACCCCCCCCCCGGAAAGATAGGCCTATAGTATGGGGTGCACAGGAAATGCAGATTTACAAGACGTTTGGGCATGGCAGGTACTGCATGACCCCTTCTTGCAAGTGGCTCCAAATCAGCCCTTAGGTCAGCCAACTGACAAAAAATGGCATGGCTGGAGAGGTGAAATGTGCGCGTTATATGTTCCTCAGTCTTGCCAAAAATATTGACAGGAATGGAAAAAAACTCTTTCTCAACGTCTTCTGTCATTATGCCTGTATCTCCTTCTCGCAATGATAAGAGCAGTGATCTCTGCGCAACACTTGGCGGTTTGTACCTTCCTTTCTAATTGTATGTTCTAATTGTATTAAATACAGATGCTGTTGCACTCGCATGAAATTGCTCTTAGTCTTGTTAGGTCACATGCATTTGCATGTTACCCTCCCATTACTTTTCACAATGAAGTTGAAATGCCGCAAATTGCATATTCATTAAGGCAAAAGTAGTAAATGAACAACAGGTGCTATCTTGTACTTTTTAAAGACGTCATTCTCTGTGACACCATTAGTAGATCGGCTTACATGTTAATTTGCTGGTGATATAAAGTTTGCACACGTTTTTACTCATGCAAACCTTTAGTAACTCTTTCATACTTCTGTATACTGCTGTATTCAATACACTGTGTGAATGAAGTAGGAGAGTAAAGTTGAGCAACAGTAGCCTGCCTTTGGCCTTAGTGTTTTTCCTCCCTAAAGGCAGTCAACACTATTAGCACTTCTTCCCTCTAATGGTGGGGGTGGGTGAGATTATGTGTGTGTACGGGGTGGGGGGCCTTTGCTGTACATACAGTACACTCACAGAGGGTCTTAATGGAAAGCTATGGGACCTCTATCCTCAGGCAAGGAGTGATGCATAGAGGGGAGGGCGAGGAGAGGGGATGACAGAAGCCTTAGTCTGACAGGCCTGACCTATATCGCCTTTTGCTTAATAGAGAGAGAGGGAGAGAGTAATTGGCAGATACACATCTGCAGTTAGAAGCACTCTCTTTCTGCATAATGTTTTCTGTGGTGGATATAGAGCAGGAAGCGAGGGTGTGGAGTTTGCCTCATCTCTTCAGTGTCTTCAGGAAATTTGTTTGTCACCTTTGGAAAAACCCCAAGTTAATAAGACAAGCCTTGTCTCAAGTTCATCCAAAAAATGTCTCATTGGCATGATCATAAGTCAAATGGCTTCATTACTGAAGCAGACTAAACTGTGTGTCTTTCTCTCTGATGGTAAGTCAATTAGCCAGTCAGTTGTGTGTGCTTGTGAGTCAGAGAGATTAAGGTACACTGTGTTTGTGTGTGTGTGTGTGTGTGTGTGTGTGTGTGTGTGTGTGTGTGTGTGGTCCCCCTGGCATGTCCTGGATCCTGTAGCGGGATACGCAGCACTTTCTGCCTGGTTTACTGATGGGTGCTGTTCGGCTTCCAGACAATTTAGCAAAGGAAACTCTGCACAACAAACGTAAACAGAAACAGACTGATCCAGGCTATAACAGAGAAAGCAAACAGACAGTGACACACGTGTAGATATGGACAGTAATTATCATACGTAAAAGGCATGGCTGTGTACGTACCATGTGGATGTGCTGTGCTATAAGCTCCATCCATCCATCCATCATCAACTGCTTATCCTGTGTACAGGGAAGCGGGGGGGCTGACATGACGCCCAGCTGACATTGGGCAAAAGAAGGGGTACACCCTGGCCAGGTCGCCATTCCATCGCAATGCTATAAGCTCTTGAAGTTGAATTAAGGAATGATTGATATTAGAAAGACTGAAAAAATTAAATAAATGTACTATCCTGCTAAGGGTTACGTCCACCATAATACATTTTCATTTCAAAACAAAAACATAAAAGGGTCACGTGATAGGGGTGTGACGAATCAGGGAAGGACACATTGTGACTAATAAGAGCCAATTAGGAAGCTAACGTGGATGTCTGCGCCATCGTTTACAATGTTTTCAGTATGATTTCTGCCAGTCTGGACTAAAATGCAATCCCAAGGTTTCAAACTAATATGGCGTCAGCAGCGTTTTCAAAAGTTGAAGTTATAGGGGTTTGAAAATGCCGAATTAGTGTGGACGCTAGGCGTAAACATAGCAAAAGTTCTGCATTTTAAAACGAAAATGTTTTTGTGTGCATGTAGCCTGGAAGTCTCTTGACACTTTGCTATCCACCTGAGTTCCCTCTCTTATTCCTATACAATCACTCTCTCCATTCCCCCATTTTCTAGCTACAAGCAGAAGATTCTCCTCTATGGATTAGAGCTTGCAGCTTCCCTTTTTACTCAACAAGCAGTCCATTTGCCCCTAAGGCAGAAGAGGGCAAAGGCAAAGAAAGGGAAGAGAGAAAGACAGAAAAAAGAGGTCAGGATTGAAAACAACTTAGATCCTTGGAGCAGGGGAATGGGCCCGAGTGCTGATGGAGAGCTGGCATGGGGAAGCAGAGCATTGCGTGCGTGTGTGTTTGTGTTCCTCTTCGGTCACTGTAGTTCAAAAGCTGAACCGCGTCCAAGGCTTGGTAATGATGCAGCCGGCCACAACAGACTACAATAACCAACAGTCTATGACTGGCCAATTACTGTCTGACGCAATTATATTTCCAATTCAGAGGTAACAGGGGAAAGTGGCCCAACTCAACTAATCATTTCGAGCAATTACTTTTAAAACTAATTAGAATGTCAGGTTTGGCTGTGCGTGCCTGAGCTTGGGGGAGGTTTTTGTTTGTGTTTTTGTTGCTGTTTTCACTTTGTCAAATGGGTGGACTTGAAAGCAGAGAGCAGGAGGTGGGGGCAATATCAGCAACAGCGCAAGCTAAACATCAACCACTGCCATGGATTGAGAGACTTGGTCATTATGGGAGTTTGGTGAGTTCGGGGGGAAATCCATTGTGTAAGAGAGAATGCTGTGTTCATTCTGTTGAAGCCAGGCACTTTGCTAGACTGGTAAAATGAGTTCTTGGTGATGTCAGCTGAAATGCTGTGAGAGCACAAACAATCCACAGATCTGAGCTTCTGAACTGGAGAGAGAGGGAGAGAAAGAGAGACCGAGAAAGGATGTGAAGGAGACACTTCACAGACACCGAACATAATCAATCTGTGTTGGTTTTAGTCTTTAATTTAATTCAAGACAAGCTGAATAAAAAATAAAAAGGTCTGTGAAAAAGTCATGTATTGGTGGATTTGAGAAGATCAGAAGCATGCATTTAACATAGAGATGATTCAACATTATCTTTTACTTACTTGAAGTTGATTTGTATCATGATGATGTGATCAAATCGTGTTATGTCTTGCAAACATTTGTTGTCAAAAATTAATGATTTCTAGCAAATTGTAATTAAAACTAGATTAATCAAAAATAGTTTAGACTGATGAAATAGGCCTAAATAAAAGGGCAACACAGTTCTTTGCTATGAGCATCAGTTATATTATGTTGTGTGGTTTTGCATAAATTTGCAATATTGTCATTATGTTTCATTCTGTGAAATACAATCATACATGTGGAAATATATTCATACATTCAAATTAAAATCGGCCAGTACTACTAAGAAAACAGCTAAGAAAGTTTGTGAGTTACAAGCAAACAATGAGACTGATCTTGAGCAATGAAGTAATGCTAAAGGGCACATTCATATAACAAATTAAATGTGGGATAAAACACCAAAAACACACTTTAGTCAAATGTTTTCATCTTAAACCCCAAAATCCTGAACAGGTGACTAAATGACTGAGTTGAGATAGAAGTAAACAAAAAAGAATTACATACTGTGCAACATGTAATAGCTTTCATCAGAAAAATATTGTATGTATTTTTTAATTGACTCAGAAGTTCTGTGTTACATGCAATACCGGGGTTTTTGGCTCTAACACTGCCATAGAGACCAAGGACAGATTTAACAGACATGCTGTGCAACTGACGGAAACAGTTTAAAGGACTCTTTCCAAAAGCTGCTGCTTAAAAAATATGATAGCATACCAGTGGGTGGGTGAATGTTGAATGTGTGTGTGTCAATGTTTCCAATTGGAAAATTGCAACATGGGCTGTGTTATATATTTTATGAGTCTTGGGGTTTCTTTTTATACCATACTACTCTTAGACACGCAAATACCTGCCATACAGCTTGTTAAGACGAACACATGCACACAAAAACACACACGTATGACTTGTAAATGTAAAAAGCTTGCTTTGAAAATACATGGATGGATGAATCAGTAAGACTGATTCATGCGATAATGCACAGCAAGGTTATGGCAACTCACACAAATTTTGTAGACGCGCATATGTATGTGATTAATATGATCAAATAACTTATATTGTATCCAAATGAATGCCAAATAATAAATATAATTTATATAATGGATACAGTGTTAATTTTCTCATTGCGCTCAGGCTTGTGGACAGAGACTGTTCACGCTAATGAACAGTAGTTGAGCCTTTATTTTCCCATTACATTCTAATATTGTACAGTATATGTAACCTACTGGTGATTGTTTCATCTGCCACAAAAGACTGTGGTAACTATTCTTCTGTCTTTGCTTGCATTCATATTTCCATGTCCATCATGACAAATGTACTGTAGATCTTACAGTATTTTAAAACCTATCCTAGAAATGTGCATAATTCAGTCAGCTTTGTGCCATGAGTGTCCCAATACAACATACACACACACACACGCACACACACACACACACACACACACACACACACACACA
>NC_060169.1:22007866-22085058 GCF_021292245.1 Micropterus dolomieu
AAGGACTCTTTCCAAAAGCTGCTGCTTAAAAAATATGATAGCATACCAGTGGGTGGGTGAATGTTGAATGTGTGTGTGTCAATGTTTCCAATTGGAAAATCTGCAAGATGGGCTGTGTTATATATTTTATGAGTCTTGGGGTTTCTTTTTATACCATACTACTCTTAGACACGCAAATACCTGCCATACAGCTTGTTAAGACGAACACATGCACACAAAAACACACACGTATGACTTGTAAATGTAAAAAGCTTGCTTTGAAAATACATGGATGGATGAATCAGTAAGACTGATTCATGCGATAATGCACAGCAAGGTTATGGCAACTCACACAAATTTTGTAGACGCGCATATGTATGTGATTAATATGATCAAATAACTTATATTGTATCCAAATGAATGCCAAATAATAAATATAATTTATATAATGGATACAGTGTTAATTTTCTCATTGCGCTCAGGCTTGTGGACAGAGACTGTTCACGCTAATGAACAGTAGTTGAGCCTTTATTTTCCCATTACATTCTAATATTGTACAGTATATGTAACCTACTGGTGATTGTTTCATCTGCCACAAAAGACTGTGGTAACTATTCTTCTGTCTTTGCTTGCATTCATATTTCCATGTCCATCATGACAAATGTACTGTAGATCTTACAGTATTTTAAAACCTATCCTAGAAATGTGCATAATTCAGTCAGCTTTGTGCCATGAGTGTCCCAATACAACATACACACACACACACGCACACACACACACACACACACACACACACACACACACACACAAATGTTGTACACAAACAAACAAAAACACACAAATATGCCTCCGGTTAGTTGTCATAACAGACCACCCCTGATGGAGTGATGTCTCATTAATAGACGGCTTGCAGCAACAGAATGGCGTTACCTCTCCCATTTTTACTGGGCCATGGTGACAGTTCTGCTTTTATCAACAAGCAAGTGTTTTTCTCCCCAGTCCATCACTCACACACATTCAGAACAAGTCATCAAGTTTCAACACAATCAAATCTAATATTTTGAGTACTAATTTCTGTTAAACATGGTATTGTAGGGAACACTTTAAGATATGAACATATATTTAACCAGTTGTCATTCAAGGGAATTGAATCTATTGCACTGTAAAAAGAAAACAAGAACGTTTTCCGCTGATCACTGCTACAACCTTATTGAACACTTTTCAGTAAATTCAGTATTGAAGCATTGGGCAGAATAAATCTGTTTAGCCAGAATTCTGTCAACAGGAGGCAGTGTATGTGTGCTATGTAGTGTTTTTGAAATTGGCTTTGTTGTTTTTAATATTGACTCTTGGGAGACTAGCCTTGAGCTAAAATAGATACAAACATACAAACAAATGACAATGTTAGAGAAAACAAACAACGAAAGAGTGATAAAATACTTCCACAAATTGACAAATTTCTTTCTACACAAACCAGACATTCAAAATCACAAAACATATGACACCTTTCAATCCGATAGCATGTAAGAAATTACCACAAAACCAATGTTTTATCATTTAATGGTCAAGGCACTTTGTTAACATTCTACTTTGTCTAGAAAAACGTAATGCTGATGACTGTTATAATTACTGTGTAGAGGCACTCTTTGCTTACTTTCACACCTTCCTCCCACAAGAGGAATATGCTTTTTGCAGCAAGGCATTTGTAGATTTTTGTTACAAATGTTATTCAGCATTTTTCTTCAGGGGGGCACTTGTATCAATTTATTGTTTAAAACATTCTGTCACAGAGTTTCCTGTTAATTCCTTGTTCTTCTTTCTTCCGTGCAGGTTATTTTGTTATTGTTTTTTTTAGACTTGATGGGTGGATGATTTAGACTCAAAGTTACAAATTACACAAATTGAGAGGGGAATGCACTTTATTCTCAAAACAATTTGTTTCATGCCATTGCACAGTCGTGTAATTATCATTGTGGTAATTACAAATTAGGTAAAAGGGATCCACAATTGTTGATTGTTATTTGTTGTCTAATGCACTAGGGGACGAGAGGACAAAATAGTTGGACAGAATGTTCCGATGTTGGTTTTCTACTTTTGTGTGGCTGTTGTCCTTGCTGACACGCAATTAGCCGACCTATTAAAATGCCTTATTTTTTACAGATAGACATCTGTAATTGATGTTTATCTTCATTGCAGCCCCGACCAATCCTTGTCAGAGCACCATGCCCATTATGTTCACTGCGAGGATCCCCAGGCTGGAGATCTGAACCAGAGTTTTGTGGAGTGTGCACACTGTGAAGGAGAGGAGTGGAGATGGAAAAACGAGACACACATATAGAGGAGGGGCAGCAGCAACCAAAAGTGGAAATAGAGGAGAGGTACTTTGATTGACAGTTGTCTGGCCTGGTGCCTGCTGAGGTTGTTCCCCCCGTCGACTGCTATTATCAGCAGAAGGACTTCCCCATCGCCTTGGCAGGGACTGTGTCACCCCTCTCCCCTGGAGGATGCTATCCCATTTGGGAGGAGATGAATAGGGGTCCCCTCACCCTGTATGAGGTCTCTGTGGACAGAATCTTTACAGAGGGAGCACAGTGGAGTAAACAGGCTTTATGTCAACACCAGCATCTCCGACAAAACACACCACCTCATAGCAACCACTGGCCCTCCAATAGTTGGGTCTCAAACTGGTCTATTTGTGGAATTTGTCTGTGATGTTGTTTTGGTAGAGGGGCCCTTTAAATTAGTGCCCTCGACATTTGAAATACTTTTTAAAATTTTGTTCTGATTCAAATGTGAAATAAAAATAGATTTAATATGCCATTTGGAATAGTACATTACAAATGTATTTGATGAGTTTATGTTTGTTGTATTTTTACTTCTAACGAGTTTTTGTTGTTCATACACCTGTGGATTAACAGCAAAAGTATTATGAGCTGCAGTTCATAAACATTACAGCATTTGTCTGTCACCATTAGGTTTAGCTAAGCTTTAAAGGTATGACATCTTGAAATTAATCTTAGAATTAAAGCGCTGCGAGGGGGTGTGAGACTACACAGTAGCAGAGCAGCTCACATGTTCATTTGTGTACGAAATGAATCAATATGTCATAAATTTAATTTCTTTTTTTTTTAAATGGTCAGCATTAGTCATTTAGGTATGGTAATTAAAAACTATTTGAGTGATTTTGACATGTAACTGATGGAACGGCTTGTCACGACATTTGTCCCCCACTTTAGCATTTAAAGCTGCTTGTCTGAAAGTATTTGAGGTGCACTGTTAATTTCTAAAGGAATGCAGACAGCTCACAGGCAACACACAGACAGCTGCACTGTTGGGTGATTGGCATGTTCAATGTACTGTGTGTAATACAAGTAAATCCTTCACTTAGGCAGGTGTGTGTGTGTGTATATGTGTGATAGAGAAAAAAAAAAACACAAGAGATGCAGAGAGAAAGAAAGTGAGTGTGCAGGTGTCATGGACAGGTTTATTAAATTTTGTTCTTTTGACAACATATCCCTGCAGGGTGTGGAGAGCCTCTTGACTCACTCTCAAATTTACATCTGTTGTTCTTTCTTACTCTTGGATCTGTGGTGAACAGGCCACCAGGAGGGAGAGTCTCACGTGTCATATGTGAGACTCTCCACGTCTAATATTATCACACATATGATTTTCCTCCATTTAAGAGCCATCTGAGTAAATGGGTAAACCTTTATCTGCAGCATTGTAGCTTAATGTGCTTATTGAGTGTGATAAATACAGATGACAGTATCCCTGGTGAGAAACTATAGAGATGTGTTGTCCACTTTATGTATACCAGGACACCTAAACCACTCACCTACATTGTTATCCCGGCTTTCAGTCTGCAGCAGCCCATAGCTGACCATATTTGGAACATGCAGGAACCCTTCTTCCTACCACCTCCCAACAATCACACACACACACACACACACACACACACACACACACACACACACACACACACACAAGCACACTTCACTTCTTCACTCTCAATTTAACCCTGGTGTGTGATGGGGCCCATGGTTAGGCTCCTTGCGGGTGTTAATGGCCAATGGAGCAGATATCGTAATGAGTGATCAATCTAGTTGCTTGCCGTCACAGCAACACATTAGCCATTCATTCAGATTCAGTCCACTTGCCCAAGCAGAAGATCTGGATGCATATTTAATGTTTATCTTTTACAGATCTCATTTAAGCGGACCTGTTCGTAAAGCAAATTCTTTTGAAAAGGTGGTGAAGTCCATATGAAGCCTGCGCCTGCCTGACAGAACCAAACAAGTTTGACCTGGATCTTTAAGAAGTGATACTCTTCTTTTTAATGGAGAAAGAGAAAATTCTTGCCACTGTGAATTATGATGAGGTGGTCATAACGATCAGTCGAAACGATCCTACAATTATCACAAAAGCTTGCAAAAGGTGCATTACATCAATTAAAACGAGACCCAAACAGGGTGGCAGGGAATGAAAGAGAGCTGATGCACATAATGTCAAGATAGGAATGCATGAGGAGAATCACAGCAACCCTGGGAGATCAGGAGAGAGGAGGAGAGTCACTGAGAGTGTCTGCTTTTAAGTACCTCAATCATGCAACTGTCACTCCGTTTCCTCACGTAGACATCAGTGTTTACCAAAATGAGGGATGACAGAAGACATCAGTGCTGGTTTGTGTGCAAACAGCTTGTGTGGACAGCCTCATGGAGCCAGCCACACTGATGCATTTTTTACAATCATGCAAGATTCCATTTAATGCTATTTGAAGCGGGAGAAACTTTCACATGTCAGAAAGTCAGTTTGCTGAAACAGCATGGGCGCAAGACATTGTGCATGTAGTGCTTACATGTAACGGTTCCCCTAGCATGCCTTAGTGGCAGGCTAATTGTAAATATTATTTTCAGGCCAGTGAAATACAGTATCAAACACATGAAGTATCTCGGTATGTTAAAATAATCCTGAATACATTTGCAATGGAACCCCCATTTCCGAAAGCTCAACAATTGCAGCATCATGCATCCCAAGTCACCCGGACAAAGTCTGAAAGCAGGTTTCAGGCAAGGCTGGTTCCAATTCAACTGTGATAAATGGGCAGATAAGACAATCAGTGCACACCGTGACACAGTGCACTGTTAGCTGTCAGAACAGCACTCTGCTGGGGAGTCCAGGTGCACCCATGTTCCTGCCGCCAAGGAAGGAGGGAAAAGCAAGGGCACAAGGAGGCGTCTTGCAGCCTGTGTGTATAAATACCCATACTACAGTATTAAACGAGTTTGAGCACAGGTTTTTTTTTGTATCTAGCCCACTGTTAACCCTGTGCATGTTATTGAGGCCTGTAAACATAGGAAAAGATCTTTTAGAAGAATTTAAACCAGAGTGTTTAAAGGACTTGTATTAGCTGACGCGGGATACGCTGCTCACATGAAAGTGTCCCCAACCCAGGATGGAAAATCGGTCTGCAGTTGAAAAACCTGTTCCTGTGTGAAGTGGTGAGTTAGCCAAATACCCGAATACCATTTGCCAATGACTGACAAATGTAAACTGTGTGCTTGGATGGCTGGAGAGTGAATGAATGGGGCAGTCTGTTTGAAGTGCTTCTGTTGTATTGTTGTGGGAAATGTGTACATGTGTACATGATTCACTGTCTCGAAAGGGTGCCAAGTCACAGCAGGGGAATGCCCACGTTGCACTTCTTTCATCTCCAGGATACAGTAATGAGTCTAATTGCACTTGTACACACCGTGCGGCTGTTGTTGCCTCTCTTCCTAGCTCACTCTCAGTGTCGGAACAAGTGCTGCACTGCACGCAAAGCTCCCACCAACCTTTCACAAAAAACACCTTGCTCCACATAACATATTGGGACGCTCACACACTAGAGCCTGACAAAAATACTTCAATGTTGATGATTTCATGGCTGTGATGATGCTGTTTTTTCCTGCCCTCAGCACTGGGATGACTTCACCTTTGTGTCATGTACAGAAACCACTGCTTCTTTTTGAAGCTTTTTTTTTTTACATTAGACAGAGATTTAATGGAAAGAGATAAAATATTTGTTTTAGTCCTATCCAGATTTATCCACATAACATCCATGAAAAGATGCTGTCCTGTTAATGTACAGTCCAATAGATGTTAAGTTGTGGGTTTTGTGTAAATATGGATTTATCTGAACAACAATTTAAGCTTTAAGCTTTTATGCAGGATCAAATACGTCAAGAATGTCACTGTGGCAACGTCTGGGACATGGAATATTTTATGTAGGACTGAATAATTTGTGCTGCATTGAGAGGTAGGTGATCTGCTTTTAGCAGCAGTTATCGTATTCTACTGTGGATGAAAGCTGTTGAGATTTTTTTTTGCAGAGTTGTGCAAGCTGGAGTACATAGATTGGGTCACAGAGATTGGTTTGAGAGGTTGGTATGACAATACTGCCACCTAGAGGCGTGGGGAGGAATGATGCAGGAGCACAAGACTGACTTTAACCTCATTCAGTCCTGCTACTACAGTGGATGACCAAGGCCAGTGCTCAACTAAACACATTATGTAGCTTCCATTTCATAGTATTAACACTATATCATCAGAATGAATTTGAGGTTGTATTTATGCACGTGTGCATTAGTGGTTACCTGCATGTGTTTATCTATCTGTTGTGCTTATCAAAAGGATACGAAAACGCATCTCTGGCTGTATTATGGTTACATCAGGTGGGTCGTCCACCGAATGTCATCTCCGTTTAATCCCATCTGGCCTGCAGAAGTAACCCGGCACATGCTGACCTGCTCTCATTTGCTGTCAGAGACAGAGATGCGGGACATGACTATAAAGTAAAGGAGAGGCAGAGGAAGAGAGAGGGCTCACCTGTGAACCAGAAATGCCCCGTTCAGGTGGGACCTGTTTTGACCTGTTGCCACGGGGACCCTAACGTAAGAGGGGGGTGGGGGTGGCCATCTGGTGTGTGTTTGTCAGTGTATGTGTGCGCTTTTGTTAATGTAGTTATCTGAAAGCATTAATAGGCCAATGGCTTTAGCAGTTGTTATCATAAACAACGTGCAAAAATTATAAACAATCTGAAACTTTGCTGTGTGCAATGTGGAAATTGGACATTGCTTTCATGATCAAAACACACACCATAAATCCTAATTCATACATGAGAAATTATTTGACACATCATTTATGTATGTAACTTCCTTTAATAAGTTAATAAGTCATATTGCAATATATAGAACTTGAGAGTGAGTTGAAGTGTTTATTTATTATTGTGTATATTTAGATGGATGAAAAACGGAAGCCTATTGAATCTCTTCTGTGTGATGGGAGCTGGAGGCCATGAAGTGTTTCAGCGGGCAGAATGTGAGTAACGGGACACGGACGGAAAGAAAAGCTGATGAGTTTGCTTTTACCACGTATTATTTTATGCAACCCTGCTTGACACTGTATCACAATATGGTGTAGCTATTTATTCTGCGTGTCATTTGCAGGTAACATCCAGATGAACTACAGTAGTTACTGTAACAATTTATTCACTGTGTGTGTGCTTAACCTTTGACCTAATGTTTTAGTTTTTTCTAGAACTCATTCAAGTTTTTAATTACCATCATACTTTTATATTACCAGTATTACTATAGCATGATAAAAAATCCTCTGACAATGACAATAATGTGATCCTCTATTTTTTACAGTCAAAGGTCAGCTGCTCCCACAATTGTAACAATAACAGTCAAAACAAAATCACACACACTAATCGGAACAATAACATACACGTACTCAGACAGGGAATGACCTTTGATGTTTGTACGGAAGAGCTGGTTGTCTGACAATCCACACTCATGCACACAAACACACGCACATGCATGCCCAAACATATGCGGGCGCACACTTACCTCTTGAGAGTATCTGCTAAATCTAATTGGGATTTAAATTGGTTAGAGGCCTGGGGGCCTTGTTTGGCTGTGTGGTTTGTCTGTATCTTGTTTCTTTCTCTCTAAGGTCGTTTAGAAAGTGCTTGTTTAGGGATGAGTGATTAGCAGAGATGTCCAGGGGCTTCCTACTCATCGGAGGCTTCCTGGAAAGGCAGGGTAGACCTGCTGTAGTGACATGGCTAAACAGTGGAGGCTCCGGGGCTTTGCCATCCAATACAGTGGGGATTCTGGCGTGAGCTCAGTGAATCAGTGTCACGGAGGCTTTTGTGTTTAAATTGCATGTGCTGTTGTATTGTGATGTTGCATATTAAAGGTTTTTTTTGTATTTGTCAAGTTAAGGTATTTTAGCAGGGATCTATTCTCTGACCCAGACCCTCTAATGCCAAGAGACAACATGTTACCACATTTAAACGACAGCATTGAACATGCACACACACACACACACACACACACACACGCACACACACACACACACGTACACACACACACATACACACACACACACACACACACGCACACACACACACACACTTATGCACACGCAGGCTAACACATGCACACAAACAGACAAGCATTCGGTGTAACAAAGTCCTCTGTTGACCCTGACATCCAATTTAACAAACACCAGTTTAAAGTCCTGTTGACAAGAAGCAGGAAGCGAGAAGAGAAAGAGGATATGACATGAGGAGAAATCGGCTCCTTCTGTTCCTTGTCACTCCATATTATTGAAGACTTACCCAACATGCACCTGGGGGAATCAGTGTCTGTCCACCCGAGTCTCTCTGTCTCATGCTGCTCTGCCTCTCTCTAACACACACACACACACACACACACACAGAAGCGCACACACTTTGCCTTCTTTTCCTCCTTGTCTTAATCAAATGTACCCCTACTGTACACTCTCTCTTTTGCATTATTTTTTTTCCTTGTTTTCGTTTTTCAGTGTGGGCATGTATGTCAGCCTGTGTATGTTTATACATATGTGTACATGTGTGAGCAGATGTTTGCTCGGGGCAGTCTCTCATGTCCGTCCCTGCTAGCTCAATAGAAATGTGGGACAAACTTGAAATCACAAAAGAACTTTGCATTAAGATGTATTCAGCACACATACCGAATAACTAATATGGCTGCGATCAGTTCATCCCCATCAAATCGCACTGTCCTCATTTTTGGCCTGACTATTCATTACATGACAATTTATTATAATTTGCATTATTTCTACGTGTTCAAGGAGGAGGAAAAATACATCTGTTAATAGTGCAAATCCCTTGATAATGTCCCCGCAGAATAGGCTTCTCCTCTCCATCTGATATTAATAGGTCTCAGAAACACAGCTATAGTTATTACATTTATTTATATATTTTACTTCACAAAGCCCGCATACCTCAGTGAGCACCAAATATATTTTGTCAAACTCTTTAATGGTAATTTAATGAACCGTGACCTTTGGATGACAATTAATGCCAGATGTATTTCCACAAATGTTCATTTATTACTGGCTAATTTTACCTTGCCTGCATTTTCTCCTGCGCAGATATTCATGCAAGTCTTGCCTAAATGAGCTCTTCATCATTAGTTAGCCTCACCAGGACAAAGACATCCCCGTCCACTTCCTGGAACAGTATTTGAAAATCCAGCTATCAATTCTTAATGAATCTGTTTATGAAAAGCAGGGGCAGATATATTAACTGCCCTTTTTTATCATCAGGGCCTTTGATAAAGACGATAATGCCAGATGGATGCTCTTATTACTGAGGTACAAACAATTCATAGCTTGACTTTGAGATGTGTGTCACAAAGATTACCAACTGTGTTAATGAACAAATGTGGTCCTATTGATTATTTCATTGAAACAATTGATCCAGAACCAATCGATCCAAGATGGTGTGTTCTAAGCATCCTCATGAAGTCAGTTTAATTTTTAAGCCTTATCATAAGTCTGGAACAGTTTTTTTTCTACTTTGGATCAAGTGAGACAGTCATCACAAGATCTCAGAAATATCTAGTTTCCTCTCGTTCTTTTTACTCCCCCCACCCCTTCTCACTATGTTTCCAGTCTATCATACATCCCCCCCTTACTGGGATCAGTGGGGCCATCACGCGCGCACCTTTGATGTCTCCCAGAGTTAAGCTGGTTTTGAAGTCAGATTAGTGAATTGTAAACACCCTTTTAGACCTTCAGACTTTCTCCGCAGAATGAGGGAGAGGGAGAGAGGGAGAGAAAGTGAAAGAGTTGTGGGATTAACCCATACACTACAGCTCAAAGGTTAGTCGATCTGAAACCACGCTCCGCATTGCCATGTGCAAAATCTCGTTTATCATTTGTTCCCCCCCTCCCCTGTCACACCCTCTTTCATTTCATTTCATTTTATTTTGGGGATGCTATGGAAATGGCTGGATTGAAGCAGACAGTAGATATGTGTGGGAGCAAGCGTGCCCTCTCAACTCACACACACACACATACACACACACACACACACACTCATACGTACACACGTGTACAGAGAGAGGGCAGTGTTTTTCAGACGAGAAGCCCGTCTGTCTCTTTCACATTCCATTAGTTCCTGGAGCTACATCAGAGGGCAGAGAGAGCACACAGACATTCCTGCAAGACGCAGATGTCAGGATCAAAAGTCAGACTGACTCCTGTACGCAGCAGGGGAGAAAGACAGAGAGGAAGAAAGGAGAGGGAGAGTGCAAAGGAAAAGAAAGAATTTATGCTGGGTATGGTGAGAAAGCGTGGCTGCATCTTTTTGAACATCCCGTGTGTAGAAACCCATGAAAGAATTATACTCTCCTTCAACAAATTCTCCCAATTTTCTGCAAACAAAGGCCTTATCCACTGCTGTATGTCTCCATCTACACCTGTAATGCTGTGTGTATTTACTGTTCTCAGGGCTATTGTTGCTATTGTTACTTACTGCTCTCTTGCTGCCAGGCTGATGGGAAACCATGCACCATGCTGCCTACATCTTGTGCCTTGTTTCAGTTATTAAAAGGCACGGGACCAGATGGTGTGTGTGCGTTTGTGTGTGTGTGTGTCTCCAGGTCTACACTTTGGCTCCAGGCTCTTTCAGAACTGGCACAAGCCCAACTGGGTCATCCATGCAAAGACTCTCTCTCCTCCTCACCAAGAGCGCATCTGTTTGTGTGTGTGTGTGTGTGTGTGTGTGTGTGTGTGTGTTTAGTAAAGATACAGTATGTGTTATAATAGGCTGGGGGTACTGGGCAAAATACGACCGCTCCTCAACAAAACATAAATGCCGTTCTACATATGTCCATCTCTCCTCCTGGGTCTTTCAGTCTCTCTCTCTCTTCTCTGTTTATTTTCCATCTCATTTGTTTTTTTCTCTATTCCTTCCTCTCATCTCTAGCCAGCAGAGCAGCCAGGTGAGCACTCAGTCAAGTGATTAAGAGATGCTATTTTTTGCTATTTCCACAAGAGAACTATAGGAAGAGAGAGAGGCAGAGGAGAAATTAAAAGAGCAGTGTGGGATTAGAAAAGGGGCAAAAAAGCAAGAGGGAGTCAGGGTGGGTAACAACGAGCTGCAGACATATGTGCAGGGACACCTAAGTTAATGGTAGACTATGGGAGGGTAAACACTTCCAGCATCAGGCTGAGAAAAAGATAGGAAGACAGAAGGAGTTAAGAAGAGCCATGGGCCTGGTAGAGCTGTCAAGACGGCCAGGGAGCTGCAGGACTGCAGACTGTCAGGAAACATTGTGTCCCTCCAAGAACAACCAGAACTCATCTCAGCTCACAGCGTCGTTGTGATTTTACAGATATGTCTTTAAGTAGTAGACCACTATTTTAATATCTCCTCATAGATTCTTCTCAAATATTTACATGTCACTGTTACATTAAGCAGGCATGAGACATCAGCTCGGAGCGTCGCCGCAGATCTTTTATCTATCAGGCTGCGTGTATTTCAGTTATGAAACATAGATTGAACTTTGACAAGCAGGAGACGGCCTCTGTTTGCATCAAGCTGTGCCCCCCTCCCCCTAAAAAAGGATACTTGAGTATTTCCATTTTATGCTACTTTATACTTCTACTCCAGACAAATATTGCAGTTTTTACTCCACTACATATAATGTAAAGCTTAAGTTGTTAGTTGCTTTGTAGATTCAGATTAAAACAAAATATAATTTAAAAATAACAAATGAGCTCCACTTTCAACATTAAAGTGATCTTTACACAGAGATGCATCAGTAAGTATTATTATGATACAGTATATATAGTATTATATATTATATATGTGTATGTATTCTGAAATGGGCATGTCTGCAGAATGAATACTTCTAAGTATATTTTTAGGCTGATTCTAAGTACTACCACCACCACTGAGAAAGGTGTATTTCTGTGTTTCCATGTGCTTGTCTTCACCTCGCACAATACCATGTATAAACTATACTCTCCCACCTGTCTCACTGCTAATCTCGCCCTCCACCACCTGCCTCTCATCCCGCTGAGGCAGGGGGCACTGATTACATTAGTCCCCAGAGGGCTGACCAGATCGATACAGTTGCTGTTCAATCCAATACAATCACGGCCACTCGCTAATGAGAGTGGGAGAAAGACAGACAGAGAAAAGAGAGAAAAGAAAACTGGTAAAAATCTGTCCTGTGTTTTTTCGTCAAAGTGGAATTGTCTCATAGATTTGTCTTTTGAGGACCACAGATAGTGAGAGCTCCATTTTACCTTGATCAATACTGCATCCTGATTTTGGCATTTACTGTACAATCTGGCTGTGCCAATCTCCCTGTTTTCTTTCATCTGGTTCTTTTCATATGAAGCGTCTGTCTTCCATCCTGCCTGTCTCCGACTATCCCATTGTCTATCACGGGCTCCCTTTTTTTGGCTCCCTCTTTCTCTCCCTTGCACATCGCTGTTTAATGATGGTAATTTTCTACCCAGGTCCGAGTGTGAGCTGATGTGGCGAGGCTCTTGGACCCCTGCTGTTCCTGATGAGGCATGATGGGAAATTACCCAGAGCTCTCTGTTGTCAGATTGTAACTCACTGTTTGGTTGTAATAAGCAGTCAAACCCCTGCACGGGTGTTCACACACACACACACGTATGCAGACACCTCTGATTGTGTGCATTAATTACACTGTGTGAGATCACCACGGTGACCACAGCTGTGTGGGCCACGCCTTGCTTTACGGGTCACTTGGGTCATCAACTCCCTATAACAGCTACAGCACCGTCGCTGTCAGACACAGCAGCACATGATGAGAGTTCTCCTCGCCGTGCTTGCTGTTCAGATACCACTGAAACACTCTCCTCCATCCATCTATCGGCCCCTTACTTTCCCTCTCCATCCTTTCGTTCCCCTCAACATTTCCAGGTTGTCGATGATGTTGTGTGTGTGTGTGTGTGTGTGAGGGGCCGCCTGCGGTTTATTGACTGACGTGGCTGAGGTACAGGGCTCACTGGGGCACCACCGCTGGGTGAGTGGATGTTGGTGGAGAGGGTGGAGGGGGGGCTGCCCCTGTCACTGTGGTGTGTCACCTCTGCAGCAGTGCTGTCACCAACAAATGGAGCTGTAGTGGAACCCTGTAAAGAGAGTCCTGCTGTGGTACTGTTTGAATCAGCTTGGGGCCAGTGGGGGACTGCAGGTTCTGTTTGATCAACATCAGCGGATGTCCACTGTCAGCTTAACTACAAATGACCATCAACAGTCAACACAGACAGTGGGTATATATTGTAAGTGGCCATTTATTTAAGCAAGGTTTCAGAGAACAGGATGTAATATTCTGAGAATACAGCTTAGAATTGAAAATAAAAAATTAACTAGTGCCAATATCCTTCACTTGGTAGAAGTAAGGAGAATTTTGAAAAATCAAAATCCATACGGTCACTGGTAGATATAAAGGCTTTGAGAGGAATCAGTTTTTATGTAACCTTTGTAATGACAAATGTCAAGACCTGTTTAAATTTAGTTTGAATTTAGGAATGCAGGCATAACAGGCTGCATACTTGCCAAAGAACTATTGAAACCGTCCACGTACCTATGTTTAAAGATTCCCTCCAGACATTTATTGGAGCTTTAAGATAAATATAAATACTGAATAATATTTTGTCCAATGAGGCCTTTCCACAAAATGCAAGATGTCTCCTACTTCACTCAGTGAAGTCCATTCTAGGTATGTGTGTACGAGTTTTCAAGTTGTCACATAGCACATGTGTGAGTAGAAAATTAGACCATAATTGGCTTCCAAACTGGTTGTGACGTCACAAAATCCCGCACATACGTATATGTCTTAACCTCAGCTCAGACAAACATTAACCCTTCAGCAGATTTCTAATGTCCATATTTGCATGTACATCATCCTTTCCAATGAAGGTCAAACACACGAAACACATTTTCTATTAAGACTGACCTTTTGTTTAAGTACTTTTTTTGTGCCATTGTTTTCTCATTGTTGTATTATTGTATTGTACAGCACATATATGCTCTTTGTACACCATGCTGTGAAATCATAATCTTCAATAAGATTAGAATGTGAATCTAAAATATGTTATATGTTTGGCTTCAAAGCACAGCAGCAAAGGATTAGGGTTAGGGGTTGTTGTGCAAAAGCAGCTGGGTTATTTAGAAGAAGATTATTTAGCACACTTAGAAAATGTCCCTAATGTATGTACATTCATTGAATTATTATTAAAATAAGTAAGTAAGGAGCACCATCAGATTACCCATTCTACTGTGATGCCTCATTCTGATGCACAGTGAACGTCCACATCACATCTTTGATATATCTGTGACATCTGTATCATATTGAGGGCATAGTAATTACATTTCTCCCTGCAGCGCTGGCTACCAAGCCCAGCACCTCCCTGCATTGCTGAGGAGATACCCTTCTAAGAGAAGCTTTAGCTAATGGATAACGGTCAGCATTACCACTATCATAGTGCCGCTGGCTGAATGTGAGCAAAATGGC
The DNA here is from genome assembly GCF_021292245.1 of Micropterus dolomieu. Lineage (NCBI taxonomy): Eukaryota > Metazoa > Chordata > Actinopteri > Centrarchiformes > Centrarchidae > Micropterus > Micropterus dolomieu. The sequence continues at coordinate 22,022,716 of NC_060169.1, forward strand.
AAGGCCCAACTAAACTGGTGTGACTGAGAATGGTCTTAGATAGGGCAATCTCAGTCTTTCTCTCACACACATACACACACATACACACACACACACACCCAGGGGCCAGGAGCTGACAGTAAATAAAACTAGAGTCCCTCCTTAATTAGCTCTCTGCCTGAGGGTGAAAACGCAGAAAGAAAGTGTGTCAGTCTCTACCCGTGTTGGACACTAAGCTGCCAGCCCATGCCTCTGACCACGGAAGTCAAGGAACATATCAGCGCACTGATTTATGTGCAGATGTAGCCAAATGGCCTTTATTTGTCATATAGTAGTAGTAAAGTATATAAATATTTATGTATAAGTATGACATTTTGTTTCAAAGTCAGTGTTCCTTATGTCATTTTTATCTATTCATTGTCATTTTTAATTTTCACCCAATGCAAACACTGCACCATAAACAATGACAGCCTTATGCAGAGAAGGCAAAAACACATAGTTAGACATGCACTCTAAAGGTACCTAATTAGATGTAGAATTAAAGTGAATTTAAATTTAGGCCAGAATGTCATGAGCTATCTGAATTCACTGAGGTGAATATTATAAAAGCTGATTAAATTGAACAATTACAAGGTAATGTCTGTCTCTACCATTGTGCATCAGGGATGTCTAACTCTAACCCAAGTTCATTATGATATCAAAATGAGAGGTCTCCACTCCACGGCTGTCCATTAATTATTGACCCTCAATCACATTTTTAATATGAGCTCGAAGGGTAAAAATAACTATCTCTAATCAAAATGTGTTTTTTTTCTTTTATGTCTTTTAAGTGAATTAACTGGATATTTAGCATCGCTATCCATTAAGAATACACACAATTATGTAATGTAGGAAAAATAGTTTATATATTTTAAATAATCAGTGTAGCCTTTTTAAAAGCTTGGTGAGAGGAAGCCCATTTAGCAGGCAATAAAGAGCGCTGATAGAAGTGCACTACTGACCCCTGCTGGTGTGATGTTGCCCAGAAAAACAGTCCAGTGATTTATGAAGTCAACAAAAATCCTTCTCCTTGACTTAAAAGGTATCTGCTATTTGCTTTTTCAAGACCGTATATATTTGTTCTAAACTAAATAAATGATGTTGTATGCATCTCAGTAAACATAAATAAATCCATATTATTCCATTATACTGCTGACACCTTGCAATCTAATTGCTTTTGCAGGACTTACTATGCACGGACAATTTGTTTACATTTATTTTATCGTATTATTTTCTATATAAACATTTTGGGGGATTATTGCTGTTATTGGTTGACAGTATAGTAAAGAAACAGGAGACATGATAAGAGACAGAATGGAGTGTGGCAGCAAATAATGTCTCCAGCTGCTATAAAACCAGGGATTTTTCACACACCAGGATGTCCCAAGTTAAATTAATTTTATCTTTTAACCTCTACAGCACTAGAAACATCAAAACAAATCTTTGGACCACTTTGTGCACTCACTCTCTCAGCGCGAGCGGATATACTGTACATTTTCCTGATCAAACAGGCTTGTGTGTCACACCTGACTTAACTGTGGCAGGGGTCTGCAAGAGCAACGGATTTACACCTCGTTGCCCATCTGATGTCACTAAGCTGTAGGTCAGAGGGAGGAGGAGAGTGCTTGTAAGTGAGACCTCTGGGGGAGAGCAGGTTCAGGAGGTTAAATCCATCTCGTAGTGGACAAAGGCTCAATCAGAAAGGACACAGAGGGGACTTGTTATGACTCAATTCATCATTCAACCGCAGCAGTATAGATCATCTTAAAACATGATGAGCTTGAGAAATGTAAAAAACATGTTTCTGTTCTGCAGCTTGATGATGTTTGAGAGTGCATCCCCTCCTCTGACCACAGTGTACAGCTGAGTGTTGTCTGAGACAGCAAGGAAAGGCCAGTAACCGTATGAGATCAGACAAGCACAGGACACACGTCATTAACAACGCATGGCAGCGGCCCTGGAGCCATGGCTGACTATGAGTGGACTATCAGTCGCCACTGTAAGGAAAGGCCCAATTAAGAACATTAATTATGCTTCCTTGGCACTAACTCTATCACCCTCTTTTTAGCCTGGAGAGCATTTAAGTCTGAGGCCGTGGCTGCACGCTCTCTCTCATGCTATAATCCAATCTAGTTGAGGAAGTTTGTCATGTTTGGCAGAACTGGACTTTATGGGATGAGCTTAGATATCCAGATGGAAAGGGTAGCAGAGTCGAGCTCATCCAAAGGGTTAGGATGTGAAGTCGCACAGAAAATGCAGCGTGATCTCAAAGACTGATTCTACAAGGTTCCCCTAATGCGCTGTGAAAAACCTGTGAGGGAGGCAGATGCAACATGTTTCACATCAGCACGCCTCACAGCTCTTTACTGACACGGAAAATGCTAAAACTGATACAGGCTTAATGTCAATTAGAATTTCTAAATACAGTGAAAGCGAGGAAGACGTGGAGAATGTGTGCAGTATATCTCCGTATGTACTGATGTTAATTATAGGGAGTGAAATGTGCTTTTACTGTTAATAGCCCCATACTGCCTGCGGCATGCTTCCTTAAAATATAAAGGGTTTTGTGAGAGTTCTGTCTCTCCTCAGACTTAGTTCCTGTGCCACTCTGTTCACTAATTAGTAACATAATCCAATTTACTAAATGTCACATATTATTTTGAGTGTCTGTTTCATTAGAACAGCCTTCATTCGTCAAACTACGCAAAAACATTGGTGAATTCAAAAGGGTGTTTCTCAACTAGTAACTATTTTGCACTGAATGAAGACATTTGACAGGTTCATAAAAATACATCTCTGTAACAGGGCCAATGACAATTAAGAGCATCACCTCGAAACATTATAGCAGTCTAATGACACAAAGCAGGTTTAGTTGATGATTAAATTAAAACTGTTAATATGGGACAAAAATTTAAGTGTGTGGATGTGAAATGTATTTGGGGCCTAGATAACTGAGATGATACTCAAATATGCATGTCCCATAGAGGGCCAAGAGTCTGTGAGTTTTTACCACACTACGTTAGCTGATTTCACTCATCATTTCCTCCTCTCTGCTTTAAGTTGTGCTAATCAGTAAATCAGCTGGTGTGGTGCATAAAATGAAAACCTCAGTGCTCTCTGCCCTCTACGGTTATTCATTCCTGTAATAGAGCATAGAGGAAAGCAAAATGCTGAGAGACCTTACCTTTTTGACTGCTGAGGCTGCTGGGCCTGGTAATATTTCATGAACTGAACAGCATAGCTGCCAATGATGCCAAGGTAGTGGAAAGGTTACACTACAGAGAACAGTATATACAGTATCTTCACTGTGTTTTTACAGACCAAACAATGATTGAAGATCAGCCTGGAAAAGGAAAATGCAAGTTTTAAAAGTGTATGCAAAAATAGATGCATGTTTTCAATACTTAGCCTACTGCAAGTTGAGCGACTGAAGAAACTCAGAAACAATGCTTAGGCTACTGATAAATCAAGACAGGTATTGCTGAAGCAATTTCTTTTAGAGGTTTGCATCTAGAATGAATGACAAGACATCTGTGCACTTTTCAATCCTGTGCATCCCTGGATTTCACAAATTGAAAGTTCGAAAGTGTGTGTCTTGATGTCTGGACCTGCAGCCTCCCCCGAAAGCACAACTTAGTCATGATCCTGCTCTAAACATATTACCAGACCTCAGTTTTCATGGCCAACAGAACATTAGCATGCTTATTGCTCTCACCGATTATCCTCACTATGTACGCTACATTAGCAAACTGTACGATTGGCCAACCCCCTGCCTGCACAATCAACAGAGAGCGTGAATGAATGATCAGCCATTAGCAGGTCGGGTGTGAACTGTGAAAATGGGCTCTCACACCAATGACTGCAGGAGGCCTTGATTTGCTTTAGCTTAGCCTAGCATCCTGCTAGCAAGGCCCTGCAACTGTCATACTGTGGCAGAGCATCAGCTAGCATTAGCTTGCTCTGCCCAATGTTATGAGGCATAGGCTACAGACTAGTGTAGCGTGCTGAAGCCCAGTCTAGTGGAGTGCTGTGTGCAAGATCATAGTAAGGCTCCTTGCTAGCATATGCTTGTGTTTAATGCAGCGACCTGCTTCTGCATGGTGAGTTTACACATACCCTGCAGTGAAGGTAGTGTGTATGTGTGTGTGTGTGTGTGTGTGTGTGTGTGTGTGTGTGTAATATCAGTAATCAGTGTACCTCAAACAGACAGAGTATAACTAGGGTCTGGTGTGAGTTGTAGACCAGCTCTCTGCCAGCACATGTTAACTGTTTCAGCTGCTGCTGCTGTGTGTGTGTGTGTGTGTGTGTTTGTGTGTGTGGTCATGGATACTCCACCTTCAGATGCCACCAAGACAATGAAGACCCAAAAGGTTAAGGTAACAGAGAGGTGTCACTGTGTATTGTTTGTTCTTCATAGTGTGTTGTTTTTTTAAAGCAAGAAAAAGTTCCTTTGGTGGGGTAGGCTACATGTGATTGTTCATGTATTTTTTTTCTTTAATACACCTATGACCTGTGATTCAGCTAAGTGTGTATTTGTGTGTGTGTGTGGATCAAGCAGTGTTAGTCAGGTCTCTGTGGATCGGATGCTATTAGAGTTGCCAGCATGAAGGCAGCAGCATGTCAAGAGTCAGAGCAGGATTTTAGATGGGAAAAAAACATCTGAGACACTATAGCCATGGGATCCTAAGAAGCGTTTTGAAAATCACACAAAGTGATAAAAAGAAATACATATCAAGAAGTTGAAAAGTTAAAAGATTATTTCATTAGTTGCAGTCTATTATCTTTGTTGCCTTGAAGTACAATAGAAAATGAGAAAATAGTGAGAAAGTGAGAAAATAAGTTTTCAGACTACTTCATTATTCTTTTTTGAGTAAATGTTGGCAGAGAGATGTGTGCATGCCTTAATAATTCAGGTTAGAGATAAAGGAGACACTATTTCAACAAGACTGAGGCAAACATGGCACATTAGTCACATCAGGGAAACCAAGATACCTCTGATCATGGACAATTTTCTTCTTTATCAAGTTTGACAGTGTTGTGGCGCGGGGATGAGACAGGCGAGAGAGCGTGATACACTGTTTCAACCTCATGCTTATTTGGTTTTTCCACTTTCACACCCCAGTCTAATTTCACAGTACAGGATCCTGGCTGCATGATGGGCTCGTTGTAGTCCCTCGAATCAGTGGACCAGAGTGGACCCGGGGCCACTGACTGAGCCCACGGCTCACCAATATCAGCTCAACACGCTGACGCCTGCGTGTGCATGGTTAATTTGGTTGTTATTGTCGCTTATGTGTGTCCCAATGGAGCCAAGGCACGTTGGTTTTGCGGGCCAGGTTTTAGTTCCACTTACTAGTCGAAATGCACACATAAAGGCTGATGTGAGGTCCCTCTGGGCCGCTCCGCTCTTCATGTGTGAAAACCTGAAACTCTTATCCAATACTGACTACATTCGTTTGGTATGTAGGTGAGGTGACAACGCCCGGGTGAGGAATGTTTGTTTACATGCACTCATGGTTTTAGTTTGTGAGTCAAAATAATGCTTGTTGGCTTATATATAAAGTGGACAATGTGTAACACACACACACACACAATATTATTACATCCGCAGAGAACACATTTGTGACGTACCGTATAAGAATGAATCAACTACTTGCATAGTAAAGTAATTAAACAAAGCTGTTAATTAACCTTTTTTATACACTCTGTTTATTACTGTGTAACAAGAACAATGTATGAATAGCTGATACAAGACAGTGTACACACATAAAACCTTACATTTGACAGTCGAGTGGCTCTGTCTGTTCCAGTACTTTTACTTAAACGATGACCACTCTGTTTCCTGCCACTGAACAGCCTAAGGACCATCAAATCCTTTTCCGACTCTGTCATATTCACATCAAAGCGCTTATCTGGGCTACCCTGTCCATCAACACAAACAAACATTTCATTATCGCTCTAAATCACTGGCAGATCACTAATTCATCCCGCACACACTCGAATCCGGACTACTTTCTTTGAATAATAGCACCTAAAGTTCTTCCATATATTAACATCTCACTTTCTGCACCCTCAAGTGTCTAATTGGTTCCTCTCTGGGATGTGGTCAGTGGCTGTGTGATATGGACATTGTGTGCACAGTTGCCAACTAATGAGTAAGCTTTAAAACAAATAATTCTTGAGCTTTACTATTAAACTCTCACAGTAGGGATTTGTAGATTAGTGTCGCCTTTTGAAATCATATCTTCGACCCGTTGATGTGGCATCGTAGACGCCCTTGCCCTGGCTCCATGCAGGCTTGGAGCCATGATAATGAACAACAGGATGGGTGCAACAAGGGACTGTGTGTCAAATACTGGATGCATGTGCCGTAAAGTGTAAATAGTTTTAGCTGGATTCACCTGATTTGTGCCGGTTTATGCCTCAATGTGCTGAGCTGCGTCAGATATTCAGCACCCAGGCTCATTAAAAGACCTAATTCAATTGACCTGGAGATGTAAATCCATGTGTATCTGGATGTAAGAGGGGCCAATTAGGAGTGCTGTGACACTGAACTGCAGTGATTCGTTGTGCCGTGTGGATAATCGCCACAGAGCCTAAAAAGTAATAGTGAGAAACGAAGGCAATAACATATTTTGTAGTTCCTCCTCAGAGAGGGATACAAAAAGAGAGAGAAAGAGAGGGGGGTCAGGACAGGCCCAGCTAGTGTCCCATGCTTACTTGGGTGTAATGACCCATCAATGGTGACATCTTGTTTCATCAACTTCTGCTTCCCTTCACTTGTCTGTCTGGGCCTGGTCTCTCCCTTTCTCCTGCCCTTCTCCCCTCCTGCCTCATGAAATCTATCTTTTTCTCTCATGTTTTGTGTGTCCGTGTAACTGCCTGTGCGCCTCTACTAGATGTAAAGGAGAACTCTGAACCATGTACTAGGACATCCAGATTCATGTGATTTTTTTGTATTTTTTTCTATTATGGCTGGGTATATTGGTTAAAATCAATATCACAATATCACATATATATCCCAAATATTGCAAATGTACATGCAAAATTACATCTAAAATTATCAAACTAATGTTCAATACAAAGAATTGCTTCCAATGCTAACATGAGACAAAACTCTTTGCACTTGTTAAACATAAACTTAACTGCTAAATCATCTTGTTATTTGTTTTATTACAGTTTGCCTAGAATCATTCATTTGGACAACAGAATTGTGTATAATGATAACAGTATGATCATAAAATCCATTTAAAGTAGATACACAATAGTGTTTAATTTTAAAACAGTAAGGGTTAGTTGATTCATTGATTACTCAATCAGCAGAAAAATAATCACCAACCATTTGGATAATCCAATTATCATTTGTGTAATTTTTCAAAGCAAATATGCCACAAAAAAAAGAATGGTTCCAGCTTCTAATATGTGACTATTTGCTGGTTTCTTAGTCTTCTATGAAAGTCAATTGAATGTGATTTGGATTTTGGATTGTCAGACGAAACAATCAATTTGGGCATTTGTAATGAATCGTGACAAGTCAATTAATAAATGAAGGAAATAACTGTCAGATTTATCAATAATGAAAATAGTTAAAATTGTGGCCATAGTTGGATTATTGTACAGCCCAATGTCCTGCCTCCATCAGTTGTTCATTTTTTGTGACATGTAGCTTTTAAATGTATGCCTTTGTACAATGCCCAGCAAGTTAATTTTCAAAAGCTGATTCAGCTATGAGATAAAGAAAGAAAGATTACATAAAATATGATTGTTAAATTCAAAGGGAGTAACTACAGGTGGAAATGGTGTTAGCTGAAAATAGCTGAAAACAACATAAACTGAATTCTAATTTGTGTGTGTGCACATGGGTGGGTTAGGCAAATACTGGTTATGGTTATGGTCTCCAGGAAATTAATGTAATGTCCTTTAAAGTAATGGAAACATGACTGTGTGTGTGCACGTGTGAGTGCGCGCGTGTGTGTGTGAAAAGGCAGGGGGCACATCTGACAAGGCCTCTCACTGGGACACTGGCAGGCCTAACTCGCCGCAGGCCTAGCTCTCAGCTCTACCTCTGACAGGCTTCATACTTATTGCTCAATGACATTCGATGTTTTTCTTCAGTTTGCTGTAAGATTGATTTCCCAGATATGTTTGAAATATCTCCAGAGCCCTAGAGCAGGGTGACTGGCACAGTGGCACCCAGAGAGAGAAAGAGGTGCAGAGAAGGACACGGTGTTTACAGGGCAAAGGAAAAGACATAAATATTAAAAGCAAATTTGGACTACATAATCAACAGTGGGCTGTCTGTTACCTGTAGAATACTCAAGGTGCCTGTGCTGTCTACAGCAGCAGACTATTGCATTTAGGTATTCAATTATTTCAAAATTGTTTATTGATCTTGTTATTTTTGATTGAATTGAATTGAATTATTTAATCATTTAGTTTATAAAATGTCCGACAAAATCACAAGGACACACGTGCCTGGGTGCATGAGCATGCCTGCGACACATAGACTATATAAAAGAAGTGTACATAGTCATTGTGACGTCACCCGTTGGTTTGTGGACTGCTGTTTTGAAACCTCGCGTTTGGCCGACAGTGCGCCTCCATGTTTAAATTTTTGCAGCAAGCGGCACCGGACGTGACCATATTTGGACACAACAGTGGAGTTAACGGCTGTCGCCATGTCGGCATGGTAACAACTTGTCAATCAGAGATAATCCTGTCCTGAAGCATACTCGGCTTTATGGTCTATTTTTCATCGAAATTGGACCATAACTTACTAAATGATCATGTTGTATTGAAGAAGACTTGAAACTAGAGACTGAGACCATAAACTCATTAGGAAAGTGTTTACTGAGGGAATAAATCAGGTGAGAAGTAGGGTCATTTTTCCATTATTTCTAATGGAACTGGACTTCTTTTTGCAACCAGAAGAGTCGTCCCCTGCTGGCCGTTCAATAGAATGCCGGTTTAAGGGACTTTCGCTTTGGATTCACGTCTCAGACCAGAAGCTTTCCACTTGTTGTGACACGATACACTGTTGGTATCGCTGCCTGACAGTTTGTGGCAATAACATGCAAAAAAGTGAAGCAATGTGCCAACAAAGGAAGTAGCGGAGACTGCTAACTTGTAATCACGGAGGTAAACAAATCCCGATTTTATTCTTTTGATAATGTTTGCGTTTTGGTGAGAAACAACAAATATAAACATAACTTTTGTTTGTTTACAAGCAAACTCCATAGTGCACCTTTAACTTGGGTTCTGTATTTGGATTGTGATGGGCATTTGTCACTATATGTAGACAGTAAAAAACAAATTGGAAAGGACCCACACGTAAAGACATTTCTCTGTAGCTCTACAGAGTTCCTTTAACGTCTCCTAATTTCTTGTTTAGTCCAGCCAACGGTCCAAAACCCACAGGTTTTAAATCTATATTCATATTCATATTCATCTATATTCATATTCACATTGAAAGGGTTTTTGTGGACAGTTATTTTAACTCCATTTTGGGTTACTATATAATGGTTGCGTTCTCCAAGTCATTTGAGGACAGTGTCAGTTGATTGATAGCAACATTGTAACAGTGGTTACTCTCTTGTTTTCCAAATATTTATTGATGACCTCATCAATCCAAAATGGCCGACTGTGATGGCCATATGCTAAGTGACTCAGGCATATCTGTGAAAAACTTTGATTGAAGGAGGCCAATCGAGGTAAAAAATGTTGTATGTACAGTAGAGTATTATTAACAAGTTTATGTGTTATAAATGGAAGTTTAGAGTAAAATTTGAGTTCGGAGTAGTTTTTATACACCAAAACCCAACTTTGCATTTATGTGGATGTCATGCAACAATGGAGTCAGATTGCATTAAGTCTGATTTCTGTAATCAGTAACAGCATTAAATGGCAACTTTGGACTGCTTTGTGACCTTTACAAGAAATAAGAATAAGTATTGGGCTCACATAAAAAAATCAGTTTTAACTAGAACTATTTTATCTGTTACATGTTGGATGTTGATATGTTATAACTGAGATGATTCAACATGAAGTTGGATAAGGATAAAAAGACGTGTAACTACAGTTATAAATACCACCATGAGTGTTTTTCTATTGAGCTTAAATACACAGCATAACATGACATAAAAAACATAGCATAGCATTCCATATTGTCAGGTGTGGCATTTTACTCCTTTGTTGCACATACGTGGACAGACGAAAATAAAATAGAATTTTGAAAAAAATGTAAATGGAAAATCTAGATAATGTTTTTAATAATTCATGCATGGGAGGGTTTTAACAATCCTGATAAAAGATAGTGTGAACAGTGAATGTTTGTAAAAAAATTGATGTTGATTAATTTTTTGGTGCTCAGTAAATTAGTTAATTGACTAATCGTTTCAGCTGTCATTGCATTTCTGGCTAATGTTGAACTTTCAGTGTTCACCCTGCTCTTCACTCTGCGGAAAAGGTCAATACAGTAAGTTCAAAATAAATTGGGACATAGTGATGTGTGACTCAGAGAGGCCTGGCAGTCTCTTTGGCGTGATTCCTGCTGTGGCATCATGTTGATCTGTGTCTCCTGAGGTGTTTATCAGGATTGAAATTTTTCCCTTTGTGAAAACTCATCCACGGTGCGTATTACATTATGTCACATCTCGTCACTGAGCATTTGAGCACATTTACCGCTTTGTTTTCTTGGGAGTGGGGAGGAGGGAGGGATGGGGTTGGCCACAGATCTCCTGTTTTAAACTCTTTAATGCAATTTAACAATGCCATATATTCTTTTCACGTTTCATTGGAGTCCTTTACGTGTGAAATTGCAAAGGCTTGCCTAGCCTGAGCGACACAGCACAGCAGAGGCAGGGTCACACCGAAGCGCCAGATGTGGGAGGGAGAGCGAAATTAATTGCTACACATTGTTCAGTGGGTGTGTACGCACCTTCAGTGAATTAACTGCTCTCAGGGTGTGACTGTTTGAATAACGGGAATTAGGTATGAGGCCTCTCACTCACAGCTGAAGCCAACTGCAGGCATTGCATCCAATTAGCTTATTTGGCCCAAAATTCACATGCTTAACTTGTCGTTTGTTAGTGCATAAAGAAGGAAAACACTTTTGCGAACAACACATCATATATAGTTGTTGTTCTCTCTCGGTTTTCTGTGCAGTTCTCATGCATGCAGTACACCTCTCTATCTCTTTTCAAACCTTTCAAGACAACAATTTCATTTAAAGGTAATATAATAATATAATATTTATATTACTGATATAATAAGAATCACTAAGGGAACAGCCACTTAATTCAATTGACATATTCAGATCATTTTAATGTTGATGACCTAAAAGCTATGCATTAGGTAAAAATGGCAAAACAATTAGAGCCCATTAATGTGAATCTTAATGTTGTCTGTTCAGTCTTGTACTGAGATCAAATCAGACTTCACAATGTGGTTGAGAGCAGAGGTAATACACATTATTGACAGTTGGATGGCAGACATCAGGAGCATATGGTGCTCTCCTATGGCCATTACCAAGTTCATACCATCCCTTCACCCATATGGAAGATGACAAGAAAATCCAATCCATTTTATGGCAGAATATAAAGATGTATAAATAATACAGCTTTTTATTGCATTTGATCCAATTTAGTTTTAATGTAGCTGTATTGTCAGACATGATTGTATGACAACAGTTTTCATTGCATTCCACACCATTAACTAAAGATGTACAGTATCAAGAGTGGCAGTACATCATCATATTCCTCTGAGGTCTACAATCACCATCTAAGCAGCTCACGCTGACCCTAACCCACACTGCCAGCATCATCTGTATCAGAGGAACTAGCAGTGGCATCCCCACCCTAATCTTGACCCTGGCGTAGTCTCCAGTGTGGAGAGCGTCTTGTAGCCCAGCCCGGCACAATAGAGCACTTCTTCCCTCCACCTGCCCCCTCCTGTCTCTCTATTTTCCTGGGCAATAGGAAGGGGGGGTTGATGGAGTGATGGTGGTGGGGGGGCACTCTGCTTCCCCTGGGGCTGCCTGCTGGAGCGAGGTGACCCAGCTTGTCGCTCGGTGACCTGTGAGAGGGACATTATGAAGTGTGAGTGGCTGTCACCCTAACCGCTTGTGACAACACGGCTCCCGGCACAGCTGTGCCAGCCTGCCCCAGCCAGAGACCCAGGGCCTATAGAGAGGGGACGGGAAAGAGGCCGCTTTGGAGAAGGCGTGGGCTAGAGTGGGGTGTTCAGGAAGTGTCCCTTGTGGTGGGGCAAGAGGGTAGAAGTAGAAGGAGAAAACAGGTGAGGGTGTTCAGGGCCTTTGCTCTTACTTGTGTAATGACTTCTCCACTCATTTTTGGTGCTTAATGGATGGCCCTGTGGCTCCACAATGTCAAAGCCACCACTGTTGGGCTTTGAGTTACAGGACGACATGGGGATGTGCCGGTAGAGGTGTAAGCAGCCAGCTGTTATCGTTAAGTCAGCGAGGTTACATATACAGTATGTACTGTATTTGGCATCTATAAGTTGTGCCAATAATAACTTGATGACTCTTGATTGAGCTTGGTGTCAGACATGTTTATTCAGACAAGTGTTTTGTTCCCATTGATCTCCTCCTATTCTGCATAGAAAGCATATTACATTAGAATACAGGACAGTCTTTGTTCTGTAACTTCATCTTAATATTGGGCTATGCTGAACCTCAGCAGGATTTAGTTCTGTTTAGTCATCTGCAAAACTCTGTGATTAAGACTCTGGTGAAAGGGTCAGAGACCTTTGACATGCCTGTGCTGTTATTTGTCACTTAGCTAAACTCATTAGTTTGTAGAGTAACCAGAGGGTCAAGAGTGCCAGTTTGTAAATCCAGATCAGGATCATTAAGCTACACTCTCATCCCCCTCAGTTTCTTTTTTCATCTTCCTTGATGCTTCATAGTAAACTTTAACATCTCTTCTTCCATTTTAAGTTAAGTTAATTACTTGACCCTTGAAACATCTCTTTTAGATGTGGGATGATGGTCTCTGTGGCTGTTGTTGAAGGAGTTTAGAAAAAAAGTAAAATCCCCAAGTAGTGCAATTTAAAAGGAGGAACGTTATGGTCGAACCATATTTAAAACTTGCCTGCAAGTAAAGTCTGACGATTATGACAGAGGACACATAGGAAATTAGTTTCATATGATAGAATGCAAATAAAGTGTATGCATAAATTTAAAATTAGTCTGTGGCAGACAGATGACATAGAGGGGGAAGTTTGAAATAGTTCAGAAAAGGTACATTTCCTATGACTCAGGCCAGTTTGGTTCACTGATCAGTTAAAATCAGATAAAGTTCTTATCTAAATATAATAAATGTGAAAATGATGTGATCACTGTAAGCTACTGTGTCATGATAGAGAATTATACATAATATTCATGTTATTCTGAATAATTGCTCACTTGACAGAATTGATGACTGTATTGGACATGTCGAGCATGTGCCTCTAGCCAAACATTGACTGTGGGGAACCACACATGATTGGAGTCAGGCAGACTGCACTTAAAAAGATGTACTGTTAAAAAGACCAGGTATTGAAATATTAATGTATAAAATTGGCTGATCTGTCAGGGATTAAAAAAAATGCACACCATCCTGGAAGTGGTTCATGCTTCTGGCAGTGTTTGTTGAACATTTTAGATAAACAGATTGAGCTTCACTTGCACAAAAACAAGTAAGTTGGCCATTTTAAGACATGACTCCAGGCTGTCTTAATTTATGATGAGAAATTGTCTTGTATTAGTGTGATAAAGATTATTGAAAAATGAAACAGCTGTTTTACTTGCTGCCTCCGAGAAACAGTTTGCATCTCTCGTTGTGTGAAAAAGTCACACAGCCCAGCTTCAGTCTGACATTGTACACTGCAACAACCCTACTTCCTGGTGGAAGAGCACACACTGTGATTTCCTTAAGCAGGTCTCTAATTCCCATAATCACTGTACATTGCAAAAAAGCGTTCTTTACACATGGATGAGCAATCCAAGAAACACAGAGCCCGACTCCTCTTGAGGTGTTCCCAAGCACCAAATGAGCTCACGTGTCTCACTTTACTTCTTTTTATATACTTTGAAAATGCCAAAATGGAGCAATAGGATGCATAATTCCTTCACTGAAACACTTTAATCTTTAATCATCGTTGGCAACCCCTTTGAGTCCTTTACAAATAGTATTTTTCTCCTAATTTATCCCACCTCGCTGCAGGCTGCAAGGAGGCGACTAATATGCAAACAGAAGACGTGATGTGAAATTGGCTTAATTGAATAATAGAACTGGAATAAACCTGTTTAAGGGAGGAAATGATTTCCACGCAATGCAAGACATTTTTATCAGGGGCCAAATCCATGTACAGCAGGATTGTACAAACAGGTGTATCCATTACAGGCTTTGATAACAAGTTTGACTCAATTTAAATGAACAACAATTATGTCAAAAACAAAACAAAATGGTGCTTTCTCAAGCAGAATTAATATTCACATTGTCAGTAGCTGCAGTGGCAAATCTACTCATCTAACAGGTTTGGCCACACAGAGGGTTAACTTTTAAAAAACAGATAAATTCAGTGAGCCAGTTACATGTGAATGTATGTATATATATATATATATATATATATATATTCACATGTAACTGGCTCACTGAATTTTTCCTCTTTCAGCCCTAGGTATTTCTACCAAGGGCTGAAAGAGGAGCTAGAATAGATGTGGAAAGTAAGAGCAACAGTGATGCCAGGCCTATATATTATTACACTGTTTTTCTGCAGTTTAAACTGTAATAGATAGAGTGTAGGTAGAGCACTTGAGAAGAAGCAAGTAGTAATAATAAATGTTTTAAATTACCTCAGCTGGGATAACTAAGCATGTACTTGTTTTGCCACATTTATAATTCCTTAGTAATTCACTTTCCTTACCAAATTTGGAGTGCAGTGAAGTATATTTAACCTACTTTATCCTAAGATGTGAAACGAGGGGTTAATACATTTTAGGTGCAATGCAAAAAACAAATAACCAGAGAAAATCCAAGTGGTACTAACTTCCATTAAGTGTAAACATAAGGACTTATTTCATGGGGTTGTCAACTGCAGCCCCCTGAGAGATGTGTGTCTTTTTTTGCTTTCACACCACCTTTCTGTCCTTTGCATTCAATCCCTCCATAACTTTCCTCTCCCAGTATGTTTGTATCCCTGCTCTGTTTCTGTATTTACTCCACACCTCTCTCTCTCTCTGTATCCCTCTGTCACGGCTGACCTGCGTCCTCTCTCTGCAGGGCCTCTCCTGGTAGCGCCCAGCTGGCGCACTGCGAATCGGCTGGGCAGAGGCAGGAGGCAGTGCCAGCTCTACTGGTGCAGAAAGGGGCACACCAGGCAGACAGGCCCAGTGTCAGCAGCAGCAGCATGCTATCCCCCGGCTGCCACATTCACAACACACACATATGCCCGCATATATATTGCCGTAACCCAAACGCATGCACACCAGCATCAGCGGACCAATGCCAAATAGGTTTGGTCCGACTGGGACCTAGTTAACTGGGACAAAACATTTGTTTACACACTAGACTTGTGCAAACAGGCACACAGACACATTGAGTCACACAAACATTCACATGGCAGGAGATGTAGAAACACTGCCACACACTCACATAAAGAGAAGCACAGCTATTCTTTGGTGCTGTTTGCAGACTCCTAAGTGATTAGTTTGACAATTGTGATGTCAGCCTGGGGCCTGTTGTCCCCTGAAGGAGTCTGAGCTGCACAAAGCACGTTATATAGCACATACTGAATGGCATACATGTCATTGGCTTGTATTTGTCCTCAGGGTCGACACTTGAAACTCCTTGTAATTAAGAAAATGGAGACTGGGCCCCCCGCCTGTAGTTACCACTTGATGTCTTCAGCCCTGGGTATTTGTGTCCGTTCTCTGCCTACCGATTCAACTTGACCTTCCTTTAGCAGCAACTTTATTAACCCAAGTGAAACCCTGCTGCCCTGAGATCAGACTTACAGAGATTAAGATCAGCGGGGAGAGGAGTGGGCATATTGCACCTTGAGTGACATAATTTTAAAACTGGTGAACTCAGGTGGCTTAAATTGAAATGTCAAAAAATATACAGAATAATGCAACAAATTTGTCATATATATATATATATATATGTGACATGAATTTCATTAGTGTGACTTATACTCACTGAGACATTCATATGAGAATTGTCTATCTCTGCATGGAAAAGGGAGCTCTCTGATTTGCATACTGTTTGATTATTGGGGTCTTGACTATTCAGCCAAACTTCCTTATTTGTGTTTGTGCTTCTGTGTGTGTGTGTGTGTGTGTGTGTGTGTGTGTGTTGACCTCTTTCACACAGAGACCCCCAGTTGTGCTCCAGTAGCCCGCTGAGCTCAGTGAAGCAGAGCCTATATGCTCACTGGCATTTCACATACCCAAATGCGTGCATGTAAATACACATGAATATCATTTATCCAGCTGGGGTCCCATGCGACACACGCACACACAGATGCACACAGACATCAGCTTTGATATGGAAATAATGGTTTGGGTCGTATCCCCTAATGTACGTCTTGCATAGCACCTCTTTGCAGCACAAAAAAACCCTCAGCCACGTCTCTCAGTCCAACTCTTGCTTGACTCTGCAGGTCAGCCCACCCTTTGCCATCCCCAGGATTTGAGGCACACTTCCGCCTTAAAAGTTGTACACCACTACCTTTTGATAATCAAGATAGAAACTAATTGAGCTCACCCATGCAAAAGATGCTCTTGCCTTTTCGCGCACACACACTTTTTGAGGAGATGGGGGGCTATACTGTTTCAGCTCATCCAACTGTGAGATTCTCCTTTCCCCTTTCCAGTCCTGCCATCATCTCACTAATGGTGTTTCTATCTCTTCTCCATAGGAGGTAAATGAAGCTTTTAAGCGGGGTGGAGGGAAGGGGGACCACTGAAAAGATTAATTGACTTTCTGCAGAGCTTCACTTATCCTCCACTGGCACCTTTGACTTGTGAGTGTATTTGTGTTTGGATTACATGATTATATCACCATTATGTCTGCAATTTGTGGTTTGTTCGAAACTGTGTCAGGAAATATCAAACTGTGTCATTTGACAAACTGTCACCATTTTGTCCACAGTGGCTGATTGGTACCTTTGTGCAATTAAAGCAAATTTTGGTGGCATTCTTAGTAAAATATTTTGTGATTATAAATTATTAATGTATTTCAGAAAATTCTATAGAATTAGATTTTACAAATTTGCACTCACATGTAAATAGTTAAAATTTTACTGTAGACATTATTTATGTATAAATGTGCATTTTTCTTCTCTTTCTTGTTTCTTGATTTCTGTTTCCTTGTGCCTGGTTAGTTCCTAGTTATTTGTAGAACATGTAATTCTGAGAAACACACTTGCCACCAAAATATAACACACCATGTAGGGTAAAGTCTGCAGTTGTGGCTCTCATATAGTGGCTGAGAGAGCTCGATGCACTGAAACCTAAAAAGCATGCACATATAAAACATCACTCTGACAATGTTTAGAAAAAGGTGCAACTAAATGAATCACACGTACACTGAAAACACATTCACCTATTTGACAACACATGCTGTATGTGTCACAGAGAAAGGCAAAGAATATACAGAATGCTGCATGTCATACACAACACGCAAATCATACAATATGCTAACTATTTTTTTTAACAACTAATTATTTTAGTTTCAACGCCGTGATTGTATGAGTCTTGATAATACTAAAGATAGTAGCCACACACCTAATGAAAGCCATTTAGTAATTTCTGTCAGAAACTTCCATTGTGCTGTGGTTGACCTTGTTGAAATTTCTGTATTTGCCGTTTGTTTCTTAATGTCATGCACATGTTTTCAAAGTGGTAAATGTGTGTCTAAACTTTCTTGTATTGGTTGGCTCATTTCATTTATTTGTTTTCAACAAACATGTTTTCTAAATGTGATGATAATACTTTAGATTATGGCCCGCAGCTCAATTCAGCGTAATTCTTCCCAATTTACAGTGTCATTATTTTATTTATTTTTTTGCTACAGAGCCCATTATCCCAGCTTCCCCCAGATACTAGCTTTGTTGCTCAATAGGTCTTAACTACACTCTGTAGTAATAGAATAGGTACCCAGTAGTTCTGCCTGCCAGTATGAACAGCATACCTTTCCCATATTATTCCCTAACATCACAACCTAGTTTCCTTGAATCTACATGTATGTATCAACACGTGCTGTGCTGGTAATACAAAAACTTACACTGTTAAGTGGGAACATTGACTCTGTACATTGCAAGCCATACTCTAAGGCGTTACCAAAGTCAGTAGTACTGAGTTACTTTTTACATTGTTGGTGTGTGTCCACCATTGATTGTATGAACCTGATTATTCAAAGCCTTTCTGAAGTTCTGTTGGCAGTGAAGCTAGCTCAAGAAATTCTATATGAACAGCAGAGTTTGCAAATGAGCAATGCATGTTTGCGGGAAGAGCACTGACAGCTTAACTAGACTGCCTTGTTGCAAAGGGTGCGTTGGGTATATGTTGCTGATGATGGTAATGTGTGACATAGCTATACTTAGCGAGACGAGCAGGCAGGTGCACAGTAGGTAGAAAAATTAATGACTGAAATTAAGATTGAATATGTTAATGATTATAAACGTTGCTTTATAAATAGGGTTTGAGGGAAAGATATATTCGCATGATGTAAGTATAGGGCAAGTGAAAGAGCACTGCATGTTTTATGTAGATGGTTGAAATATTCCTCACTGACTGTGAGGCAAGCTCTGATGCACTGTATTGTAGAACAGGACTATTAAGGGCTGTTGTCTCAGACAACTTCGGTAGGTAGAATTGCCATTAAAAGTTCAGTCCAATCCAGGAAAATTCTTAATTTGGTTTGTCAGCATGTGTCTGTGCACTGTATGAAAGTGGCTCGGGCAACCTCCTACATGTCTCAAATGTATTATTCTGATCTCACAACATCCTCTAGTTGCACATATGTTCCTCAGGTTTTCCACCTATCACCTTCTTTCATCACCTCACAGTCATGCTTTTTCATAAACCATTCTCTTGTAGAGTAAATCACCCTTTGGCCTGGCACACAGTAAAATAACTCTATGTCAGTGTTTACTGTATGTTTATGCGCATGTCTCGATTTCTTTTTCTCAGACACACACGTACATATGATGGGCAATCAGTACACCACAATACACTCATATCTTGTAGAGACTGACTTTGACTCCGAGCACTGGTATGGCGAGAGCCAAATGTGTGAATGTACAAAGAGTTTGCTCCCCACCCCCATCTCCCCGCTGTAAAGTCCACCACCCACAGCTGCACACACTTCTCCTGTCATGGTGATAATCTCTTTGTCAGGAGCCGTCTGTTAGAGATTTGTCCGTCTGATTCGGTGAACGTCCGAGTGGCAGGTCTAGCTGTAGTGCCACAGGGTGTCAGTGTGGTGTGTGTGTGTCTGTGTGTGTGTGTGTGTGTGCCATAGGTGGTGGGATCTTCGTCCCTGTCAGAGTGTGTATGTCGCTTGTCTTCAGAACGCTGTTTTGTGATGGAAGAGGAATGTAGAGCAGCAGAGGTAGAGATACAGAGACGCAGGAGAGTATTTGCATTTTACATTTAAAAGTCAATTCAGCAGCTCTTTTTATTTATTTTATTTTATATTATTCATATTATTATATTTATCTCCATCTTTATATTTCCTTATTTTGTAGCCAATATGACTGGAGACACATTAGCATTCTGTGTCATCCATGACAAAATGTGAAATACTAAGAAGTTTTTTATTCCCGTCACAGAAAACTGCAAATGGCCTTCCACTAGATAGCTTCTCAGCTTCTCTCAGTTTCATCTGTGTTAACAAAAAAGAAGTTATAGAAATATAAAAGAACGTCAAAGTCTTTCAGGGAAAAGATAGGAAACTGAACTGCTCTGTTGATCTCAATATAACCATTATCTGTTTAGGCTTTAATCCTGCAAAATATAACGTGATGCATGCCATCTTTACAATAATAACAATGGTTTCTTTCACCTACTGTATGTAAGTATTACTTTTTCTCCTGTATGTTGTATACAGTAATTTGTGCTTGACGCTTTGTCCAGAATATTCTATAATATTCTACATATTATATATACATATTATAGACATGTTTACTCCATATAGAACTCCTTGCACTGATGGCCCTACAGATTGCTGCCAAACATTGCTCCACTTGATTTGATGGGTTTGTTTGAATATTGAGCAGCACTATCACTCACACACCTTTCTTATGATGTAAATCTTTATGTCTTTTCACTTTCTCCCCTTTGCAGGAAGGTCAGAGGTCAAGTCCTGCTACAAAACAGCACTTCCAGAGAAGGGTTAATGATTGAGTAACTCCCTCAAGGACACTTGAGGTATTATGAGGACCTGAACATTGGCTGATCGGGTTACAGGATGGCCAGTTGCAATCCAGGTTTCCTGCTCATTATTTCAATTAATTTCACCTGTATGTGCTCACTTTTAAGGAACACTAAAGACCAAAACCTGACACTATAACTATTTGATTGTACGTACAAGTAAGATTAAATGATTTGTTTAAGCTATACACGTGTGGAGATATTAACTTTAAAATCTAAATCTAAATTACATTGTACTCCAGTTTTGATATATTTTAAAGTCCTCTTTATGAAGAATAATATTAATGCTGATAAAGCTGTAATTGTTGGGTTGATTTATTGTTTCTCAAAGCTCTTTTTCTTTCTTTTGCCTTTCATCTCTCTCCTCCCGACACCTTCTCCTTCCTCTATCTGTTGTTTGGTCTCCTCTTGTCACTCCACTGCAATCATCTTCGCAGGGGGGCTTGTCATCTGTATCTACTCATATCCTACAATCTCTTTTGCTCTGAGCACTACTGCACTTAAATGTCAGACCTGATGAGCCTGCCACACCCACCTGACACATCAGCTCAGCGCCCGCTAAAAGCTTTTATGGAACAGAGTGTGAGTTTGGCGGCTGATATAAATTAAAGCCTTCTTTTCTTCTTCTTTTTTTTAGGGATTATGGCTCTAAAGGGACAACTTCTTGTAAGAAATGGAAAGAGAGAGAATGAGAGCATGGGCTGTGATTGGTTGCCATCTAGTGGCTTTGACAAGCACTTGCTGCCACACTAGGATGGATGGAGAGAAAGCCACAGTAACTGTACTCGTACCAGTTAAATCCGTATTACATTTCACACATATCAAAGACT
The DNA here is from genome assembly GCF_021292245.1 of Micropterus dolomieu. Taxonomy (NCBI): domain Eukaryota; kingdom Metazoa; phylum Chordata; class Actinopteri; order Centrarchiformes; family Centrarchidae; genus Micropterus; species Micropterus dolomieu. The sequence goes on from NC_060169.1 coordinate 22,044,004, forward strand.
AAGCAAATTCTATAAATGTCCACCCATTATAGTTATTAGTCATGTATTGATTTTAATGCATACAATATTTGGGTGAATTTTCAAATAGAAAACTGTTTACTTTGAAATAACATCTGAAATCATTGCTGCTATTTTGTGGTGAGTATTTCCTGGACTGCTAACATTCATCATATTCTGACAAATTGTGTGAAATGAGAATGAGTTATTCATGTTTGGAAACATTTTCTTTTGGGTGCTACCCTGCCAATTGTATATAAAACTACATTGCCGTGAAAACTGCACAGACTGGACCAAGCACAGTGACCTTTGTGTGACACCCATCATACATTTTTCCATATTGTGATGTGAGGGTAGTGAAATCTTTGAAACCTTTCACATTTATTTGAACATCAAGCACAAGTGTTATATATATACATATTGCAGCATTTAAATGTGTACATTTTAAAGAGGGATTAGTTTATGTATAAATGCATTTTCATGTTACATGTCTTTGTCTACTAATCTGTCGCAGTCTTGAACTGTACCTACAATCTTTAACTCGTTGTCTCGCCTCATGTCACCTCTCATAATTTATTTTCTACCTGCCTTAAACAGCCTTGATTACATTTTATAAGCTCTATAAGATCTTTTAGGGGCCAAGATTTGACAATTGTCAGGATGTGATGCTGAACATTGTACCGTACTAATACATCTTTTTCACGGACAACATTTTGACATGTCATAGCAAGAAAGACACAGGTGTACATTTACATTTATATTTACTCATTTAGCTGACACTTTTATCCAAAGTGACTTACAATTGCTATTTTATGTCAGAGGTCGCACACCTCTGGAGCAAGTAGGGGTTAAGTGTCTTGCTCAGGGACACATTGGTGGACATGTTACAGTGACAAATTGAACTGGGGTCTCTTACACCAAAGTCCACTGTTCCATCATCACCCCACCATAATAAATTTCATAATTGTTAAAAAATATATTTGTAGATTTATTTATGCCAGCTGTATGTTTGTCTACATGTAGCACCTTATCACCAAAGCAAATTCCTCATATGTGTAAAACACTACTCAATAAAGCTCCTTCTGATTCTGATTCTTCTAATTTTATTACATATATAATTTTAATACATAATTTTACATAATACAGTTAATGGTGTCTGAATTCCATTTAGGTGCTTTGGTTTTGGGTTTCAGGTATAATATATATTGGCTCTCTGGCATGTTTTGCTGGGACAATAAACAGTGTCGTTGTTAGTGTTATCAGTAACACCTGCTTTTCCTGCTGTGACAAGTCAAATTGTCTGCTGTGAAAAAGCCCACTTGTTATGTAGGAATGTAAGTTTACTTTCTGTGATATGCTTAGTTCATCTCTAGGAAGGACTCCAGGTAAATGTGTAAAAGTAATATATATTTTTAAAAACACTTCAGTCATTTCAGTGCTGATTGCATCTTTTCATTTATTTGTAAAACATTGGCATTCTAGCCAATAATTTCAGTGATTGGCCAGGTATAGACAGTATGTACACTCTGAGCAATGGACGCACAACACAATATAATATGTACAATCTCAATATATCTCCAAACCCAATATATACAGTCGCACATCTTGCAGATAGTTGTACAACACTATATATTTACAATCTAACCTCTTTCCTGGTGGTTTTGCATATCAGTATGTACAGTCTAAATTAGTAAACAATATTTACAGCTTTACGGTGAACTTATGGTTGTACAACACAATATCTATAACCATATCTGCATACTCATAGTTGCATCGGTCCCACCTCTTACAGTTGCAATGTATCACAACACACACAGTCTCGTCTATCTGCAAACATTATATGTACAGAATTGCTGTGTCTCTGCTACAGTGCGTATTGGTTACACATCACAATATGTTTTGTTTTTACCTCGGACCAGTAAGTATTTGCATTATTACTTTTTATCTACATTCCTACTGGTAAGTTGTACAACACTGTAATTGTACAACACAAAGTGTGCTACTCATATCTGCAAAACGCCCTGTTCAGTCTTACCTCGTAATTGTGGTTGTACAACTTATTAGATACAACCAGGGCAACAGCAACAGACAGTATGTATCCTCTGTAATCCTCTGACACAGTGATTCCCAAACATTTTGGCTTTCAGACACTAGCAGCAAACAGAAGCCTACTGGCAGCTACTAACTATCACACTGAATGCAGAGTTAATAATATAAAGTAGTTTAGGCTGCCGAGTTTTTCTGTGAGTGCTATATGACACCCTCCAGGTTTTCTTGCCTGTATGACTACTCCTCATTTTGACTTTGTTGTGAAAAAACACAACAGATTAGTGATTACCATCGAAGCTCACAGATCCATCTGATCTGGGAAGTGCAGTAGTGATACATTTAACAGTAAATTTAATTTACGAGTCAAAGGCTGCATTTATGGAAGCAATAAATACAGTTAAATTATTAAGCATATTGTGGACAACGAGATTCTGCTAACTAAAGAAATAATTCCCTTTGGTATTATATTTACATTTTTAACATGCATATCTCTGTAGAACTCAGAAGAATGGTGGAAGGAAAATATAATGCGAGTGGCAGTGCCTCATTAAAACAGAAGTTACACTAACCTCTATCTAACGTTAGATATATGTGATGTGAGTTATGACTGTGGAAGACAGATATTAATGTTTGGCCGTCCATGAACTACTGGTGACATACATGTCTGCTGAATATGAGTAAAGTAAATTGACTGCTTGGCATGTTGTTTGTGGAACTCATTTGTCCCACTTTCAGCTACTGAAGCTACTATAGATATACTAGATCAAGGCAGGTAACAATGTGTCCATGTATATTGCACTTCCACACTAATTGTATTCTGGCATGTATGACCAAAAAGAAGTAAATGTCCATGTGTTTGCTTTGAATATCAGTCCAATTTTATTACTTACTTTTTTATAAGCTATTAGAAATGTTGTCTGAGAGCCAGGCTTAACAGCGAGAAATAAAAGTAAGAATAAAATTTAGGTAAATGTTTTTTCAACCAATAGAAATCAACCTCAACTTTCAAATTAAACTTGTAATTTCCACAAGACAACTGAGCGACATCCAAAGTGTTGTACAAGGCTTCCGCTTGAATTAAACCCCTTTGTGATCAGGATTAAGAATTTTAGGTTTTATTTAAAGGTAATAATAGTCGACATCACTGGGTTTTAGAGTCATATTTTATGTGCAGGTGCACATGATGAATGTTATATTGCATAGTGTCAGATTGGCTTAAAATTTAAAAGCTTTAATATTTACAATTTTAATTGAGTGAACTGAAGCTAATCCTGCTGCCAGTGCTACTGGACTGCTTTACTGTTATGGTTAATTAGGCTGAGTCCCTTTGGGATACATTCAGTTTATAGGCCTACAAGCACTTTGTTACAAAGTTTGTGCTATTCAGAAAGACATGTTCTTTAATTATGTGGGTCTCTGTTTAATTTCTTTTGAGTTTTATTCAGATTGTTGAGGCTACTCCTTTCCTTTAGGTTCTGAATTAACTGTGGGACTCCCCAGTTTCTTCATTCCTCTGCGCTGAGCCAGGCTGGAGGACTGAACAGGCTCCAGGACCGGAGCAGGAGCACAGCGCCTCAGAGCGGAGTAGGTGGCAGACAGCGCCCCCTGGTGGAATAAAAGGAGACTAAATTATATCATACTTATACTGGCCTAACCTGTCCAACAACTAAATAAGTGGCAGACAGCGCCACCTGATGGACAGATAAAAAAACACATTACAGTTTTTTTTGCATTGTAGTACATTTCAGTGACGACACAAACTCTGTTTTGAAATACGTCCTAACAAGAGTTTCTTTTAGAACTCATCATGAAGGCCAAGGTCAGTCAATATAAATGCTGTATTGTGTATTCACCACTTTAACTTTTGTTCTCTTACAATAAGGATGGAACATGGATACATACAGAAACACTCAACGTCTGAGAATAAGTATTTGGTCTGACATTATGATGATATTTACTGTATACACACATTCACACAGGTCTGACCTTGACAGTAAGTGCATCCTGTCTGGATAGAGCTCTGTCAGAGAGCTGGTCTCTGTCTACAATCCAGGGATGACGAAGAACCTAAAGGGCATAAAAGGGAAAATTTTTCTAAAACTGCTCCTAACAGTGTTATACAAACAAAACAGCAAGCTAATATACTAGTACCAATATACTATAATAATACCTGGGGGGCAGTCAGGCGCTGGTGAGGGTCCACATGGAGCATCTTGATCACAATGTCCTGTTTTAACATATGTAGACACACCCACAGGATATATAAGTATATTTCGACCCGGTACCACGATGTCAGCAACACAATCATTGTATGTCATTTAATCTCCCAAAAAGATTTAAATTTAACCTTGGCAGAGTCTGATACCAGGTCCCAGTTCCCTCCTGTGACAATGAATTTCCCGCTGCCAATTTGAGCCAGAATTTCCTCTGCTGTGTCTTCAGAACTGCTGGCAAATGGACTGAAACTGGCAAAAAAAAGGTTGGGTGAATAACAATAACAGAGAATGAGTCAGACCATAGAGAGCCTTCTATAAACCACAGCTGGTGTTTAAAAAATAAAACCTCTGACATTTAAGACCCATTGTGGAGAAGATAAAATGCAATAACCTTTAATTTGACATGGGTAAAATACATTGACTCTCATTGTCTTCACTATAATTTCACCTGGGGAGTTTATTTGTAGCTATTGTTATACAGTATTTACTGTTTATTTATTGCTTAGAGCAGCAAGGGGATTATTTGCAGAAAATGGCAACCTTAGATACAGTTTGCAACAGTCTGTCGATGCTGGTAGCTTTAAACTGACCCTGCTATCATGGTGTAGAGCAGGATCCCCAGGCTCCAGATGTCACAGGCTGCATCATAACCCTGCTTCCTCAGAACCTGCACACACGAAAACACACACACAGAGACACACAGTACTCATTTCAATAGAGTGCATAGCAGGATTAGTTTCTGTGATGCATTATTTTAATGTGTTAGTTCATGTTAATATGTATTTTTGATAGCCATTTCATCATTTGTGTAAGTGTTGGTGAGATATTAGAGGCTTCTTATTATGATTACTGATATACTGTACCTCAGGAGCCATGAATGTAGCTGTGTAACAGGGGGTCATCAATAAGCCATTCTCAGCCCGGAGCTGTTTGGCACAACCAAAATCACATATCCTGATGCATTCTGGGAGTCCACTGTCATCAGAATAGCGAATGTTACTAGGCTTCAGGTCTCGATGCACGACCTGAAAAGGGGGAAAGACACACACAGACAAAAACGCACACACAATTAGCAAGTTAACATATGATTAGTTTCACAGAATATCAGAACCTTTACTGCAACCACTTTTTTGCAGCTGTCTCAGGGTTCCATCTCTCGCTCTCTCTTTGTAAAAGTTACACATCTGGGCCGGTATATATCAAGCTTCTCAAAGTGCCATTTTAGTCTTAGTTGCTGAGAATTCATGAAATTCACTCCTACTTTCAAACTTAAGAATAAAAGCAAATTATCAAATTTCTTAAAGCTAAGAATCACTCTTACTCTCCCAGTTAAGCAGCCAGCAGGGGCTTGTGATGGCACTGTTGAGACAGAGACAAGCGCAAATCTTACAGGAGAGGAATAATATTTCTGAATTATTTCACGTAATTATTTCTCATTATTTCATCATTTTAGTCGGGGTTGGACAGCGCAGGCATAATCTTTGTCAACGAGTTGGTGAGGGACGTCATCTCACCATGGACTTTCACGTGTTTCATCGACTTCCCATCAACACCTCCTGGTCCTTGCCTAAATCAGCTCTAAGACTGACACTTATAGATATAGTCCTACACTTCACTTAAATTAGGACTGGGATGCTTGATAGCTAACTTTTAAGTGCAGCTTTGAGCCGATATTTTTTTTACTTAGCAGTGCAGTATGAGTAAGTCTGAGAAGCTTGATAAATACGGGCCCTGGTTAATTCAAAAGGTTGCTCAAACTCTTACTCAGTCTTCAAAACCAAACACTGTACATACAGTATTTTGAACGTAAGTGTAAACATTCATAAATAATGATGTCAAGAAGTCTTGTGGTAAGGGTTTCGTCAAATATTATATTTGTTTTCTGTCCCTGCGTCTTACCCCCTGTGAGTGCAGATATTCCACGGTCTTGGTCAGTGTGCAGATGATGTCTGACACATCTCTCTCTGTAAAATTTGGCACAGTTAGAACTCTGTCCAGCAGCTCGTCTCCTCTCAGTAAATCCTGAACCAGGAACGCACACTGGCCGTCATCAAACACCTAATGGTAAAGTCACACACACACACACACACACACACACACAAACGGCGTATTAAAAACTTGCGCTGAAGAAGTTCTGCTTGTTGTTTTAACATGGTTTTTGTGAGCGTGGTACACTTACGTCCTTCAGCGTAACAATATTTGGATGCTGTCCGTATCTTAGCAAAATCTCAATCTCTTCTGATGGATCTTTCCTTGCTCTCTCAATGATCTGACCCCAAAACAGAAACACACAGGATATGCGGTGAACAACATACAATAGCAACCTATAAATCTCTAAATTCACATGGCCAGAATGCAGAAAGAGCATGTTATTTGAGTGTAGCTATTCCCACAATGCACCACTAACCCTTATGCATATGGAATTACTACATTTTTGTTGGTTGGATTTGGAGGAGTGTTTGAGATCTGACTGTGAATGCTAAGAAAAAAGCTGTAAATGCTTTTTTATTTATGTTCAAAAACACTTATGTTATAATGTTATATATGTTATAATACTAATATTACATTGTTGTTGTATATCTCCATACATTCTAGTAAAGGTTTAGTGTCCACTACCTTCACTGAATACTCCACAGCAGTAACTCTGTGCAGACATCTTCTGCAGACAGAAGTTGCTGTCTGTCCAATTTCCTCCTTAAGCTCATAAACATCACTGAAGGCCACGTCGCCACGAAGATGCTGCAGGGAACACAAAAAGTCATACATAAACATCTCAAATTCAAATTCTAATTCAAATTAGCATTATTGGCATGAATGTATAGCACCAATATTGCCAAAGCTTTATATAAGGTACATAAGGACAATTAATTTAATACATTTCATTAGATAAGAAAATAAAACAGCACAAGTTGTGTTTGTGTGTGTTAATACAAAATAAAATAATAATAATTAAAAAAATATATAAAATATAACAATTCCGTAAATTAAAAAATTTAAATAAACTAAGTAAATGACACAGTAACGTGTGTGTGATTCTCTCTCTCTCTCTCTATATATATACATAAAATTTCATATGTCTGTCATAGTCAAATGTGTCAAGGTCATATATTGAGAGAATGACTGCTTCATTAAGCACCCTACCCTAAGTCTTAATTATTCAGTCTGTTCATTCAGTCAGAGGTCATTTCAGTGATTTATTTACATAATTAATTTGTTATTCAATCAGTGCGTATGTGTTTAATTTAATTAGATGTTGTACTAGGACATGAGCTGTTTTCTTAAAGATGTATATACCTGTGCTATGGGGTTGATGTTGGTCACCTCCTGACGAGAAGGTGCTACAGTAGCAACACTTGGCTCCTGAATTTGAGTCGTTGCGACAAAGCTGAAACCACGGAATAACTGGTGTGTGTTTGCGCTGGGAGGGATGCCAGGAGAATCTGGATAGGCAAAGACACGCAGAATCTAACATGCATCATCAGAAATTTCAACCACTAAATATAAAGGGTGTATCACCACTTCATACATTTCATCAGTTAATGGATCTAATTTATCACCACGTGTGTGTGTATCTTTGTATGTTTTAGTTACCAGTGGGTGTTCTGGAGGTGAACTCAGGGTCAAAATGGAAAGTGTCTTCGGGTCTTCCAACTGTTGGTTTGAACGGAGGTCTCATTTCCTTCTTGTACAACTTCTACAGAAAACAAAATTGATCAGCATTTATCAGTGACAGTTAGTTTAACCACAAAATGACAAATGAGCTGGTGCAGACACAACATAATGTGGTGCCAAAAATGGGGTGGCGATGGAGCAGTAGATGAGACGTGCAATTGGTGTTGAAGACCTGGGTTCAGTTCCCACTGTGGCATCACCATGTGTGACCCTGAGCAAGACTCTTAACCCCTAGTTGCTCCAGAGATGTGCGATCTCTGACATATATAGCAATTATAAGTCGCTTTGGATAAAAGCATCAGCTAAATGAGTAGATGTAAAAGTCATGCTCACAGTTAGTTAGTGAAAAGTCAAAAGTGTCCATAAAATTGATGTCTTTACTCGTCACTGGATCCAGTATGAACAATGAAATATGGGCTGGGTTTCAAACAGTTCACATCTCACATTAAGCTAATCCTATAGTGATGCACGTTTTAAGATAAATATGTATTGAGTCAGCAATGACACAGCCTGATATTGAAATTTAACAGGGAAGGCAAAGAATAGAGCAAATTAGAAGAGAAGAGAGTAAAAATACAGAATGCAAATATTCAAATTAGATTGAAAAATAACGTTTGACTTCTACTCATGGATAATGATACATCCTCATTTTATAGACAGTGACAAAAAAGACACCTACTGTATATGATACGTAATGTGATGCCAGGAGAAAACAACAAAACAAATTATATAACAGTACAAAGAGGGGAAAATTCCGATGGCACCATGGATTCAGTTGCAACCGCAATCTGCCATGTCTCCAGAGTATGCAAGTGTATTGCTGGATATGGCCTGCAGGTGTCACTATTATAATGCCAGTAATATAATGCTTGTCTTTGCCTGCTGTGAGCAGTCAGGTAGGGTTTCACATTAAATAACTGTAACAGAGGCCATCGGCATTGGAAGATTTATTGCGCAACACTTGCACCCGCTATCTGCCATGTCTCAAGGTCTGATTCACAAAACATTTTGCATTATTAATATTACAGTTTTGCAGCTAAGTGCAATTTCCCCTTGTTTTGTGTCTGCAATTTTTCCACTAATATTTGTTCTTAAAGCTTACTGAAGTAGTATATCACACAACATTGTTAAGCATCATGTGAAATCAAAACATGCAGCTGTAACACTGTAACTTTCCACTCATATGTTAAAATGTTTGTTAAAATGTTAAAAACTATGATAATGATGATCATTGTCATCATTTTTCTTTAGGATGATCCATCATCCCAGCGGGATTCCCTCCTTGTTTTACAGTATGCCCACCTGGTCTGGAGCTCGGTCTATCCCAGTTTTCTAGTAGTCGGCCCCCTTGCCACGTCACGGGGTTCTGCAGCCAATCATCTGCTTTCTCTGGCTGATCGTGAGAGCTGATAAAAGTCGTCTCCTGGAAATGCCAGAGGCGGCTGTGATTTAAACTCAGCAGTCTGCCTCTGTTGCCTCTCATTGTGTTCATTATTAACTTGTATTACAGTTGTCTGTATATAACGTTACCTCAGGTCGTTGTTATTCATGTTAACGCGTTTGAGGCATTGGTTTAGTAGTTGGGCTACTGAACCCAAGCCCAGCTGGGCAATAGGGTGGGACAACAGGGTGCTTTAAATTCCACCAACTCTCTGAAGAATTAAATAATTCACTCTGCATGTACAACTGCATGTAGCTGTGTTGTGAATTGGACTTTTTTTACTGCATTTTTATTTCTTCAAGTGTATTACTGAGTATGGCCTGCAGGTGTCACCATTGTAATGCCAGTCGTTGCCAGCTGTGAACAGTCTGGTAGGATTTCACATCAAATAACTGTAACAGAGGCCACCACCTTTGTAAAGTATAGGCTATTTATGGCGAGAGTGTAACCAGTAACACACATGCACGGCTGCTGAGAAGGTGAGGATGCAGATTTTGTCAGTTTGGTCAGCTTTATGAGAGAAAATCCTCAGAGATCGCGACATGACTGAAATATTGAAGGATCACAGAGAAAAAGTCAAACTAGACTCTGATGGACAACAGAGGAACTGTTCTGCCTGATACAGCCCAGTGATTTTATTAGATGTGGAGGAGAACATAAGCTTCTTATCGATAGCTTGTCACATCAAGCCAGCAACACCATCTGTAAATGGGAAAATGTGGTGTTTGGCAGAGCCGAGTAGGTAGTAATGTGGTGAGGAGTAACAGTGAGAGCCAGTGGTGAGGGCAGAGATTAGTGGGCATGCAAAGCAGATAATAGTGGATTTTATTTTAGAAATTAGAGCTTCACAACTCATAACAGCGGATAAACAAGTGTCACAAGCCTTCTGAACATCTCTGATAAAAAGGAATGGGTGCAGAAAGATTTTTTTTTTCACTCCAAAATGCTGAGATGCCTGGCTATCAAAACTGATTTTCTAGAGAACAGAACCTCTCTCTGTAACTCTAGGAAAGTGACAGTGAACAGTCTTGCTGGTGTATAACATTGCTGAGTTGCTTTTAACTGCTCTTGTTAGACTTCTGCAGCATGAATAAAAAAAATAACTTTCAAGTTTGCCAGAAACAAATCTACTTTCAAAATATGATTCTGTGAAGTTTGAACATAAGCTTTGGGCAAGAGTGCTTACAGCTAAAATGGTAAATGGACTGTACTTGTAGAGCACTTTCTAGTCTTCTGACCGCTCAAAGACACACATACATGTCAAATTGACCCAATCATACACTGATGGCAGAGGCTAAGGTGCCAACAGCTCAACAGAAACCAGAAAGTAATCATTCACACACCAATGGGAGCAATTTGGGGTTCAGTATCTTGCGCAAGGGCACTTCGACATGCAGGCTAGAGAAGCCGGGGATTGAAACACCTATCGGTCGGCGACCCGCTCTATCTCCTGAGCCACCACAGCAGCAAAAAGATCCACACATCCAAGGAGTGAATGTCAAGGTTAGATTATGTTAGCGCAGGTAATGTCTGTAGCCAGAACATTTGCGCATGAGCAAACTTTCTGTGAGAAAGGCTATTACAGATAAGAGGATTATTCCCAATAAAGTTGTGCAAGACCAAGATAAAGGTGAGTTAGGGATTTAGCCTTTTTAGCAAAATCTGATACAAAAGATGTTCAATGAGTCATGACTGTGGGCAACACATGGGGAAGTGGATGAACAGCAGCAGGGTTTTGATGACAGGAACTAACAACTAAAGTCCCCCGATGTAATTCAGATGTGTTGTTCTTAGAATAAATTTTTTTCAATCTAAGCCAGTCCACTAATTTAAATAGCGCACTTCAGAAGTACAACTTCAGGGAAAACCGTACAACCAGGTGTAGTTGTTGGTAGTAGGACAGGGTATTTACTGACAGACTTTTCCACAATTGTGACATACAATAAAGATATCTGGCTGAGTGTGTATCACATTTTGTTCAGTATACTGTATACAGCATGTGTGTACAAGTATATATTGTAAAGAGTGTTCTTCCATGAAAAAAACACAGCACGAAATTATACAGGCTACAGAACATTGTTTATAAATTGTACTTACATTCCAGTCTATCGATGCAAAGAAGCGATGTCTTTTTATTTCTTCCACTCCTTCTGGTCCTGCACCTAACAGTCAGAGAGAAATATGTCATTGTTCACATCTATTAGACAAAGAGACAGCATGGCAAAAACACCTAGTAATTAAAAACAAAATAAAACATACAAAGAGCATGAATATAGCCAGATTTAATAGCATTAGCTTTTGTGTGAAGTGCCTCATGTTAACTGACTCAACTGTTTTGCAAAATGTTTAAAATTTCATTTTAGGTTGCTGCCATCATCTACAGCTTCATCATCATTTACATTTTGCATTCCTCCCCAGTTGCAAAAAAATTTAAATGTACTACACATTTGGTTTATGTATATATAGTACCTAGTCGATTAGCAGGGTTTCTCTTGAAGAGTGCTCTTAATAAACTCTGCACTTCAGGACTGAGGAACTGTGGCATTCCCAGCTTAGCCCTGTACAGACAAGACAAGAAGCGGGTTTATGCACATGCATAGGTTTGTTAATGCTCTAACATATTAACATTGTTTTTAATGTTCTGAGATTGATAAAAAAAAAAAGCAGAAGTAGATCACAAAATTTGAGGATATAAGTTTGACCAAAATGCAACAACATCCTGTACACAGTGTATATAAAGAAAACCACTGTTACATCACTCACACATAGAAACTAAGAACAAGAAACTAATAAAACAACACTAACACAAGAAGACAATATTAAGCTATACCCAGACCATTATGAGTTGGTCATAAATTAAAGGCTAAGAATAACAACAATAAATGATAACAGTTTGATTTGTTCTTACTTTAGAATAAGCGCCATTGTTTCCTTTCGATCTTTTCCTTGGAATGGTAACGATCCTGTCAACATCTCAAACTGGAAAACAGATGACAAAAACTGTCAGAGGACATAATGCTGACCAGTAAAAGGAAATGGAGGGGACTGTTGTATTTATTTGACTTGAAAATGCTGACATATAGTTGTTATATATATACTATATATAGGCATATACATGTATAGAGCTTTATTAGGTACACCTGTTCAATTGCTTGTTAACACAAATAGCTAATCAGCCAATCACATGGCAGCAACTCAGTGCATTTAGGCATGTAGACGTGGTCAAGACAACTTTCTGAAGTTCAAACTGAGCATCAGAATGGGGAAGAAAGGGCATTTAAGTGACTTTGAACATGGCATGGTTGTTGGCTGGTCTAAGTATTTCAGTAACTGTTGATCTACTGGGATTTTCACGCGGAACCTTCTCTAGAGTTTACAGAGAATGGTCTGAAAAAGACAGTTGTGTGGACAAAAATGCCTTGTTGATGTCAGATATGATCACTGACAAAAATCCAGTAGAAATGATAGTAGATCATAATGAATTTGCAAACAATCCATTAACTACCCATGCAATATTATACACGTAATTTACTATAATTCATTTTGTGATAAGAAACATCATCATTAGTTATAGATTGGATATTATATAAAAATAAAAGAAATATATAATATCAAAATACCATGACTAAAATCATAATATGGAAAAAGGGATATTGTATCCTGTCGCAGATTAATTGAGCACATAAATCAGCCTGAGCAACAAATCTGCCACTGCTGCTGACATGACCCTGCTTTCCAGCACCCTTTTAATTGTATTTACCTGTTTTTAGTTTTATCATGTCTGCATAGTCCAGAGGGAGTATTTTGTTCAGCCGTTTGTTTGTTTGTTTGCTTTATCATTTGCATATTCCAAATACTAGCCGAGGGCAGATAGGGGTGCCATCTTTCCCTGGTCCCCTGATGTAGCTGCCAGCTGTCAGTGAATGCTAACCTCCTTTTTAATATTAGTAAAATAAGCCAACAGGCTAACAAAACAAGCAGAATCCAACAGATGCACGATTACTGAAAGTGATGGAACATAATCTGCCAGATTCGGTAATTAAGCAGCTTTACTACCAGAAGAAAGCCAAATTAGGAAACCTGGCTCATTATCTAGGACTGAGACTTTGGCTCATAAGATATAGCAAATTCATGCAATGTTTTTGACAGCATGTTCAGACAAAACTTGCAAGGCAGCATAAAATGTGTATGCAAAGTAGTGTAAATGATTGTTCTGAGATTAAACAGTTCTCACCATAAGCACCCCAAATGACCACCAGTCGGCACTTTGTGTATGGCCTCTCCTGTTTACAACCTCTGGAGCCATGTACTCTATTGTTCCACAGAAGGAATATGCTCTTTTATCATGGTCAATGGCCTCCTTACTTAAGCCAAAGTCTAAAACACAGAGAGATGAGGGTACAAAGTAAGCAGAAATACTGACATTAAGTAAAAGATGAATAGGAAGACAGTTGGATGCACTGACCAGTTATCTTAATGTGTCCTTCTTCATCTAGAAGAATACTGTTGGGAAAAATGGATATTAAAATCTGCTTTAAAGATAACTGTGTAAAATAAATGGATGCAAAAAAACTCCAGCATTTATGAGATAGTACTTTTCAGGTTTGAGATCCCTGTAGATGATCCCTAGGCTGTGCAGATGGTCCAAGGCCAGGGCCAACTCTGCAAGGTAAAACTTTACATCCTCTTCTGTAAACATTACCTAGAACAAATAAAGACATGTGGTTGTATTAAGTAATGACGAAAAAAACAAGGAGCAAACATGAGCTCGTAAAAAAAGATCATAAAACAGCAAAATATAAAAAATGGGTGGATGGCACCTGTTGGTGTCTAACTCTTAGTAATCATGAAGTAAAATATCACTTTGCCACAACATTTCTAAGTCACATTAAATTTACTACTACTTAAACTTAACTCTTCACATATAAGTCCATATATCTCTTCATTGACATTAAAACTATCTAATAACAAAACCCTTGTGGAAGTTCCTAAAGGTGATTATCGGACTCTTAGGGATGCACTTTTTTCTACTATTTCTTTATTCCTGTCATTAATTAGTTTGTCAGTTCATTTGTTTGTTCTTTCTTCACTCTAGAAGAAAAGTTTGTGACTTCCAGGAGTTGTGAAAGCTGCAGTGCAACAGAGAGAAATATCTTGCCACTGCAGGAAAAACGCTGATTTCTTTAGACCTTTTGGGTCTTAAAGCTGGGGTGGGCAAAGCTGGAAAACTAGCAAGAGACAGCAGAAAGTATCCAACCGACTATACAGCCAACAACAGACCTTGAAAAGTAAAGGCTTGTCATTTTTTTTTCAGTGTAGATGGAGAAAACATACCTCCTTTGACAGACGAGTGAAAAGGTCTCCTCCTCGGAGAAAGTCTAGGATCAGATAGAGCTTTCCTTCTGTCTGGAAGGCTACGTGCACACACACACACACACACACACACACACACACACACACACACACACACACACAAATTATATATATCCTCTATATATGTGTAGAGGATGTATTGCTGTAGTGGGGCTGTATTGTACACATAATTCTACTGAAAGTAGAAAAGGTGAGTATCCAGTCTCAGCAGGGTAGGTGTGGAACAAACTCTGCATCATTGCATAATTTAGCACATTCAGTGTGTGTGACTACTTGCTTTTTTTCTCATTTTTATGCGTCAAAACAAACTTTTACTTTGCCTGGCCTGTTCTGTGTAAGCTCACAGGGACTAATGAGCCAAGGCAATAGCTCTCTGAACAGATACTTGGTGTAAATGTGAAGCCAGAGGGCTGCTATAAAAAGGGTCATGATCGAGGGCCAAAAAAAGGTTTGTTTGCTTGTTATGAAATGAAATAACATTCAGCTTCTCTTCCACTCTGCTTTTCTTTTGTCAAAAAAAGAGGATCTGGTTTGTTATATCTGGGAATACACTGTGATTTCAGAGAGAGGTATTCAAATCAACACCTGAATCGAGATCATCGGACAGTCAGACTTACCATAGTGCAGTTTAACTATAAATGGATGGTTCACTTCGGCCAGAATGTCTCTTTCCATTTTGGACCGCACGCGATCCCGAACTGAGAAGTGGACAGTGGGAAAAGAAGAATGTGTTTAATAACATAATATACAGGTATTTCTACCTGCGTGCAAATAAATCACGATGACCTGTAATACGATGGGTAGATTTCATGTACCATGATTGAAAAATGTAATTTGAATTAGACCCATCCCAAAGTTGCTGCTGGGCTATAGTGCAGCGGAAACTACAACAACAGTGTTAGTAAAGCATCTGTCTCCTTGACAGGATGAGACCATAAGTATTGAAATTCCAGGGGTGCAGGTTAAGAGGATTAAGGCTTGTACAAAGACACTAAATCAGCACATGACATCTCAACCTGCTTTTACAGTACATCCTCTTTTACAATAATCCCATTTGACGCAAAACACTGCTTCAAAAGTACAAACTAACCTCTTTTACCCCAAATGCATCCTGAATCCAGGGCACTCAGAGAACTCTGACAATCATATATCTCTTCTCAGTCTTGTGCAAAACCATTATTAATCTTAACAAATTACCACCACTCAGGGCCCAATGAAGAACAAAGTTGTTATTGAAGCATAGTGTGAGAATTCTTTTTGTTTTGTACTATTTTTTATCTTTAAACCATGCCTTCCTACACAATATACAATGGATGTTTTCAAATTTGTTGTTCTTAATTTCAAGAATCCAAAAAATGGGTGCATGAGGCATTTATGCCTCTCTAAAAGAAAGAATTGGAATATATCAAAATAATTAATGAGGCCATTAAGACAAATAGGTATTTCAAAGTATTAGTAGTTTAACTTACTGCATCTCCCATTTCAGCTTTTTCCATTTTTACCTTTCAGTGTGGCTTTCTTCAGGACCTTCATGGCATACAGCTGTCCTCTGTCCACTCCTCTGATCTTCCTCACCAAAAACACCTGGAATCATCACAATTAATCCATCACTGTCATCATCACATTTTCTGAATTGGGATATTTTTTTAAAGTTTGGAGCAATTTAAAACACTGATTTAGCACTTCAAAAGAACCTTTGTAAGCTGCATTAGTTAAACATTAAACACAAGTAATATTCAGGTGTTGCTAATAGAAAGATCTGTTTCAGTAATATCTTTAGCCCAATATAACAAATCCCAATTTGCCTAAAGGGGCTTTACTACAGCGCCCTGCGCTCTCTATCCTTAGACCCTGCTCTTTGCCTTACCTGCGACTTGTTGCCTAACAAGCTAAGGTAAGTGCCAGTTACCATCACTTTTCATACAAGATTCACATAAATGCTTTTTCACTGTGAGAAGGACTGTTTACTGAATACTACATTCCACATATTTTTCTGCACTTGTGGTCTGTGGCTGTTTTTCACAGTTTGTGCCCCTTGGTTCCTTTTTTGTGCCACAATATGATATTTTAGGGGATGGTGCGCTTCTGTTTTTTTTTTTACTGCAGTTTGGGGAAAGCTCTTCCCTGTTTCAGCTGGCAATAACCACATGCACAGAGGAAGGCCCATAAAGAAATGTCTGTAACAGTTTAGTGTGTGGAAAAACCTGACTGTTCCAAACAGAGCAAATCTGCAAACTGGTGAGTCCAAACTCTTCTGGAAAGACTTCCCAGAGGAGTGGGAGCTATTAAAACAGCATTTAAATGTCCATGGTTTCCAAATGAGATGTTCAACAATCACTTATGAGTGTGCACATACTTTTGGCAATATAGTGTATATGTGAAGTACTAATATTTCAGTGAAACTGTTGAAGTCACATCTTACAGACTGATTCCAAGATGTACTGTAACTATAAACATGTAGTACAGCTGAGGAGGTGCTGCCCCACTACATCACCTAACACAAGTAATGACCTACTGGGTCTATAAAGTAAGTAGAGAAAGCCTGTTGGTAGTCAGCATTTGTGCCTAGTGTAATGGGTTATGTTTTGGCTGGTAGTGTCAACACTGATCTTGTGTCCCTGAAAAGAACCTACTTTCTCTCAGATTTCCTTTACATGAGTTGTGGTTTCAGATATTCAGGTATCAGTGGTTCTGGTAAAAGTGTACCTTTCCATAGGAGCCCTGTCCCAGCACTTTAAGCAGCTGGAACTGAGAGGGGTCTGCTTTCTCACAACCCTCCTTAACATGGTGGCTGATGTCAATCTCCTTAAGTATACTGTCATCCTGAGGAAAGAGAGACAGACGTCCCAATTAGTATGTTATTTACATATACAGACACAGGAAAAACAGAAAAGCTAAGAAAAACTGAGGAGATGACTGTCTCAAAGGTGAGACGTGGACAAGACAAGATGAATTACATTTTACATCTTAGCAGCTATGAAATACAGTTCATGTAACATCCATATCGATAAAACGAACCCAAAAAATAATTTAAATCGCTCATAAAGAGAGGTTATTTATGAGCCATTATGCTATTGCAGGGAAGGTATGGGTACGGGCAGTGATGCATCATGTAAGCTGCCCTTTGCAGCCTATTCAGTCTGCTCAGTGAAGCAAATGATCAACTGCCAACCCAGGGCACGACTGGGATTGGTCAGTGTGACAATATACTGTAATTCTGTAAAGTTGTCAGTGACATTTAGAAGTTAAAAGCTTAACATCCCCGGTTTCAATGAAGTATGAAATGTTGACAGAAGGAGTTAGTAAATCTACAGAGGTAATTGTTGTAAATTATTATGATAGCTTCCACAAGTTTAGAGAAATGTCACACATTTTTTGTTTTTGTTTCTTTAGGGAGGAGGCACCAAGACATTCACATGTGCAGCATGGCATGGTTGAAAAATTGCAGTGAATTTAGGGTAAATTACTACATCCATGTGCGCATTATTTGGTTTGATCTGTTTGAGTAAAAATGCACATGGTGATAAAAGGAACAGTGCTGTCCAATGTTTCCTGTGAATATATCAGCTTTTAGTTTTACTAACATGGTTTGTAGTTTAGCTACAGCTTTATTTACATAATATACTGCGTGAAGTACTAGATATTTCACAAGCTTTACTTTCTAGTCTAATTTGGTTTGTAGAACTGACAAAATTGCCTGCCACTGTCAGAACATATTGAGGCCTTATTGGATTAAATCAATACAATAAAATGTTTCTATAATGGCATGAGATCTATCCCTGTATTTGGAATTAGAGCAGTTTCTAAGATTCCATTTAAAGCTAAAAATAATCTGTCACTTAGAAGTTTCTGCCAAAACAGTTATTTGATGCTATCTCTGCAGTAAGAGAGTGTTGCTGATTCTGTGAATAACGTGTGTTTTGCTGTTACACTTTACCCTAATCAAAAGCATGCAATGATTTCCTTCAAGATTTATTTTTATTTTTAACAACAGAAACAAAATCTGCCAGCGGGAGTTATAATTCCAGTTGTTCCAGCACAGTTTCCTTTGTGTCAGGAATTTTGTAGAAATGAAGAGTCATTGATGCAAAATGACACTCGATGTGAGAAATTTCATGAAATATAAACTGATTCATATTGGAAACGAGTGAAATAATCTCACCTTCCTGACAATTCTGTTTACTTTTCAATAATGGATAATTGCTAAAAATAGATTTTCTTTTGTACATAATAAAAGAAGCAAACAGGCAGAGCTGCACATTCATCCTCAGTGAAACAAACCTGACAGCATGTCAACTGCTGACATAGCATAGCAGCAGTGCAGATTCACGCCCCACCTAACACAGTCAGTAATGTCAAAGGATTCTCTTATCACTTGTTTCGACTCAATTTTCACATAATTTTGTGCCAGTGCTCAAAAAGCTATACTTAGCTATACTAGTATGTGGAACTGTATCAAATTATAATGATTAAATTATGTGAATGAGGTAATACATCATGCATAAAGTTTATTAGACTAAACAGCATTTAAACTCGGTGTTAATATGAGATGGCTATGTTCTAAGCATTGAGAATGTGGGTTTGCACTTTGAGTGTAAGACAACATTTGGGGTTTAAAAGTAATTAACCTCTTTGCACACTGAAACTGTGAAGTCAGAGCTTTTGTAATATAGTTCACCTGCAGTGATGTCACTAATAGGGGTTGTGGCTTAAATTGTAACATGCTGGAAAGTTTCATGCCATGGAGAGTGTAGTAGCGGTTTGCCTTATGTGATTCACTACTGCTTTACAAACAGGGCACGAGGAGTGACACCCATCAACCAGAACGGAGGCCTTGAACCTGTTGTTCAAGGCCTTGGTAGGAGCTTCTGGGATGCTGACCCTGAACTTTGACCTTCCCATGAAGGGGAGGAAAGTGAAAAGAGAACTTCCCCACGCAGAGCATCATAGTAGATATGACAGTCCATACAGATGTGGACTGTCAGCTTAACAGGTAAACAAACCCAAGCAGACAGACATTTGCCAAACAGAAACACTAAAACACACACACACACATACACACACACACACACGCACAGGCAGATGCCTGTCAAGCTGATTCATCAGCAATCACAACAACAACAACAACAACAACAACCAGGAGAGGGGAGAGGGTGATATTTTCTATTTATATCTCAAACATACAGGTAGACTGCTGCAACAGCATTCTGCCTTTCTCTCTTCCCCGCTGGTTTGTTTGGTCTATAAATAGACCTCCACTGCTGTGGCTGTCCTCTGAATCAATCTGTCCGTATCCATTTATCTATCAACCTGCCTGGCTGGCTGCTTGTTAGCCTGTTAGTGTTTCTGTCTGTCTGGACTGCATTTCCATGTAGCCTGTCCCTCTCCCTTAGTCAAAACAACCCCCCAGTTTTCTGGATTCTTGACAGACAGGCAGAGCAACAGCTGTTAACGATGCAGCAATGACTCCTGAACCGCTCCACAACAAACCAGTGAACACACACACTCGTCCCACACCCATTCCCATGTGCACAGACTACTCACACACATCCTACTTTAGATACGAGACGGCTGCTGTTTTGTTTTAATATTCACACAAACGCACACATGGCGCAGCTGTGCAGTCGCCCCCTTCCAGTACACACATACCAATCTCTAGTTGGTAGAAGTTTGTACCGCTCCAGGATGGGTGTCTAAACCGCTCGACTCACCTCTAGTTGACAGAAGCCAGTGTTGTTCTTGTTCCTCGCTGCCTTGTTCTTCAGGTAGATAGAAAACCATCTCCGCACTGTGAATTTTCGCGTGCTGGTATCCATGGCAATGGGCAGACCTATGCATCTATCCCATAATGATGAACATCTCCCTGTAGGAGGTCCTAAGGTAGAGATGCAGAAACTGAGCTTTTTTTGGTAATCTATTTGTCCCGCAGTTTATCCATTAGCCCATCCTCAATGCAGTCGTCGCTTTTTAGTTTCCCCATCATTCACATTCGCCGCCCGTCTCTCTGGTGGGTTTCAGCCCGTCGTGTCCCCCCCTCCTCCGCCTCTCAGCTGCAGTGGACGCCAGTAAGCACGCAGTCAGAGTTGTAACAGAGCCGTTAATCTACGCAGACAGACAGGCAGGATGACAGGCGGGGCAGGTGCTACTGGGTTTGGGATTGTCTTGTTGTGCAGCAGGCTCACTGCGTGAGGCTGCAGGGTGAGGTGACAAATAAATCTGTTCCGCTGAATCAGGAGAGGTGTGTGTGAGCTCCCCCTTCACGTCTCTGCCTGTGCATGTGTGTTCATCCCCTGATGCCTCCTTCTCTCTCTCTGCAGAACAAGGGATTGTCACCAATCATACTGTGTGCTGGCGAGCTCCCAACTCCTCCCTCCCTCATTCTCCCCTGTTCCTACCCCCCACCTCCCTCTCTGTCTCCCACCAGCATATAGCAACAGCTGGTGAGGTCACATGGTGTAACCCAGCTACCTCTCTCTGTCTCCCTCATCCTTTGCCCCTTCTCTTTGGCTCCTGCTTGACATCCAATAACACACACCGATACAGGCGGAATGAAAAAAATGAAGCCAAACGTCACAGTAGTGGAAAATACTGTGGCTCAGATTCAGTGACATTACATCAGAATTCAGTTCAATTTGATGACAGCATTCATTGTTACAATCAATAATGACAGAAGCAGGGACATCAATCACAGAGAGTACAGTGTGATCTGGTTGATAACTGGGCATGAGTGTATGCGTGTAGGTATTGGATATGTCACATCAGCAGCTTTGCAGAACTGCAGTGTTACATAACCACAGAGAGACAGAGGGAGATGGAAACAGACTAGGAGGGGGTGAGTGCTTGGGTAAGTGGGTGGGTGGGGGGATTAGATGGAAGCAGGGGGTAAATCAGGACTGCTGCTCTACCTGGGTCAAGTGTCCTGGGCTTTCATTTTATTCTAAAATAAGGTTTCATCAGCCGGTGTAATTCACCTTAAATGCTTGAATTGTGATCCCCAAACTTGGAACATCACTAAGAACAAGAGCTCATAGTCCTGTTTTCATGTGTTTGACAGGATTTGAACCACATTCAGAACATAGCTGGCACATTTCAGGGCATTTTAGCACTATTGAAAATGTAATCAGATGTGTTTAGTCAATCTGTGGTGCTGTGTTGTGGGAGGAGATTCAGGATTATGGACTGGTGTCTTTGTCCCGGTAGGATTAAGGCTCTGTAAGGAGATCACAACATTAATATTCATGCACACGGAGTAGATATGGACAGATAGAAAGAGACTAGCTGAAATATAGTACTATTACTATATTATACTACATGCATAGACAAACGAGTTAAGATTACACCCCTTAAAACCATCCTGAAACCACTGTTTTCAGGCAGATGGTCCATGTATATTCATTCCCCGGGGTCTATTCATAGGTGGAATTCACTTTCAATTACATAATTAAAAATACAAATTTAATAAATTTAATACAATTTTAATCAATATTGCATGTTTCATTTTAACTCACAGATGACTAGAGGGCACATTGACTTAATATTTAATGTTTTATTGACATTGAAAAAGTGACAGTACAGAAGTTCATGCTAGTCATTTCACACCACAGCATTTGTCCACCATCATTTACCTTTCTGCTCATGCTGAATTCATTTATCTATGCATAAAAAAGCCAGACAGCACCAATAGAAACAAATCATTGTACAAATCACTGGAGAATTAAATAATGTTTACCAAAACATTTGCTACATCCTTTGAAATCAAACATTTTATCTGTACAGGCGTAGAGCGTGTGTCGCAAAAATGGTGCATAATGAACTTGGGGTAGGTCTTGAGTTTGAAAATGAACAATGCAGAAGAAACTGAAACATTTACTCTCTACACTATATTTACTTTCTTGTCTATGCATAATGTATGTACACTATTGGTTTTAAGCTCACACGTGTGATGTGTGAACAGTCCCTGTTCAGCAACATAGACAGACCTAACCAGGCCTACAGCATATCATTGAGCAATTGCTTATGTTGTTGGAAAACATCAGAAGGTTACACATGATAGCTGGCCACTGTCTAAAAGATGTAGACCCTCGGATTCATCTACTGATAAGGGTCAGGAAGGAACACAATTCTATTAAAGCACTATGTAATAGAGGAGTGTGTGTCCTGGCTTTTGTAGGATATGAAAACAACAATACCCAGTAATTTTTTTTCAAGTACCTGTCAAAGCCAGAATTTTCATGCCGTTCAAAAAAAATGTTTGTGCATTGATTGTGTGAGGCTATTTGTGATGTACATTATCATTAAAGCTATGATGTTTATACTGAAAGCCTGAGAAAAATTTAATTATAGTTACTCAGTGTTTGCATGCTAAATTACAGTACAGTTGACTGGTAAATAAAGTGTTATTTGTCTTTGTGTGTGTTTAAGTAGGGTTGTAGTGTGCGTTGCATTTCAGTTTGCACATGTATGTGTATTATGTAAGAGGTGGGTAGTAAACTGGCATATCATGGTCACACACACTGAACCCAGATGCCTTGTCAACAGCCATGGGGTTGTCCCCGTCTCCCTTAGGTATTGATTTCATGGTAAACTGTTTCTCGCAGTCCAGGAGGGTGAAGTCAGGACTGAAACAGATCTCAATCTGCCCCAAAATCTGGACATCAGCATTCTGTCCAACACAAGAACAAACAATTTAATAATGTAACAGGTTTTCAGCCAACATAGTTTGAATACCGGACACAAAAAATGCAACTACACATTCCTGAAGACCATGCAAAACACAAACAGCAAAGTACAATCTTATTATTTGAATTTATGGAGTTTATACCTTTGATGAATGGGCACACTGGATCTTAGGTGTGACGCCGTAGAAGTTCTCTATGACTCCTTCAATTTGTGAAAACTACACATAGACACATTATGAGCAGAAAGAAGAGCAAAAGTGAGAGTCACTTTCATGGCACAGATTATTCCTTATATAACACCAACATTTCAGATTTTAATATACCATAATTTGACATTAAAATATGAGTGGACCTACTGTGTAGTATTTTTCTGAAGGGGTGATGTCAAACTTCTTTAGGATGCTACAACAAAAGAAACACAGATTTTTGTTTGAGGCTTCTGTATCCGTGTATCCGTTCTTTGATTATTTAGTTTTAAAACCAAAACGGAAAAAAAGATAAACAGAAAACAAAAAAAACAGACATCGGGGTTTTTTTTTCTGTTTTAAGACCAAAACAGAAAAATATTGGTTTTGATATTTAACGTATCTGATTTGTGTAGCTTTGTGTGTTACCCTTGATAAACCTGCAGCAGATACACTTGAGTGAAGGCGGTGCCTGATTCAATGTGATTAAGATGAGCCTGAATATTAACATAAGTGGGTTTTGGTTTTTAAGATTTCTTCAGTATCAAATTAATTCAGTGATAGTTGTCAATACATCCAATGGTACACAGTAAACATGAACTATTATTTATAGTTAAATCGGCTGAATATTAACGAACCATACACATATTAAAAGCCTCTCCACACTGTTTCGACCTGACCTTTATTTTCTTAGTGAGACGGAAGAATTTAGAAAGTTGCGCGGCGCTGCGGAGAGACTCCAGCTGCAGTAGGCACATGGATTAGGCTATGCGTAAAATCAGGAGCATCGGACTTCATCCAGCCAGAGGGAACGACCACTGACAGTCCGCAGTGCGTCAGTTCCACGGGCAACACAACCCATAATAGGGCTAACGGAGGGGGAGCGGGGCGTTGGATCGTACAGGGCGAAGGAGAGGAGGTCTTGGGAGTGACCTGGCGTGCTGCAGAGAGTCGGTGATCATTCCCTCTGGTTGGATGAAGCCTGACGCAGACCACAGTTGTTGCAAACAACAGGCACACAGGTACAGCAGCCATTTAGTTTGAAAACCAATAGGGATACAACACCAGTCATAGATAGAACAAAACGCAGCTGCTTTATTTTTCCGTTGTTGTTTTAAAACGGAAAAATCTGTTTTTCCATTTAAAGACAGAAAAAACAAAAAACTTTTTTTTTTTTTTTCAAATTCAGTTTTGAAATGAATTAATCAATGAACGAACCATACACGGATTCTTCACGGTACAGCAGCTAGCCTATATAATATTGTCCTGTTTTTCTAACTAAAAACCCACTTGTTGATGTTCAAGCTCATCTTAATCACATTTAATCAGGCACCGCCTTCACTCAAGTGTATCTGCTACAGGTTTATCAAAATCAGTATGTTTCCTTTTTGGTTTTAAAACAGAAAAAACAAAAAACGACTTGGTATTTTGTTTTTTCTGATTGCGTTTTGAAACAAATAATCAAAGAACGAACCATACACGGATTTTCCAGGTGTTGATGCTTTTCTCCAGAGTGACTTAAAATGAGTACATAACAGAGGTCAGTGTGAGGGTGCGAAAGTGTACATGTGCTGTACCTGTCCAAATCCAGTTTATGGTATAGTTCCAGTGCCTTGCTGAAGTATTTATGTTGACTATTCAGAGAAGCTGCTTTGGCTGCACATGTACCATGTTTGTGCCACTCATATTTCCTTTTGAAAACAGACAAGTCAGAGGATAAGTTAAGTTTGTGACTGTGTCATTAAGATCCTACAAATTTCAAAGTGTACAAGGCATAGTATAGTGAAGCAAAGTACATCAGCAGCCACAACTACAATCTGCACTATTATACAGCAATACAGTAGTTATTATCACTGTGTCATTTGTCAAACAGAGGAAAGACACTGGTTGTACACATTATTTGCATATCCGACTCTACTTCAGTTTGGATACATTGAAAACAAGAACTAAAGAAAAAGTGTCATAGACCAATGTAACAGGAAAATAAATCTAAGGATTGAGTAAATACCAGAATCCAGCAGACAGGGGGTTACGCAAGTCAGGCCAACTCTTCTTCATGTCTAGAAGCAGGTCCTGAAAATATACCCCCCCGCCCAAAAAAAAATTATTTGTTTTATCCATGAGTATACCAACTCAAAATCTCAAAATGATGAGAATAACAGTAATTTCCAACATTGTACAACAAAATAAAATTGACCTCAATACAAGGAAGATACATTTAAAATATTGTATTAATTGTAACTACATGTTGTGTACCGTCTCACCTGCCCATGTTAATGTTTTTACAGTGAGCGCACTAAGAGGTGGCAGAGCACAAATAGGCTATGGCACGCCATTTCCATAATTGTCATTTTTATGGATTTAACACCCACTTATAAAGACCCACTCGGGTTAAACAGCGTCGTACCTCGATTTGAGAAGAATTGAAATGCCACGATGAATTGCAGTCGATCCCTTTATCTGGCCTGGAAAACAGAAAGACTCACAATATTACAATCTCATTTGCCCTGTGTTACTTATGCAGAGAGAAAAAAGATGTAGTAAAAACACTGCAAGTTTTGCCAAGTGTTGTGTCTCTTTCCCTAAGTAATGCAGAAAAAGATGGGGGGGGGGGGGGGGGGGGGGGGGGGGGGGGGGGGGGGGGGGGGGGGGGGGGGGGGGGGTTAGTGGCACACATGTAAAACATCCCTGTAGATTTTACTTTTATAATATTTAATATGTGGTAATACCTAACAGGTAGTCATTAAGTAACACCAGCAACAAAGTAAAGATTGCACACACAAACATACGCACGCACATACCAGAGTCCATGCAGTGTCCAGTAGCTAATGTTGGGATGACATGCTGGATGTTCCATCTGTAATTTAGAAAATAAGAAATACTGTTATTCCATCTGGACACATAAAACTAACAATTGTACTAATACTAAGCTGCAGTGTCTTGTTGAGCTGAAATACAAAAAAAATCTGTATTAAGGTAGGAGAATTTAAGGACCATAGCTAGTGGCAGCACCACCAGCAATGGTTTAGTGATTGTAGTTTTAAGCAACTGATTAAAATAATCGCTTTCAAGATCCAGTATGTCGGGCATATTGTCTTTATGTTGCCAACCACCTAAGATATCATTAAGCAAAATGAGCCCTAGAGCAAATAAACGGCTAAAATATCCCATCCCAAACAGAAACTTGTCATAGCAAGACCACAGCGTTGCCAAATCAAACCTTTGCTTCTGACGCATATCCAGGCAGATCATACATAACCACATGACTCTTGAAGGTTTGAACCAGGAAAGTATAAAAAGCAAGATAAGTGGTTTCAAGAAGCACAAAATAAGGGATGTGAGCCTTGTGTTGTGACTAATGGAATAGTTAAAACCGCATCCTCCCGAGGTGAACAGAACGCTGTCTAATCCAACTAGATTGTTGACATATCGCCAGTCCCGTGACTCAGACATAGACCTCGCATGATCTGTAAGGATTAAATGTTGACTCACTGAGCAAATATATATATATATATATATATATATATATAGGTAACACTCCCAGACAATACAAGAGAAGTGATACCCTGTTATTAAACAATTTATCATTATTGTTAGACAAACATTATCTATCTACACTACACTCAATTTGTTGCAACATATGCTAAGCTACCCCTTAAATCTAAAACCTATACAGAGTAGTCTGTAAACAATAAAAGTGATTGTATTCCTTTTTGAAATGTAAACCCATTTGAATCCATGGCTAACCTGCTGTGGTGCAGGGTTGTTATTATCTTTTCTGGTGCAGGAATATATCTGCCCAGACATAGGCATGATACTTTTCTAGCCCACAGATAAGGTTAATGTCGGACACTGAAGTTTAACGAACGCTGAGGTTTTTCACATGACTGTGTCGAACTGAAACACACTAATCAACCACAGGCTGCTGACAGTGAGGATGCTTGTCACGATAAACTGAAGACCTCATAGACATTAAGTATAATATTGATTCAGTTAAAATGAAACAATCCTGAACTTGAGAAACATATGATTGGAGTAAAAGGGATTAATAATTTAGAGTTAGGAAAGTTTCCTTCTTTCCATCCTACAAATTAAAGAATAACAGAATAATGTATAGTCAAATCTGGATATTTCGACTTGTCATGGTAGGAAAAGCAACAGTGCTACTGACAACATTAACAATGGCTCTGTGCTATTCAAGCAGCTAAAAGGCAATTGTTAATTTTATTAATTACACTAGAGATGCACCGATTACATTTTTCCTGGCCGATTTTAAAGGTCTGATCTGCCGATTCCAATCTTTCTAAGAACTATAATTGACAGCGTACATAAACATTTTTGTAACATTTCTTTATTGGAAAATTCTTTCATTATTAGGATCCTCATTTTGCTTTTGCTTTTCTGACTGGGGTCCATTCAGCTGTATGTTCATTCTAAAACACTGACAATTAAATAACTTGTACATTTCTCCAGCACTGCAGCAGTTTACAGGACCATCTCTCACTCAGAATAGAAAGTGCTTGGGGTCAGGCTGCTGGGCAGAATTCTCTGTACAAATAATATCTAACTGAAAATACACTGCAGTATAACAGCTAAGAGAGTATGACAGTGTTACTGTGGTGGAAATGGGGGTATTTGTCATCCATCCATCCATCCATCGTCAACCGCTTATCCTGTGTACAGGGTCGCGGGGGGCTGGAGCCAATCCCAGCTGACATCGGGCGAAAGGCGGGATACACCCTGGATAGATCACCAGTCCATCGCAGGGGGGGTATTTGTATATTTATGTAAATATATTGAAAGAATACTATTTCGAGTGGCCTATGTTATTTCTAATCTCACAATTTTAATTCTCCACATTATTTTATCGTTTACTCACAAACTACAGTAATCTGCTCATTTTGCTTTTCCCTTCAGACACACACACATACACCAGTCTCTCTCGCTCTCTCTCTGTATCTGTCTGCTCTGTTTACTTTATTTGTCAGCAGTTTTATAAGGACAACCTGCGTTTAGAACTTTTACACCCGTGATTCCATTTTCACAGCAGCAGGTGAGCTGCGTGTGGAGGAGGCTTGTTAATTACTGATAAAGACCACCGTGGTACTGAATGACATCAGCACCAAAATATCCACCATCCAGTGTCCGCATCTTTTCTCTGCAGGTATAAATGCAAGCGTTTTTAGTGTGTGTGTGTGTTTGTGGCTGTGACAATAGCCGTCTGTGCCGCTGTGCGCATGACCTGAAACACCGTTCCTACGCAGCACGTGTGTAAAATGGTCAATGTGACCGGCAGAAAAACGGATATTTAAGTTCAGCCTCTGTCACCGGTCATGGCAGATTAAGCTGAAAACCGGCCAATTCCTGTCCCCAGCCGATCGATCGCTGCATCTCTAAATTACACCTCATGATTTTCCTTAATATGTTTAATTGAGTTCTGTGAAAAGGCCCTATTGTTTCTTTAAAAAATAAAATAAATTATTAAATAAATAATGATAGGAAGAAACTCACACTACAGAAGGTGCTTGGCCAGTGGTGCGTCAGGATCAGTTTGGTCCACATGTGTCTGAAATACAAATGCATTTATTTCTTAGTGAAGTCAAGTTCGTTTCTTATTTGAACAGTATAACAATGACACAACGTGGTCTATTTAAAGCTATATGTTAATTTAATAGACAAACAGATGGAAAAGTGTTATTGTTCTGTACTTACGGAGGTGAAATCAGGAAGGCAGTGGACAGGGCTGCTGTTACCAGGCAGAGCAGAAGAGGAGAGCACAGCCTCATGTTTGACCTAAAAGACGATAACAGATCGGTCATTTAACAGCTGCTTTCATCCAGAGCTCAATATTGAAAATCAGAATAAACCACAATTACTGCAAAATCTAAATCACAACAACAATAAAACGTCAAGTGTACAATTGGTAAAACATTTGTGTCTTCGGAGAATTCATGCATTATTATCAAAGTACATTTCTATAAAAATGGATTTTGATGAAACCATGTCCTACTACAACAACTGTAGATATTAAACAGGATTAGAACAGGCACATGGGCAGTGACTGATACTTGGGTAAACGTAGAAAACAGAAAGTTGCTTACAACAGGGCCGTAAATGGTAATGAGGACTTCATAGAACAACCCAATTAGGCAATCAGCAAAAAACCCATATCCCGTTTGAAACATAATGCCTGCACACTAACTACCTTTGCCAGTTTAGCAACAGGTCCTTAAATCTCATCAATTATGGAGGCGGCAATTTCTGTGGTTATATAAGAAACTGACAACACCAAGCAAGTTCTCACAAACGTGCTCTCCTGCCTGCTACTTAACGTTACACGCCAACAAAGTCAGCAATAACGCCAAAGACCTATTCATCTACTTACTTCCTAAGACAGCTCTCCAACACTGCAGTGCAGTTCCTAGAGAAGCAACCATAGAAGTAATAGTGTTTAACAATAGCACGTGAACACAGTCGGAATGAAAGACAACTTGCATGTTTATGGACCAGTTCTGAAAGAAGTTTTTTTGTTTGTTTTTTTTTAATCTAACGTTAACCTGTCCTGGTCGATCGAGATCATAAACACAGATGGCGACAGGGGCAACTTTGAACTCTATGATCGGGCACAATAAATCATCTTATTAAACTAACTTAAAACTAAATTAGAGTACGTAACGTTAACGCTAACTACATTTGTGAAAACGTTAGCTAGGCCGGGCTACAAATTCTAAATAATGTCTGTAGTCGGATGTTAGAAATTAACCAGCAAAGCTACCGAATCTTTAGTCAGAGAAAACTAACACATGGTAAAACTTATATTCAGTTTTAACAGAACAACCGTAAGTTAAAGTCTGAGTTGGTCTCACCTACCGGATATATTGCAACAAGGATTTGTGGTGGTCACCCAGTGTGTTGCACAGGGGTACAGTACTATGAAGTCTGTTGTTTTTGTCCATGGACCCCGGCCATTGGCACTTCACTACCTGTCTCGGTCTGCTCAGCCAATCGTAAGCGCTGTAAACGTCATGCGTCATCATGTGGTAGGATGGGTGGCTTGATTTGTTGTCCGGACTCGACCGGCGGCTGCTTGTCCTGAAGCCTTGTAGTGACGGGTTTTAACCAGGTTCGCTAATGTATCAGAGTACAAGCGTTCATTTCAAAACAGCTTGCATTACAGTGTACACTACAATCTTAGTAATACTGTTATGATTATGATACTTTTAGGACACATTTTGTTTCATGTTACAGGGATTATTATTATTATTAAGAAATTATTACAGCGTCATGACATCTGGAGAAAAAGACATTTTTAGCTTAACTGAAGACACCACACATACATTTATAGGTAGCAATGTTTTTTTTTTTGTAATTAATGCAGATTTCATAACAAACCACATTTTAATGAGTTTGTAGAGAATATGGCTGATTAAAACAGCATTTGTGATATTTGGAAGCTGATCACATATTAATTAAATATGTAGTCAGTTATATTATACGGTGTTAATCAACATAACAAAAAGGATGTTTTAGTCCTGATAGAAAGGGCACAGACGGTCTGACTATGCTTACAACACACTGTGGGATTTACTGCATATCTCCATTGTTACTCTTTGCATTCATGTCTTTACAGCTGCTGCAGTTGGCAAGCTGCCATCCTCTATGCCTCCAGGCTCAACAGAAAGCATGTGACCTAAACAGGTTTACAAAATCCACAATGAACAGACTGCACTTAATAGGGACAGCTGATGTGATTTTCTGTTAAAATTCCTCAGATCTTGGTCAGTATAAACCCAAGATTAAAATAATGCTTGTATGTACTTGAGTACAGTTTACAGTTTTGGTTTTTGCAGAGACTGGTGTATTCTAAATAGTCAAGATTGAGAAACAGTCAAGTAAATGCCTACATTGTGTTTTTTCATTTGAAGACAAATATTCAGACAGACATCTCACTTTGTGAAGTGCTCTACACTAACGAGTCATAATTTAAAGTTAACCGGACAGGCCTGACTTATTAGATGCATGAAGTGCCCAGGGGTTCCTTTTAAATAATGACTCATTAGAAGCCAGTGTGTAAAATGAAGCATGTCAGGACACTAAAATGAGAGAATAATTTATCTTGCCATGTCTGCAGTGTCAAAAGGTGTTGCTTGGAATAGTGAAAATGAAAAAGAAGCAGAGATCGATCATATATACGTACACATATTCCATCCATCCATCGTCAACCGCTTATCCTGCCTACAGGGTCGCGGGGGGCTGGAGCCAATCACAGCTGACATCGGGCGCAGGGTGGGGTACACCCTGGACAGGTCGCCAGTCCATCGCAGGGCCACACATAGACGAACAACCACTCACACTCACACCTAAGGACAATTTAGGGTAACCAATCAACCTAGCCTGCATGGCCTTGGTGGGAGGAAGCCGGAGCACCCGGAGAGAACCCACGCAGACAACATGCAAACTCCACACAGAAAGGCCGGGGCAACCGGGGTTTGAACCCACGACCTTCTTGCTGTGAGGAGACAGTGCTAATTTTCAAATAAATTTTTTTTCAATGCCTCCGCCAACTTAAAATTGAATTGCTGAATTGCTGAAAATTTACCACCTTCAGTACCCTAAAACCCTGGCTTACCAACGTCTCACTGTCAGCCAGCAACATAATGTACCAAAATAATCACGGTGCTTTGATTACAGAGTTTACTACCACATGACCAACAGAGGGCTCATTTCAACCACAGACGTCAGTTCTGGACAAAAAGAAAATACAAACATTACAATAGGGCACAGAAATACAATGGATCTCTGTTCATGAAAGAAATTCATGATTTATTAAGGCTAAATAAACCATTAATGAACAAGTTGAACAAGTCATACCTCATGTGTCAGTATAGTTACCTCATGTTAACCTCATGTTTTTAATATACTTTGTTTTTTAAGAATTTATAAAAATGTTTTTAATGCATAAATGACATTATTTGGAATTGAATCTAGCTCATTTAAAAATGTCATATGTTATTGGGTAGGTGATGGGAATGGGATCTTGTGAGTCTGAAAACCAAGGCCTGAGTTTTATTTTTTTCTCACAGCCTCTGTGGCATTTGCCTTCTTTATATCTATCTGTTTCTATTCTGCTGCTTAATTTGAATGTAAAAAAAAAAATTTAAAAAAAACTCCTTTACCTGAATATTACTCTACTACAAAAATGTATCTTTCTTTGTTTCCAAAATACCCCTCAGCTCTCTTTGGTAGTGTTGCTCCCCATTCACGCATTCCCAGACTTTAAAGGCTTGCTGTAAGATGGTGCTCTTACAGAGAGAGCCACATGTTTCTGACCATTACAGCTTTAAAGAAAATCATCTTGTCTTTTGTCTTCTTGGTTGCTTCTTTCACACTCTTCTGTCTACGTCACACAAACACACACACATCACACACTCCTCCCCAAGCCCCTACCTTCCTTTTTTTCTAATGTAACTCCATGTTGTCCCGTCACATGATTTCACCTCAGATGTGAAATGTGTTTAACAGCTCCTCCACTGTGTCAGGAATAGTCTAGCTGTAACTGTAGCTAGTTTTATAAATAGGCCCTGGCCAAAGTTCAGCATGCGACACTGTTTCTCAAGACGTTTCTGAGTGCATATGGAGAAAGATCTTAGAGGGGAACTTCATTGCTGTCTAAAGTGCAGCTAGAACATTTTAAATGTGGATGTGAAACAGCCGTATACTGTAGATATAGTATGTTGCCATTGCAACATCAAATTTAAATTTGATGTTCAGAGTTTGAAGCTGCATGCTCTATAAACTCTGAAACGCTATCTAAAATATATTTTATTATTCAACAATGATGCCTTGTTGCGACATGGTTCTTGAGAAACCTCATATTACTGCCTGTTTCGTGACGCTAAAAATTCTATTTGTAAATGTGTGGGTGCCACATCGCCATGCAGATTCTCTGCATTGTCTAGATCAGCTGGTATATTTGAATAAGCAGTTGTTTAGCATCACTTGTTGAGTCAGAATCCAGCAATTGGGCTAACATGGCTTCCACTAAAAACTGTAACGGGAAAACTCTGTTAATCAAATAGTGGACTGGTTCTAGTGGCCCTGAGTCTTGAAGGATACTGGTTATATATAGGCAGCTCTCTCTCCTTATAAGGCCTCAGGGAGACGCCGATGGGGGTCGGTTGGAGACGGGTGGTGGTTTTGTTGGCCTGCTACTTGGTTTAGGCTGACTCCCTGTGGATTCAGGCTGACAACCGAAGTCTCTGCAAAAGAACTCTCAAGGGGTAAGAAAAATTACAATTTTATTCTCTTTCCGATGCTATCCTAGGCTTTGTCATCTACTTTTGTTTCAAACCCAAGTGTAGCAGGTGGGATCAGTTGGATGAAGGAATAGAGAGCAGATTAAGGCACAACCAAGAGCTGTTGCATGATCCCTAAACAGAGCTGATACTAAAATACTTAAAGGCATACATGAATTATGAAGGCTGTGCAGCAGTTTAATTAGAATAAATGAGTTAACCACTGTTGTGAGGATAATGGCTATAATTACCTTGTTTGAGGAAGGACACATAGACAGCAGGTCTCCATGTGTTTATCAGAGTAAGACTCTTAATTGGTTAAAATGGACTCACACTGAACAGTCAAATTTGGTAGGGATACTTAGGATTCTTGCTTCAGTGGACAAATTGCTGGTGTGTAGTTCTGGGACTCATAGTGTGTTGACTTTATTTGATCTTTTCATTTTTAATCAAGAAATTCACAATACGAATGAGCCATTATTATTCCATTGTATTAACATTACATTAACACACAGCAAGTGTTTGTGACCAAATAGCAACTGTTTATGATCAGGTGGCAGAATTTAAAAGGTTTGTACAGTTATGGTTGAGAGTTTTAGAGGCTTACTGTTACAGACTGAGTGGCTCAGGTGTCATTTGGCAAGCATTTGTGCTGTTACAGTATTGGCAGAGGCAGAGGACAGCCACTGGGGTGTAGGACTGATGGGACTAGAATATGAACTGCCTGCAGCGACCACTTGGCTGAAGGCAGTTTAATGCATATTTTCTTTCGAAGCACAGTGTCTTTGTATGTCACATTTTCTATGACAAATTTATAATTTGTGGCTTTTATACTGCACAACAACACGATTCGACCAGGAATTTAACTGTCATTGATTTTAGGGGTCAGAGGTAAGAGGTCAAGGATTACGGCATTATTTGTGTTATCGGTCTGACTGGCTGATTAATTGATGGTACTGAGGCATTACAAGTGAGTTAAATATGGCTTTGGTGATAGTTATGGTGACCCTGAAGCTGGGGCAAATGTGTTTCAGAGATGCGGATGGGAGGGTCGCTTTATGTTTCATATGACCTTATTTCTGGTCTCTGAGGACTCAGGTGATGTAAGGCAGTTATGTTCTAACACCACTAAGCGTGCATGATGTTAGACAAAGTTATGCTCTTGCTTTCGTGTGTGTACTGTGAAACATGTTAATATTAGACACACTGCTACTGTAACGAGTACAAAAGAATACAAATTGTAAATTGTATTTGCTGATGGCTGTACTGTCAGTTTCTGCTCATATACATTATGGGTCCAACAATAGTCTACATCCATGCTTTATGTTTATTTATGTGTACACGTGTGTTTTTATTGCTGGTGTCTTTAAATCAACAAGTGTCACCTTGTCATTGCTGAAGCTGACAGTAAGACTGCTGTTTGTTACATACAGTGTGTGTGTGTGTGTGTGTGTTTGGGTGTGTGACAGTGTTACCAACTCCGTGTGTCCAGATTCTTTTTGCAGGGGCAATAAGCGCAAATGTATTGTCCACATTGTATTCTTACCACACATTGTTGCAAAGCACCAAAGAGAAAGACAGGACTTAACCATCTCTTTCCTTTCTTTACATTTGTCTTCATTAGACTGCATCCAATTCCTGAAGTCATTCTGACAATCCTGTAGGATTGGTGGCTCTAGTGTTTGTGTGTTCATGTCACTTTGTTGTTGGAAGTACATGTAAGTGAGGATCTACAATACTTTGTTACCATGTCAGCCCGTGTGTGTGTGTGTGTGTGTGTGTGTGTGTGTGTGTGTGTGTGTGTGTGTGTTACTGGTCCAACAGGTCTGTATCTATTGTGTCACCATGTCAATGTGGATCAAACGTGGAAATTACAACCAGGAATACCACCACAAACAGAGCGAATATGTGGTTAAAGAATACAGCAGGTACATGTTACACTCTAATGCTACCTTAATTATAACTAAAACATTAAGCTAACAGTAGTTTTGTTAGAGTAGTAAGCTGTGTCATTGCTAAACCTGCAATAACAGCCATACAGGCTAAATATAGCAAAAATAACTTAGTTTATAAACTCAGACTAAGTTAAAGCTGTGGTTGGCAACATTGGTGAACTAGCAAGAGACAGTTAAATTTTGAAAATATCCAACTGAAAACATCCCACCGCCTCTCTTCAGGCCTCCCTCCAAAACACACTGTGCGTGCAGGTCAGTAGGTAGACAGGCAGGTAGGCCATGCTTATTACAGTCCTGCGACAGCCACAGATACTGGATTGTTTTCATTTATGTTTCAGAGCATTTGATTCATTGATTGCTGCTGGGATGTAAAGAGAATTTTAACATATACAACAAAAAATGCTTCTGAAATAAATTGCCTACCCCAGCTTTAAAATAGGAAGGCTAACCTGGTTAACATTAAGCTAACCCCAAGACCAAACTAACCCCAAGCTGAACTTAAAAATGGTTTTCAGAAGGGTCCAAAACTCGTCTTCAAAATCCATTTTCAGGGCTGATCAACGCATTTTGGTTATATTAAGCCAAATAAAACATGTCTTTCCAGCAGTCAAAAACACTCCTCTGTGCTCTGTTAAAATACTGAAACCTGTTTGCAATGCACAGAAGTGAGAGTACACATCAGTGAGCAGGTTGAGAAAAACTGCTCTGGATTTGCATTTAAATTTTTCTCATATTCAAGAGAGGCTGTCCAACATTCAAGCAGCTAAAGTCTGATGTTGATGCCTTTTCCTCAAAATAATATAACAGCATCACAGGAAAGCTTTGATGCAGAGTGGCTAGTATAACTTGCCTAAATTGGATTAGCTTTAATAATTTTAACAAAGGCATCTCTGGAAAGCTGAAATATGTAGAAAATATAAAAAAACTAAAAAACAGGCCTCCTCACTTTCCACTGTAACAAACTGGCTGATGTGAATTCTCAATATTCCAACACTGTGGAAAAATCTGTTGCTAACAGATTTTCTATCACATTCTGCAGATGTTCAAGTAGGCCTAGATGTGTTTGTTTGTGTGAGTGATTGTAGAAGGGTATTCAGGCTGCTGCGTTTATATGTCTATCCATACCACTTCACAAATCTTGTTCTTTCTGCTGCCCACTTTTTCTTGCTTCTTTTTAATTTTTGCTGATATTCCAGGTTGGGCGTGAGAACGTGTTGAATAAACAGCTAACAAGCACACAAGTCTGACTTGTTTGATGAGGACTACCTAATACTTTTAACAATGTGTTCAATGACAAGTGTTGAATTCTTCCTACTCATATGATGGTAGTGATTCTGCTCGTATAGAGCTTATTAACCTAACAGGTTTTCTTCTCTTTTATTCCAAACTCAAGTAAGTATCAAATATGTGTGTGTAATGTGCCGTGAACAATGACTGACTGATTTGGTAGTTTAACATATATTAATTATAGTACCTCAAAATGGTAATTTCATTAACAATCCCAAACTTTAAACACCACAAGAGAGGATAGTTTTTTCTTCTGCTTCAAATATGATCTCAGTTGTCTAGGTTACTAAGCATATGGAGTCTTTTTCACAAGGTTTTCCCCATCTCCTCTGCAGAGCAGCACTCTTTAATTTACATGTTACTTGTTTGGGGCGAAACCACAAATCCCAGAGGCTGTGTAAATGGTCGTCATACCCCAACCTCGCATCTATTTGCAACACAAAAACTAAAACTTTTGGTCAAGTATGGCCTTATCTTCCTCTCTTAACATGGTCCCTCCTGCCTTGGTTTTATCACAGTGGTCCCCACACCAACTACTTCATCTGCTGGTACTTGGTGCTTTCAGGATCGCCTGACTTTCTGGACTGAAGTGCACTCCCCTCTGTTTTCCAGTGGCAATGATGGAATAAGTTCAGGCCTGAGGGCTTCATGGGCAACAGTGATAAAAGGCACCGACTCAGAGCACTGCTGTGCTTGCTGTGTACTGCTGACAATCTCCAGCTGTCAGGCAACAGGCCTGTTGCCAGCTCTGGGCCTTTAGTTGCATAGTCTGCTGAATATTTGGATTTGGCTATGCGCAAAAAGATTGCATATGACAGCAAAAAAAAAAAAAAGAAGGGTAGTGTGATTAGTCATTGTCCCCACTTTTCTTGTTTCAAACAGCTGTGTCAATCATAATGGTTCATGAAAAAACAGTTGTGTGTGAAGTTTTTACAACTTAAAGGCAGGTGGTTTGCCTTCAAATATTTAATTGTAGAGATACTGAAATTCTGATCATCATGTTTGAAGTATCTTCTAACAAGTCCAGTTGCCCTTGATTTTAATCTTCCTTGGATAAATTTAATCTGGATGACTGAGAACCTTCACAGACATCTTGCTAAGCATTTTGGGATGAACAACCAATTGCAGAGTATAGAAACCACCTAAAGTTTAACCTGAGTTGCCAACAACATAAACTTCAAGTATCTTCAACCAAGTCCAGTTTCCCTTGATTTGAACCTTCCTTTGATGAAATAAACACCTCTAAAATGAATGACTCTACAGCACAAGAAACTTTGGGTGACTCTGTTAGGCACAAATTACTCTCAAACACAATTATGCCCTCTGTGGAGCAAACTTTCCTGAGGGCACCAGCTACCATGCCTTGAACACAGATGTTGAACAGTAAGGTGAAATCCTGCAATGCACCCTATTAACCCTCTTTGTGGTGCTCAAAGGCGCTCCGATATCAACCATGACAGGCCAATTATGAAATTTTCCTTAACCAGGTTCACACCATTTTGTTGTGTTCGTGTCAGGGATCAAAAGCATGGGGCTTTCACTCCTTTACATTTTTATTACCAGTTAGAGAGAGGAAATAACCTGTGTGAAAAATAACAAATCCTATTTGTAATCCTAATACAATAACCACATCACAACCTCTAAACTTGTTGCTGCACCACTTCTTATGTCTTCATGAATGCTTGTTTGGGGTACAACAGCCTGATGTTCCAGCAAGTACTTGGTGAATCAGTACTGACTGACTTAACTGATAATTTGAAATCTCAGCGCACTGGCCTGCAGATCTTGCTAGACACCCCCAATCTTTGGTATAACAAGGGTTATAATGAATAACCTTCTTTTTTTTTTACTCTTTTATTTAAAATGATTTTCATAGTTATGAAAATGGCACGAAACAATGTGAAATCAGATCACAAGCCCTGTCAGGCACTGGCTACACACTGCATACAGCCTGTTGCGCATATTTGAGAGGCAAACAAACACACGGCACAAGAGACATGTCATTTGGTCTGCTAGGCACCTGAGTAATTTAACAGGCTGAGCATTCAACATGCACAATTGAAACCAGTGCGACTTACTCCTTTAAGTAGTGTTAGTTGGGAGATGCACTGTTAAATAAGAGTAATACCACATCTTGAATATTTTTAACAAATGATACATAGTGTTACAATATATATATACAAAGGAGGTCATTGTTCAAAATCACATCCTCACATATGTTTAGGAATTTACTCAGTTGCAAAAGGAAACACTTGTTTTCCTGAATCTGTTAGCGAAACTGACTTACTGTTTGTCTTTAGCTCTGAGGCGATGGAGGAAAGATATGAGCACAAAACACAAGCTCGCATCCAGGAATTGGTAAGAATCTATTTGCTAGATTCGTTCTGGAGCTAGGCACCTAAGAATGTAACTATATGTTGTTCTGTGTATGATGTACTGTACGTGACAATAATACTTGATTTGATTTGATCGTTCCTTAAACATTGGATGATTGTGAAATTATCTGTACCTGAGCTCATATCAATACAGTAGCAGTTGAAACACAATATCATATAATATAGGATAGTGTACTATAGTACAATGCTATAGTATAGTCATAGGGTCATAAGGCAACGTGGAGAAGTGTGTGAGTAAGTTATTTATTTGTATGATATTTATTAGTATTCCTATTTCCCTGTTTAGTTGAGGACAAAGATGTTGGACAAATATGTGCATGAGGAGCCAATGATCAGGGGACCAAAGTTTCTGGCCAGACTCAGATCCCACACTGTGTATGAAAACTCTTCAGTCAAACTCTTCTGCACTGTTGACGGCTTCCCTCTACCTGTTGTAAAATGGTGAGTAAGAACTAAAAACTAGTATTTCTTTTAAAATGGTAACCTAATACTAAATCTGACTTAATCTTATTCATTAAAAGCACTTATTCAACCATAGGGTATTTCATGAAAATAGGCTGGATCATCTCGTTCTTATCTTGTTTTAGATGTAATAGTAATATGATATTAGATCTTATTAGTGATGTTAGCAATAAAAAAGAAGAAGTTTGTCTGTCATGGTTTCACACATCTTGATGCTGATGAACTGCATTTTTCAACTATTTTAGGTATAAAGATGGTGTGATCCTGGACACATCCTCTGGAAGGTACCTGGTTGAATCCAAAGGTGGAATCCATGCTCTGGAGATCCCAAGGTACTGTAAGTTGCCACTGACTTTAAATTAGATTTGACAGTGGGACAGCCCTAAGCCCTCACGGACTAAAGGGGCCTGAAAGTCTTTGAGTCATTGAGTGTGGACATTGAGATTGGGCCGATGTCTTAAACCATCAGAAAATCTTTCTTGTCAGTCCCATCATGATCGCCACACACATTCAAACTACAGTAATAAAGTCACACGGCTACCAAAAGGGGTGGGGGGTTGGGGCATATGTTCCTTCAGTCTTAGGAAGCTCAGCTGTTCGAGTGCTGACCTCAGTGCTATGTGATACTCCAGGATTATTTAAGTGATCACTCTCTCCGTGGATCCAGTCATCTTTAGCTCCTTCTGTCTATTACATACACAGAGATCAGCCAACAGCCATTAATCATTGTAGAAAAATACTCTTAAAACTCCCATCACCCTCCTGAATGGTCTGAATCAGACTGTTAGATAGATGACCATTTATACTCAATGCTGTGTGTTTTTAAGTAAAAAAAATAGGGATAGTATCCAAGTTTTAAAAATAGGCTGGAAGACTTTAGGGGATACATCTCTTTTGAATGAAAAATTACCAGCAGCTTGTCATAATTTTAAGCCAGGCACATGACAGAGAGAGCAAAAGCAGAACCCCACCCCGCAACCACTAAGTCCTATATGCTTACACCATGGCATTCCTGTACTCCCCCCCCCCCCCCCCCCCCCCCCCCCCCC
>NC_060169.1:22085078-22098077 GCF_021292245.1 Micropterus dolomieu
TTCCTGTACCCCCCCCCCCCCCCCCACCCCACACACACACACACACACACACACACACACACACACACACACATTTGCAGAAGTGCAAACATTTCTGTGCATTTGAAGGATTTACTGAATACTATTATGATCTCCCTAAGCTCCCTACTGCAACAGAAGTCACTTCCGCTAAGAATTCATCTCCTGTTGATTACAGCTGCCTACACATTCTGCACCGGCTGAAATTCCCAAGTTAGATGATACTGCTGTAATATGAGGTTTTGGAAAAGTCAGTGTGAAGAGCATCAGCATCAGAGAGAGGTTGAACTTGGGTCTTCAAGTCATGAATTCATGGCTAGAAATGACAGTGAGACCGAAACATGGCTTTGCCCTCTGTAGCAGCCCTGTTGTGCCTCTTTGTCTTTCTCTCTACATCTCTCCAACATGCACCTTAGCCAGTAAATGCAATTTAATTTGTTGGCACCACCTGAGAGGAGATGTGTAGATCAGTTGCACCTGCTCTTTGCTTGCTTGGGGCTTGCCTAGACTTGTGAAACATATGTGGCCATATGG
Source organism: Micropterus dolomieu (assembly GCF_021292245.1). Taxonomy (NCBI): domain Eukaryota; kingdom Metazoa; phylum Chordata; class Actinopteri; order Centrarchiformes; family Centrarchidae; genus Micropterus; species Micropterus dolomieu. Next base: position 22,085,631 of record NC_060169.1, read on the forward strand.
CTATAGAGGGAACAAAAGCAGTAACATCTCATGTAAATATGATTTTGAGGAAGCATGCCAATCATAACACACACAGAAGGTGATGCATTACATCCTCCAACTTGATAACAGCATGTATGTGAAAATCTCCTGACTGAAAAGAGCTGTCATCTAATTACAAGGAAGACAGGATTATGTTACAGCTTTGTGGCACTGCCTCCAAGTTATATGTCTAATTCCAAGTCTTGTCCAACTACTTAATCTATCCAGAATATGTATGTCAAGTAGGTTTAAACTAAACATGTCATTTTTAAGAGTTAAAGGCAATGCCACCCCCAGATAACTGAGCCCAGCGGTGTTGTACGTTCAAATGTGTGTTAACTGGTCTTTCGTCAATCTTTACTGTGCCTGTTCAGCTGATGATGATGCATGAACATAATGCATTCATGGGGGAAGTATTGCTCGTTGCATTATTTCACACAACTTGTAAAAGCAAATTCCTACAGCCATTTCTTCAGTGGTTTACAATTTTTGTGGATATACACTATATCTGGTTTGTAGGCATTTACCATGTATTTTTCAGATGGCTGTAAACATTACTTACATTACAGACTCAAATAAACACGTAGGGTTGATATAAGATGACGAAGATCCTTGTTGTCAAAATGCAATACGAGTATTTGAGAATCCAGATGGGAGTATTATATTTAAGGAGTACTTAACTTGTGTTTTATTTTGTATTTATAGATGCTCAACTGATGATACCGCCCAGTACACTGCTGTGGCTGGTAACATCCATGGACAAGCCTCTAGTCAGGCCTCCGTCATTGTCAAGAGTAAGTCCTTCAATACGACTGTCTTGTATCTGATGGTGTAGTGTGATTTCTATCCTACAGTCACTCCAGAACATGCTGGTTGGCAAGTCTAAACGCATTCAAAACAGATGTGTCAAGTTCTGGCTTGCACTACCAAAGTTGGGGTCTTAATAATCACTGGAATACTTCACATCCAGCTATCGGAGGTCACATGTTTTAATTGTAAAATGGCAACTTTTAACCTATAGCTCAAGTTTAGTTGTTAACTAATGTCTAAACTATTTTACTAAATATACACCTATTTTCTGGACACAATACATTTAATGAATAATGGCAGGACCAACTATGACAGACATAAAGCTGTGAGTTGTTACTTAAAATAACATTTATAACATCTCTAGTGATTATTCAAGTCACAGTAAGTGATGTCATGTATCTGAGGCACTTGGACATGTAACTGCTATCCATTACTGCCATCTGTTATCATCTGTCTGCCTATTCACCAATTTCTTTTACAACTGGCTGCTGCTTTATAATTATTAACTTTTGTTTTTGGTTTGTTTTGTCATCATATAGGGTTCAAGCAGGAGGAGGAGTCATGTCCATATGCATGGTTGCCTTTCACAGGTAAGCATCTTATTTACCTCGAGCTCTGTCTAAAGATCAGTACCACTGCTAGGCTATAAAATCCCCTTTCTCTTTTCAAAGTAATTTGTGAAGCAACAAGCTGTCACCACCAGCCCTATTGCCATCTCTCATTCTCTGTTTCTTCCTTTCCCCAATCTTTCAGCCGCCATGCTTCCCAAGATCCATTACACTAAAATCAACATTACTTTTCTGGAAAAGTTTGGTCCGGTGTTTGCTACTGAGGGAGAATCTGCCACTCTGACTGCTACCATGACCCTGAACCCCAACCTGGCCAACCTGCAGCCTGAGGCACAGTGGTATAGAGATGGTAATTGTTAAAATGTAGCATTTTATGACAAAGTAATTACTAATTAATTGCTAGTATATACCGCCTGCCACAGCAACTACCAGACCCAATCTAGTTGACATGCAGCCAGAGGCACAGCAGTGGAAAAGCCAATATGTTACGGACACTATTTTAATTAATTATAGTGCAAGTAGTTAAATAGACTCTATCAATATACACCCGATTCATGAGTACTTTTATCTACTGTGTGTGTGTCTGCAGACATTACATACAGGTGCCATGTGGTATAAAAGCTAATTGTAAAAGGTCAATCTTTTACATTCAAAACCACTATACTATGCAGTCAAACCTCATGAATAATTTATAGAAATATATTGGTACAGAAATTTAGAATGGCACTTTATAAGAGTTATGCAGGATGTGGCAATGAATTCAGGATCCCGTCTCACTTCCAGACACGCGTCTGTTTGACTCTAAATGGGTGAAGATTGAAACTGGCAGAGGAAACACCACCTTGACTATTCCTAACCTCTTCAAAGATGATGAAGGCCTCTACACACTACGCATGGTCACTAAAGGAGGCACCGCAGAACACAGTGCATTTGTGTCCGTCGCAGGTGACGTGTGCTGAATGATTCAACACCTTATGAGAAGCTGATAACTTGAAATTAAATATCAAATATCAGGCTCATGGCTAAAGACGACATTTTTTCAAATTGAATCATGCCGGGGTTTTATTTCATTGCTATTGATTTGTTGTCAACATAGTGCCTGTTTTAAAGATGTCACATTTTGTACAGAACTCGGTTCTATGTATTACTTACCTATAATATGATTATTAATTTGTCACCATGTCACTTCCTGTGTAGATGGTCCCCCCCCAGTCCCTGGTTCACCTGGTGCTCCTATGGACATCAAGATCCACGATGCCAATAGAGACTATGTTATTGTGTCCTGGAAGCCCCCAAATACCACCACAGAGGGACCAATCCTGGGATACTTTGTGGATAAGTAGGAGTTACTGACATAAACACCATAAATAGATAAACTGACCAACATAAAGACAAACTGATTACTGTAAGTCATCACATAGAGATTGCTTGACTATCTGTACAAATGAAGGGGTTGTTGTCTTAGTCTAGGGATTCTTCCTTTTTCACAACGCTGAGCAACGCTGTACTTCTCCATTCATTTTCATCTCTACTCTTATTGACCCTTCACATAGTTAACCAATACAACCATAAACATGCTTGGCTCAGTAAGTTATAGGGGTCTACACCAAGTATCTTTGGCTAGCAATTTCATATTTTTGCTGCAAAGATGATGTCTTTATTGCTAACTTTTGTTGATGCACCTATTACTGGACCCCTTCTCATCTGTTACTCTCACAATGTGCAATCCACTGTATTCTGGACAATATTGATAACTAACTCAAGCACATCCTCATATTTCCTAAATTATTCTCGTGCTGTCAGATGGATTCATTGTTGTAATTGTCATCAGAGTTGCAACAATAGGGCTGGGCCATATGGCCAAAAATGTTATCACGATAAAAACACATCATATCATTCGATATCGATAATTATCACAATAAATGTCAAATCATTATTTCTTTCAAGTTCAAAGGATAATTTTTAGCCCCTGAACGAAAACTGAAGGGCCAAAATATAAATTGTGTGGTTAAACTATAGTTTATGGTCAGAACGTGACAAAAAAACAGTGGATCACTACACATATCAGAGGTAAAACATTCAAAACAATTATGATAAAATCTCTTTTCAAAAAATATCATTACTAACTTTTATTTCAGTCCCTTTTTCTCAACAAAATAAAATTAAGTGCTAATTCATTTGTGATTCTAATGAATTAAATCAAATATTTTCTGCCGATATACTGAACATTTGTTATATTGTTATTGAGGAAAATTATGTTGCGATAATTATCATTATTTTTTTATTGCTCAGCCCTACATAACAATATGGCAGTTGTAACAAGAGAATGGTGGTGTCTTCTATGTTATGGTCTCTGTTTGAGGTATTGTTGTATAGAGGACATAACAACCATTAAAACCAAAAAATCTACCTCAATATTTTGTAATCTAAACCTAGGTATATAATCTGTTTTTCGGTGTGCTTTCTGGAACTTTCCTGAACTCCTTTTCTTGTGTCTTCTGACCTTAATTTTGTAGATGTGAGGTTGGAACTGAAAACTGGACCCAATGCAATGATCACCCAATAAAGATTTGCAAATACCCAGTGTGTGGGCTATTTGAAGGGCACTCCTTCTACTTCAGAGTCAGAGCAGTCAACTCGCACGGAATCAGCAAACCATCCCGCATGTCTGATCCTATCGCTGCACTGGACCCCACTGAGTTTGAGAGGCTCCATGGTGGGTTTAATTGGATTACTATAAAGAAATGTCACCACAGCATTTTATATTACATAATTTGAGGACTTGAAGAAATGTGTCTTGTAGTCACTGACATGACAAATTGTTTTTTTTGTTTGGATGGAATCTAAAGTAGTAATTTCAGGCATGATCATAGTAATAAATGTCTGTTATGCTACTTCCTTATACTAACTGGACACAAAAGCAGTTCATCATAAAGCCAGTTTTTCAAAATGAAAGCAGTTTAGTTGGTTAAGTAGGGTCTCTCAGAAAAAAGCAAACAAACAAAATCTTTGTTTGTTTTCAGTTTTGCTTCTCTGATCGAACTGCTTGATTTGACATTTAAGGGTTGTTGTAATTTGGTTTATATTTGAATGATGTTCCCTTCCTTGATCAGTGCAATTTTAAACGACTGGCCCTTCTGTCACCATTGATCAAAAACTAACGTATGGTTTGATTAAATAATGTGTTGAATAGTTGTATTTGCATACCAGTGTTGTCATTTTTGAATTGCTTGGTTGATTTTTCAGAACCACAGAACGGTCATCCAAATCTCAAGCTATACAAAACTTTTCACACAACGAACAATAAATGAAGTACGGTAACTTCAACATGAACATAAAACAGATTGGCAATGACATTGTTTTTATCTTCCTGTAGCCAAAAAACTTGGAGGAAATCTTGAAGTCGTGTCTTACTATGATGAAGTGGAAGGTGAGTTTTTGCTAAAATTGACACATATCTATATGTATTATTATATATAATATCTATAGCTTTCTAGTATATTAGAGTACAGAGTAAGAGGAAAACAGTGGGTGTCGTAAAGTGCATGTGTGTATTTGTATTCAGTCATGTCTTTGTGTATGTGTGTGTTTCTGTGTAGCTGAAGGAAAGCCCCCAGGTGCTCCATCAGGAATTTATGCTGTAGAAATAGACAGGACATACGTTGTTCTGAGCTGGAAAGCACCCGCATATTCCAGCAAGGCTCCCATGTGGTACTACATAGAAAAGGTAAAAAAACTATGTCATACCATCACCATTGCTGCTTGAGTACTACACTGTATATATTACTTGGATGTACACCTTACCAATACTGTAAGAATGCACGTTATTCTGTGTTTGAAAGCCCCTCCCAGCTCCAGCAAAGCTGCAATGTAGTTCGAAATCATCGTAAAAGGCTACTGTGAGTGTGCAGATTTGTGGTACGCTTCTCTCTTTTGGAATTCTATGGTTGGACTGAAAAAACAGGATTAAAGGGAATAAATTAAATGCGTGGATGACTATTTTTTGCTATATTTGATCCAACAATATTCATTTCATTAATTGACTTTTATAATAATTAATCATTTAGCTGACGCTTTTTATCTATTGCTATAGTCAGAGGTTGCATGCCTTTGGTGCAACTAGGGGTTAAATCAAATTGACCCCAGGTCTCCCACACCAAAGGCATGTGTCTTTGCGACTGCGCCATCACCACCCTCTGCCACTTTTGTGTTAAACACCTCCATTTTTGTGCAAAACATTTTTTTTGATGTTGATCAATCTAATTGACTGGCAAATTACACTTACTGTACATTACTCACTTCTGTAAAATATATGATGTTTTCATGTGTGATGAAAATAGCAGTTTACTGTGTGCAGTTTTCTGATCATCTGCACTAGATCAGACTATTGTGAATTGACTAATCTAAACAATTCATAAAGATCTTACTAAAGATAAATCCTGCTAAAATGCAGCACAACATATACGTGTGGATGTATATTAAAAATTCATAAAGATCTTACTAAAGATAAATCCTGCTAAAATGCAGCACAACATATACGTGTGGATGTATATTAACAGCAGGCATGCTTTCTCTCACTCTCACTCTCATCACAGAGCATGACAGGCAGTGGTGCGTGGCAGCGTGTTAACACTCAAGTCCCTATTCGCTCTCCCCGTTATGCCGTCTTTGACCTGGCAGAGGGCAAACAGTATCAGTTCAGAGTTTTGTCTGCCAATATCTACGGAAACAGTGAGCCATCAGAGCCGACTGGACCTATCAAGACTCTGGAACTCAAAGGTCTGTTTCTGTCCATTGCTTTGTATTGTTACACAGATCAATAGGTTTTCTACAACAGTGGAATACAACCACACATTAGCTGCTGTTGTGTTTATGATTTTCTATCTGTCGTTTTTATGATTTATTGTACATTTTTACATTTGCTGTTTTATTTTTGTTGTCTTCAGGTGTGCCATCTGCTCCCGGTCAGGTGATTGCTACCAGGGAAACAGACACCTCCGTCCTCATCCAGTGGGCTCCTCCAAAGGAACCTAACAACCTGATTGGCTACTACATTGACCAGTGTGTGAAGGGTTCCAAGGACTGGACCTCAGCCAATCACAAACCTCACAAGAACACCAAGTATGTTTTCAACGAAACAAAAACACTCAGAAATGTGCTTTTCTTTGATTTTTGGTTATAGCAGAAGAAAGCGATGCTCATGGTTTTTGCATGTGATTCTGTTTCTGCAGGTTTGTGGTTAGCGGTCTAACCACAGGAGAAACATATGTGTTCCGTGTCCAGGCTATCAATGAGCTGGGTCTTAGTGATGAATCCCAGGAGTCCTCACCTCTGACTGTTAAGGCTGCCCTGAGTCAGTATTGGCATTAAATTTAGTCATTATTACTGATGATAATTATCTGCTTTTTAATATCTCGCTGCTGGGCTGTGATGATCATTTTGATTGTTGCTGTTATCATTGTAGATATAAGTATTAAAATTCAGCACTGCCTTTTTAGCCACCCCCTCTGCTCCCTACGACATTGCATTGCTGAACTGTGACGGCCATTCAATGGTTCTGAACTGGAAGAAGCCTCTTCACTTTGGAGGAGCAAAGGTCAAGGAGTATTATGTGGACAAAAGACGCAGCGGAACAACCCTATGGAGGGAGGTTCATATCCCACCACTCACAGAAAGACTTTATAAGGTACTGCAATATCTGACATTCACCGTACCTTTTGTCTGTTGTGAAGCTTGCCTTCAAACATCCAAACATACTGAAAAGGGATCCACAATTCTAGCATGAATTGTTTACAAGTACTTTAGTTGGTTGCTCTCTGATACCACAACAAAGCCTAAGTCACATACCTACTTTGTTTCAATAATGGTTTTGTTTACCACATTCTAAGAAAAATATCTGGGTCAGTTTTGATTGATGAATAAGCAATTTCCCCCTACTATTTCACACTGGTTACTTTGTGCACAGTTGGCTTGTGTGAGTTTGGAAAGAGGTTTGCTGAGTTTGTTTAAGAACATGGTGATTGGCACAATAGTTATCATGGTAACGTTTAAATGACAGGTGGAGGGCTTGACAGAAGGAGCAGTCTATCAGTTCCACGTGTATGCAGCCAACCTGGCTGGCCTTGGACCAGCTTCCACACATTCAGCAGACTTCTCCTGTGAGGCCTGGACTATGCCGGAGCCTGGTTAGTAAATGTCACCTTCTGACTGACTTGGTCACCATCACTGACAAACTTTGAAACTTGCCCAAAACAACATGAAGCCTTTATGAGTGTTGGCATTCATATGCATGTCTATTAAACACCCTTGAGAATTAAGAGGCAGTCATTTAAATGTCTACAAATTCGTATATAACTTTTACGTAGGTTTGTGTCTCTTCCTTTGTCTCTCCTATAGGCCCTGCCTATGACCTGACTTTCTGTGAAGTGAGAGATCATTCATTGGTGGTCGAGTGGCAAAAGCCTGTCTATGCTGGTTCTGGACCAATCACAGGGTATCATGTTGAGTACGCTAAGAAAGGCACATCTGACTGGATCACAGCCAATAAGACAGCTGTCAGTCATCGCTTCCTCAAGGTGAGAGCATCTTTAATATGGTTTATGGCTCTTGAGGTTGATTTATTTGAGGGTTACCATGATTGTTTATCTGTCAATTAGTGAAACTATTCGGATTATTTATATAATAATAGGCTATTATAATATTCTAGATACTAAGTTTGAGCAAAAATACCAAGATAATCTGGTTACAGCTTTATTTAACCGTGTAAAATATTATTGTGGAGATTGAATGCTGGTGTTTAGTGTCAGCACTGCTGAAACAAGTTAGGACTACTGTACATTGTGGTCTTGATGCAACATTGTATGTTGCTTATGTTATGATATGTTCAGCACATTACTCCTTTCTACTGGCTCCTGTTTGCTATGATATTGGTTTCAAACTACATTAAATTTCAGCCTTCTGTACCAGTGTTTTGTTCACCCTTTTGAGCAATGTAGCAAGACAGTTACATTACACTTTGTGGTACTGACATCTGGTGGATAAGTAGGTTAGGTGCAGAACAGAAAAGACTAAGAATTGTAGATGGATGAACTTGGTTTTAGAATTAAAAAAGTACCAGCATTGGTAAATTGCTATTGCGGTCACTATCTCATGTGCCAAATAAGTTACCTCAGAAATTGGATTGTACAATTCTGTATTTCTGATGTTGTGGGAAAACATGCAAAGTTAATGTCACAATTACTGAACCTTTCAATTGTACACAAACTGATGACTAAGAAAGATGTAGAAAAAAAAATCATAGCTCTCCTCCCTTCACCAAAAACAGGTTGTTTTGTTGTCTGTATGTTTCCCAGGTAACAGGTCTGGAGGCTGGCACTAGCTACGTGTTCCGAGTGCGTGGGGTCAACGCTGCAGGAGTGGGTTTGGCCTCAATGTCCTCTGACCCTGTGACTGCCAAGGCTGTGGCAGGTAACTTTTCTTTTTGAAAAGACACAACATAGTCAACACATGGTTTTGTGGAACGATGCAGTTTCAAAGCGCTTGAACATGAACGTGGGTAGTCGAGCGGGAAAATATAATAAAAATATAAAAATCTCAGGACAATTCCATCTTTGCTTTTCTGGGAGACTAAAAGACGTGCAGTTGAAAAATGATTACTTTATGTGATTTTCCCTCTGTGTATTCAAGGTTCCCAGGAGGTATCCTGTGTTGTGGATGAGAAGTCAGGTGACATTGTTCTGTCATTCGAGTCCTGCCAAATTACAGAGAGTTCTCAGTTCATCTGGAAGAAAAATTACAAAGAAATCACTGATTTCTCCAAAGGAGTAGTGATCAAGACCGAAGGAAGCCAGTAATGCCACACACACACACACACACACACACACACACACACAAATATTTGTGCGTACACATGTGAACAGTTGGATGCTGAAAAAAAGGCATTTTGAAATCTTAATTTTGCGCCATTCCTCTGTCTTTATCTGTCTGTGTCTCTCTCCTGCCTTGTATCCTAGTTCTAAGCTGATCTTTAAGAACGCAGATAAAGAGGATGTTGGGACGTACTCTGTTTCTGTCACCAACACAGAGGGAGTGTCATCCAGCTATACAATCTCTGCTGAAGGTAGGCTTTATCCATTGGTCTGTAAGTGTGGATCTGGTGCTTTACCACCAAGCCAAACTCTTGGCTTTTAAAACGGACAGAAATCCAATACTGATTCTCTTCATCATCTCGTCAGCATTTACACTACATTACATTACATTACATTAAAGACTTGTTTCCTCCATCTGTTTAAGTGGCGCCTGCAAAATATCTTTCATGCCTTGCTCATGGCTGTATGTATCAAAAGCAAAATACAAAAGGAAACTATGTATGGCAGAACTGAGGCGCTGTGTAGGATGAAATAAAGATGAAAGCATTGAGACGGTGTTTGAAAATGATAACAATGGAATTTAGGCAACAAACAATTTCATTATACAACTGATGAATACTAGCAGAGCACGTTCGCAAAATGTCTCCTAGCTCGGGGCAGCTTATGTGTTTTGAAAGCACGTCTCCATGGCACAGGGCTCTCTGTCAGAAAGTTTCACAATATTTTCCCTGCTATTGCACCACTGCGCTACTAGGCTATAATATGTTATTCAGTGTGCCTTACACTGATTGCTTCCCATTTGGCCTTCAGTTTTTTCAGCCTTACAATAATTTATAAACTCCTAGTGTACAAGGTTTCATGTATTTCACTGACAACACAGGGACATAGGAAGAAATTTGTATGTACTAACTCTTAATGTTGTTTGTTTGAGGAGTTTCAGAATGGGCATTGGTCCAGTTCTAGGCATCGTGTATTGTGTTCCCTTTGGCTTGCTTCAGTCTTACTTACTGCCTATTCCTAAACACAATTACAGTGGTGACTTCTCCAACTCCAGAATTGGTACCTCATCAAGAAGCATGCCATCTGTAACAAACCGCTTGTTTGTGCCCATGGCTGCATGAAATAATGAATAATTTGTCTTGTCTTTATGTTTCAGAGTTGACAAAGATGCTGGCTCTCAGCTATGATATCAGACACCCAAGTAGGTACCTCTGGCCAACTCTTTCCATCTCTCATAATCTCTCTCTTTGTCAATTTTAATCTCTCTTCTCTTACACTTTTCCTTCTGCTGCGTCTTTAATCTGTCTTACCCACTCTCTCAATTTCTCCCTTTTCACACCTTTATTTTGCTTTGTTCTGACTTGCTTTGAACCTTTCAGATTTCTTTCTTCTCTTATGAGCACTTCTCTTTTTATTTGATCCAAAAACAGTCTTACCTGCTTTTGCATCACCTGCCTAACCACTATTCACCTCCACCTGTTCTTTTGCCTCCTCTCTTGTCCTCTCACTAATAAAATAACAGTTTGGTTAAGTTATTATTAAATAAGTGTTGAACAATGTTTTTGAACAAGTAACCTTCCTTTCTCCTCTACCCTTCTCTCCTCTAGTTATCCCACTGAAATCCGAATTGGCCTATAAGATTTTGGAGAGAGGCAGAATGAGGTTCTGGCTGCAGGCTGAAGAGATTTCTTCCAATGTCACCTACAAATTCTTTGCCAACGACAAGGAGCTGTCTGGAGCTGATGTAAGATACACTACAGTTTAAGGCGTGGACAGAGGCAGAAAAGGACACTGGTCATGATTCAGTCAGCTTTGTGTTGCAACATTAAAGCCATAATCACAGGAAAAAAGTACCCATTTTCAGTCTGCTTAGACAGTGCATTATGGCCTTTTTACAACAAACAGCCAACTCTATTTTTCTGCAGCCCAACAAGATGGGTCATGACGTCTCTACGGGTATCATTGAGTTCATCATGGACCATTTCACTGAGGAGAATGAGGGCACATTCACCTGCCAGATCACAGATGGAGGAGGCAAAGCGCAGAGCTCACTGGTTCTGATTAAAGATGGTAAGAGAGGCCAGGTCTGATATGTCACTATCAGCACCTCCACTGCATTTCTAAACTGGGGAAACCACGTACAACCCTGCTAGAACTGACTATATTATTCCACCTAAAGAATGGTGATCAGTGGACAAGAAGATATTCATTAAATATCACCTTTTGTTTCAGGTATTACAGTGGTATAAAACCATAACAGTAATGGATTTTTTTTTTTCTATTGTAGCTGCCAGTGTAGTATGTTGAGTCTATGTGTGCAAAAAGAACTTTTCAATCATACTAATCAGTAGATATACTGGCAAGCATCCACCATAATGAACACAGCCTGAGACATATTTATATATACACTCACCTAAAGGATTATTAGGAACACCTGTTCAATTTCTCATCAATGCAATTATCTAATCAACCAATCACATGGCAGTTGCTTCAATGCATTTAGGGTTGTGGTCCTGGTCAAGACAATCTCCTGAACTCCAAACTGAATGTCAGAATGGGAAAGAAAGGTGATTTAAGCCGATAGAAGAGCAACTTTGACTGAAATAACCACTCATTACAACCGAGGTATGCAGCAAAGCATTTGTGAAGCCACAACACGCACAACCTTGAGGCGGATGGGCTACAAAAGCAGAAGACCCCACCGGGTACCACTCATCTCCACTACAAATAGGAAAAAGAGGCTACAATTTGCAAGAGCTCACCAAAATTGGACAGTTGAAGACTGGAAAAATGTTGCCTGGTCTGATGAGTCTCGATTTCTGTTGAGACATTCAGATGGTAGAGTCAGAATTTGGCGTAAACAGAATGAGAACATGGATCCATCATGCCTTGTTACCACTGGGCAGGCTGGTGGTGGTGGTGGTGTAATGGTGTGGGGGATGTTTTCTTGGCACACTTTAGGCCCCTTAGTGCCAATTGGGCATCGTTTAAATGCCACGGCCTACCTGAGCATTGTTTCTGACCATGTCCATCCCTTTATGGCCACCATGTACCCATCCTCTGATGGCTACTTCCAGCAGGATAATGCACCATGTCACAAAGCTCGAATCATTTCAAATTGGTTTCTTGAACATGACAATGAGTTCACTGTACTAAAATGGCCCCCATAGTCACCAGAT